>NW_022107432.1:756250-766698 GCF_000313985.2 Echinops telfairi | reverse complement strand
AAATAATAATAAATTATAAATTATCGGGGGGAGTGAGAGGCGGGAGGCGGGGGGGAAATGAGCTGACACCAGGGGCTCAAGTGGAAAGTGGGTGTCATAAGAATGAAAAAGTCAACATATGTACTAAAGTGCTGGACACAGATGACGTATGTACAGATTGTGATGAGTTGTATGAGCCCCTAATAAAATGATTGTTTAAATAAAATTAAAAAAGGAAAATACCTGATTGGGTCAGGACCACTTTAGCTCTGAAAAAAACATCATCACTTTTCAATACTCTAAAGAGGTCTTTTGCAGCAGATTTACCCAACAAAAGTTGTCTTTTGATCCCGTAACTGCTGCTTCCATGAACATTGATTACGGATCCAAGCAAGATGAAATCTTTGACAACTTAAATCTTTTTCCTACTGGCCAGTTGTGATGTTTTTGCTCTTCTTGACATTGAATTACAATCCATGCTGAAGGCTGAAATGCTTGATGTTATCAACAAATATTTCAAGTCCTGCTCATTTCCAGCAAGCAAGCTTCTGTCATTTTCCTATCGCAGGTTGCTAATAAGCTCTCCTTCATACCTGATGCTGCATTCGTCATCATATACTCCAGCTTCTCTGATGATTTGCTTCACATACAGATTGAGTAAGTATGCTGAAAGGATACCATCCTCACAGCCACACCTTACCTGGTTTAAATCTTGCAATATTACCTTGGTCAGTTCCCACAACTGCCTCTTGATCCATGTACAAGTTCTTTGTGAGCCCCATGAAGTTTTCTGGCATTCACAGTCTTCTTAACACCCTCCATAGTTTGTTGTGACCTACACAGTCTTGGCTTAGTCAATAAAATGCAATAAACCCCTTTCCAGACATTCTCGGCTTTTAGCCAAGGTCCATATAACATAAGCAATGATACCTCTTGTTGCACTTCCTCTTCTAAATCTGGCCTGAATCTCTGGAAGCTCCTTGGCAGTGTAATGCTACAACCATAGTTGAATGATATTCAGCAGAAATCTACTTGCATGTGATATCACTCATATTATTCTATACTCTGAGCTTTATGTTGAGTCACCTCTTTTAGAATAGGCACAAAGTGGATCTCTTCCAAACAGCTGGACAAGTAACTGTCTTCCAAATTGCCTTGCATAGATGAGTAAGTGCTTCCAGTGAGTTATCAGACTGTTGAAGCCTTTCAATTGATATTCCATTATTTGGGGACCCTTATTTTTGGCTATTGCTTTCAGTACAGCTTGACAGCTTGAACTTCTTCCTTCAGTACCATTGGCTCTTGATCATATGCTACCTCCTAAAATGGTTAAATATTGACTACTCCTTTTTGTGACAGGGACTCGGTGTATTTTTTTCTATCTTCTTTCACTGCCTCCTACATCAATCAATATTTTTCCTGTAGAATATTTCAATATTTCAACTCGTGGTTTGAGTTTTTTCTTGAGTTTTTTAAGGTGCGCTGAGCATGTTCTTCCTTTTTGACTTCATAAATCTACATCTTTAAATATTTCATTATAATATTTGACTTGGGTTCCTAGGGCGGTTATTTGAAATTTTCTATTCAGCTCTTTGACTTCATTCGAGCTTCCATTTGCCTTAGCTAATCTATGATTGAGAGCAGGTTTCAGAGGGATGATATCAAATAAGGAAGTTGTATGTGAGGGTTTTATTCCTCCAGTATCCTTATGTTTTCCTATGTACTGAGTAAATAATCTGAGAATCAAAACAAAGAAACAAACAGAAAGAAGATGCCATGAAGAATTGAGGAAGACTCATTAATAACCTACTAAATATATATAGTCAGATTATTTAATCTTGCTGTGGAAAATGTAGAGGATTTAAAGCACTTATTGTTAAAGGTCAAAACTAGAGCCTACTATATGGATTATACCTCATCAAAAAGATAACAAAAATCCTCACAACTAGACCAGTAATCACCACAGTAAATGGAGAATAGATCGAAGTTTGAAGACTTAAAAGTACTTGGATCCACAATCAATGCTAATGCATTTACTTGGATTGCTAATCAACATCAATGGCAACAACAGTCAAGAAATCAAAAGATATATTTCTCTGAGCAAATCTACTACAAAATAACTCTTTAAAATATGAAATGCTGATGTCACTTTGAAGACTAAGGCATGCCTAACAAGCCATGGCGTTTCCATTTAGCTCACATACATGAAAATGATGGACACTAAATAAGAAAGAGCAAAGAATAATTGATTACTTTAAATAATGATGTTAGCAAAGAATACTGAACATACCATGGACTACAAGAAGAATGAGTGATCTGTCTTTGAAGATGATAAAACTGTGTCACGAGTATTGTGGGTATTTATTAGTAGAAATCTGTCCCTAGAGAAAGGTGTCATGCTTGGTAAATAGAGGGTCAATGAATAAAAGGAAGCTCCCCGGTGACATGGATTGTACAGTGGCTGCAATAACGGATTCAATTATAGCAATGGTTGGGAGGACGGCACCGGAATGGGTGTTGTTTCACTGGTAGTACAGAGCGTCGTTACGAGTCAAAACCAACTGAATGACAACTAACAGCAACAATTCTTAACAAGGAAGCCTTCAGTCAAATAACGTCTGTGTAAATCACAAATGGAATGTTCCTCTTAACTCCAGTACTGATAAATAATTATTAACCTAAGAGATTTCACCTAGATATACCTAACTGAGTCATGATACAGAGAATTTCGAAAAAAACCCAAAAAGGAGTAATAAAAATGATTAACAACTTGAAAAATGGGTCCCAGGAGAAAAAGCTCACTGGCCTGGGCTTGTGAAGCCTAGACATTTGAATGCTAAAGCTAGAGAGCAGAGACTTATGCAGTATAAATAGTGAAGGGCTTTTGATAGTGATAGAGGACAAGTATTTGTTCCAGTAACAATGCTAATTCAGGTAGACTAGAAAAACAAATTCATAGACATTCATATGTGTATAAGAGCTTTATATACAAGAGCAATTTGAATATTGAGAAAACACCCCAGTCCAGATCAAGTCTTTAACTCCAGTATTAGCCCATATGTCTGATACTAATCTATAAATACCTCTTCAGACTCACAAAACACATCCACTGATGCCAAATACAGGAAGATCACAATCCCATGCGTGGAAAATCTTGTGGATCCAGTGATGGTGTAAGCATCTCAGCACTGGCAGGAGTCTCCATATGGCTTCTCCAGCTCCGAGGCTCTGGCAGCCATCAACCTGTCTCCAGGTGGCTTGTCAACAAGAATGTCTCACAGGGACTGAGCGTGTTTCCACCTCCAACGAGCTATTTATCTCTTTAGCGCCTCCAAATGAGATCATCAACTGTGACCTGATGGACAGGCCAAACTCCACCCCCTCACTCATAAGTCTCAAACTGACAATAGATTACGTAACTACCACAGTAACAAATGAGACAGAGTTTATAGCAAGGTATTTCGCCTAAAAAGATGTCTTATTTAATGGACTGGAAAGATGATGTCTCTTCAATGTACGTCTCGGTAACCTTTTACTTTATCAAGCATGATGTCTATTTCTAGGGATTGGTCTCTCCTGACAACATGTCCAAAGCACCGGAGACCAAGTATTGTGACATTCACTTCTGAAGAGCACCCTGGCTGCATTTCTTCCAAGACCAATTTGTTTGTTCTTCTGGAAGTGCACAGAACCTTCAATGTTCTTCACCAACATCATAATTCAAAGACATGAGTTTTTCTGCTTTCTTCCTTTTCTATTGTTCATTTTCCTTATTCTTCCTTATTCCACTTTCACATGCATCGGGGTCAATTCAACATACCATGATCTGAGCCAGGCCTGATTTAGTCTTCAAAGTGACATTTTTTGCTCTCTAAGAATAGTATACAAAGTTAAAAAAATGTCTGAACTCACTGGCAACTAGTTGATTCTAACTCAAAGACCCCATGTCGGGAAAATAAAGCATGTACAAATTAAGCAACCACTTAGTTACATATTGACATTTACTTCACATCCACTAACTGCAAGGCAGTATAATAAATTATTTACACTTTCTCACTGAATCTTTAATAACATTTTAAGTATTTATTATTGTCATGTGAAAGATAAAAATATAAAGGATAATATGTATAAGATCACTCAAGCAAGAAGTGGCAGCTTTGGTTTTTAAGCACAGGTTTGAATCAAATACCCGTGTCTCCCTCACTAATTAGTAAGAAAAATCATAGGAAACAAAGGGTAGAAAAGGAAGAGACAAACTTCTTTTAAATACATTGATTCAATCCCACTTACATTTCCACATCTGCTTAATATTGGGGTTGTTATTGTATGCACCTTAGGATTCCTTCCTTCTACAATTCTTTGGTTCTCACACCAAGTCCCTGGGTGGTTAAAGCTATCTGCTGCTAACCAAGAGTTTGGAGGTTCTAGTCCACTCAGAGATGACTTGGAAGAAAGTCCTTGGCAATCTACTTATAAATAATGAGTACCAAAATCCATATGGGGTATGTTCGTCTTCTGGCATACAGTGGTGCCATGAGTCAGAATCACCTCATGGCAAACGGACTGACCTAGATTATCTGGTCTTCTTATGGACAGAATTGACTAGAGTAATCTTTCCAATAGAATTAAGGCCCATATTTTTTCCTAAAAGGTAAGTAGTATTACGATGAAGTATTATTTAATATGGCTCCTCTAGTCATGACCTTTATTATTAACAACAAAAAACCCTCATTTTCCTCATGGCTCTTGCTAAGAAGGTAGGAGAAAGATATTAACTGGCTTATAAGATTTTACTTTGAGGAATTGCTAACAGTGTTAACTGTGATTACCATCCTACTGGGTATACCATCCTGCTGGGTATAAAATAAACCACTTAAATGCAGGAAGGGAGATTCACAACCAGTAGGAGAAGAATCAGGAGCAGAGTGTGTCATTTGGACACCAAGGTTCATGCACATGGAACTTCCTGGTACAGGAGACAACTGTGATACCATGGAAGTGACAAAGAAGTACCAGCACAGCAGATCCAGGAGGCAGAGCATGAGACAGAGCAGTGGATTTCCCAGACCACAAAAACAGTAGCAGCTTTGGACAAGAGGATGGTTTATGGAGTCAGATGCCTCTGAGCCCTTAATTGGGGGAGATGGATTTGCTGACCCATGGAGCCAGAAATAAATTCATTTGGGTTGAAGCTTATAGTAGAGTAGCATGCCCTTTGGGCATTTACTGGCATCCCTAAAGACTCTTTGTAGCATTGCCTGAATAGTGCAGAAGCCAGACCAACTGGCTGAGGGCCAGAAAAAGACTTGCCTGTGGACATGGCAGAGCAGAGACTATCCTGACTCTATTATGAGTATTTCTAACCTTAATTGTAACCTCTTAACATCCCTAATAGACCCCACAACTGTGAGCATTGTCAGTGATTTCTGTATGGATATTGCAATCAAGTATTGAACTCAGCCACAGAAGTAGAATTCCATGAGAGAGGTAATTGATGTCAGAATAGGGTAAGAAACAGTGGAAGCTGGAGACATGTTTGACCTCTGCCATGTGTTCACCAGATTTGGGATTTTGTTGCGAGCAAGTATAGCCCCCCTGTTGGTTCTGCAACAAGGTATGGCAGTGTGCATTGGGGGCTAAGGGGAAGAATCTAATTCAGCAGTGAAAGGGCAAGGGAAGAAATATGCATAGTTTTATAGATGTATATTTGTTTGTTGGAGCAAGTAGTACAGAAGGATAAAATAAAATTACACTTATGAAATGTTTGAAAGCAAAGACGAGATCAATCAATTATGAACAATGAATTTTGTGTAAATATGACAATCCATAAATATTGTAGGATTCAAAAACAGCTTGTAGTACAATGGAAAATGTGTATGCGAAGTCCTCTAGAGAAGTAAAGCCAATGATGCTTGTATGTTTATATGTATGAAAGAGACTTGTATCAAGAAGTGGCTCAGACAGTTGTAGAAGTAGATGAGTCCAGGTTCAAGTCTGATGGTGAGATGAACTAGGGCAGCGGTTCTCAACCTTTGGGTCGCAACCCCTTTGGGGGGTCGAATGGCCCTTTCCAAGGCATTGCGCAATTCATAGCAGTACCAAAATTACAGTTATGAAGTAGCAATGAAAATAATGTTATAGTTGGGGGGTCACCACAACATGAGGGACTGTATTAAAGGGCCATGGCATTGGGAAGATTGAGATCCACTGAGCTAGGGACATCTTCTGACTTATATAGTTGCAAGAACTGAGGAAGATGAAGCGAGAAGACAAACTGATGCTGAGCTCAATGACTCCAAGTTTGGCAGTGACTAGATCCTGGGATTGCAGAAGATGTAACAGAAGGTTAGTGAGCAAGGTGCAGGATCCAGATAAAGCAGAAGTGAGCTAGCTTCTGCACAGTGTCGATCTATGCTGAGAGGAATTTACACCCTGAATGAGACCTCTTTCATTTGTAGCAAGGTTGTGACCAGAGTAAAGAGCTGGTACTCTACCCTTTTCTTCCCACAACTACTTGGCTGCTTCAAAGAACATCCCATCATAGAGTTGACATAAATAGTATCACATCATGCTATTTCTGATCATTTCAAAATTTCACAAATGGACAAGGCTGTGACTAGATTAAAGTGGTGATTCTATTCATTCTGTAACAGCATGGTGGCTTCACACAAGATATACCATCATGGAATTGATCATATCATAGGGGAATACAGTGAACCCTCGCCACTTAGCGCTTCGACTTCCGCAGCTTCACTCTATCGCGGTTTTTGCGTAACAGCACCCACTGCCTACACCCGCTCCTTCAGAGGAAAAAGACGGCGACCCACCTGTAGAGTACATCCCTTAAGTCATTTCATAGGCTATTGATTACAGTATTTGTAAGAACTATGTATAATAATACTGTATGTGAAATATGTAATACTGTAAACTAGATGCCATAAATAATATAATAAATAATAAATGATAATTGTAACGTCCAAAATGTTTTACCGTATTTTCCCTTTTTCGTTTAATAAATTGGGTAATACGAGTGTAATGGTGACTAAAGGGTGTTTTTTCATGTCCTCTATGCTCTAACTATGAAAATATTTGATGTACAAATAAGGAATCCTACTTCGCGGGATTTCATTTATCACGGTAGGGTCTAGAACCGATTAACCACCATAAACGAGGGTTCACTGTACTGGCTCATCTAAGTTAACAAAAAAGTAGATGTCACACAAAATATTTACTATGATTGATCTTAGAGCATGTTGAATCAAGCAAAAGGAAAAATATTGAAACAAGGAAAACTGATGAGAAAAGGTAAAGGGAACAGATAATAAGAACCAGGACTGGAAACAGTATACGGATAGCACTGAGTAGAATAAAGAAAAGGAAGTAAAAGTATGTTAAGTTTCCTGTATAGTTATTGTGATAGCCTCAAAATTAGCCTTCAATTTTTTTCTGTATTATATATTTTTACATCTTGCCAGACGTATATACCCATATGTATATACTCATAATAAGGTTGCTATTAGTCAGCATTGACTCAATCACAGTGAATGAGATGTATAGTGCTACTGTAAATCTGTTCTCCCGGATTCTTATTCTGAAATCTGTTGTCTATGTCAAATGAAATCATGGCCTTAATTATTGTTAAAAAGTGTCCCCATATTGGGGATCATGGTTCTAGTTTCCAAAGGTTGCTTTGAATGCCAATCTTGTTTTTCAGGTTTCCACACATAGACATTATTGAAAATTTTAACAATGATGGTTTTGCAATTGCCTACTATTAGTCATATTTTGCTGTGCATTTTTATTGATGGAGTTCTGTGATAAACAGCTGTAATTGAACTCTGCCTAATCATGTGTTGGGCTATTAACTACAAGGTCAGCAGTTTGAAATCACCAGTCACTCCTCAGGGAAAAGATGAGGTGATTTACTCCTGCAAAAGTTACGGTCTCAGAAACACACAGGGTCAGATGTAATCTGTCCTATTGGGTCACTATGAATCAAAATCAACTAGATGGAAGTAAGTTTTAGCAAGTGAGAATCATGGGCCATCTGATGTCATTTCAAGCTGATAAATAATGAATGATAACATTATATTAAATAGCTAGACATTTTCCACAGCTGAGATAAATGGATGACAGGTCTTAACCATGACATACCTGCTATTACCTCACTTGGAAATATGGCTGTTGGAGAATCCCTTTCTTTTTAAAATGTGACAATTTACTAATTGCATTTCATATGAATTTGGAAGAAGTAGTTGTTAGATTATATTTTGTATCTCATATTCATTAAGAAGAAATATCATCATCTAATAGTTAACATGATATGATGCTTTGCACAGCTGAATTTCACTTAGTTTGTGTTTTTTAAAATTAATATTTTCATAGATTTTTCAACTATGCCTTGAGGACTTATAGGTTATGACAATTGCACACCACTCTCAATACATTATTTTTAAAGAAGAAGTGCTCTCTTTTTCTTCTTAGATACTCACAGACATCAAAAATAATTAAGATGAATGACTTTCTACCCAATCAAATGGAATTTATCATTTGGAATTTTGACATTTCTGTGCATGATTCTAATAAGAGCACATCAAGTGTGCATCTTCTTACAGGAGTGGAAAGAATCTTATATATAGCAGTTTAGAGTAATTACTTGGTATAATAATGTAGGATTTTCAAATCATTAGCAGTGTCTGCCTTCAAACTGCTATACAAATAATGTGAGAGCTTATGGCCCTAGATACTGGCAATCTGCGTTTTACTGAATAGAGAGAATGTTTGTGCCTTTTGTGAGTAGAAAACAGAGTTATTCTCAATAAAGTGCTATTGATTGATTGAAAAAGAAAGTTCTGTAATTTAAACTATGTGCCCCAACTATCTATATAAAACCTTTAGTAAAAATAATACAAGCACTGGCACAAACTGTCATCCTATTGACTGGAATGTTTTATTACCAAAATTGTATTTATTGATTGGTTTTCTGAAAAGGTTTCCTTATAAATACAGATGTTCAAGATTTATATTTAGCCATTTCACTTCATCATGCATTTGATCAAAATAATTTGTGGTAGATAATAAATTTTCCTTCTATGTGTATATGCATATATGTTTAATATTGGATAGCTATTTGGAATGTAACCATTGTAGGGATTTATTTATGCATTTTAAAGATGCTTCCTTAAGGTCCTCTTATACTAAGAAGTGAATAATAGTATCAGAAAAGTTTGCGTGTTCATGAAGATATTCCAGAGCTGCTGTATCAGTCTAATTTAATGGTATCCAGCAATCTCCATGAACTAGCAGTATGCCCCGAAGGGGAAAATCTAAAGCTGAGAGTGGAGAGTTTTCCAGTCAAGAAGTTAAGGCAGCCAAATTGTTCTCTGGGCTTCTGAATTTCATTTCAAATGATTTCAGGTGTCATGAGTAGAAATTACTCTTCCACTCTCAGGGAAAACGTGCTGAGTTTTTATCAGCATAGAAAATTGCACCCTATCTGTGTATCCACCACATATAACCAGAATCTGAAAAATAAAATAGTGCACCCAATTCATTTCTCCCAGATTGGTGGCAGTTCTCTAATTAAATATGTGTACTCATCTGACACCTTTAGGCTGGTATGTGATGAGTAGAACCTTGTCAGAGGGAGACATCTATCCCAGGACCTGACAGGATGGGAAATCTGTGCACTCCTCCAGCTGCTTTAAGTAATCACACTGAGCTTTTGATTTTAGAAAAGTTATCATAGTAAAGGTTTGAGCCGCCATTAGGACAGAAAATTTAAGTAATGTCAACAGCATGACTGGTCAATGTCAGGTAATTAAACTTTGTGAAATGGGACTACTAGTAGATTGTTAAAAAATAAGTTCATGTAGATCATAACTTTCAATGTGTGTGTGGGTGCATGTATGTATTTAACATTGGATAGCTATTTGGAACATAACCTTCTGAAATAAGAACCTGTCAAACTTCAGAAAGGACCCTATGAGGTAAAGATCCTAAGTGCCTTTCAATTCTTCAACTTTTTTTTAAACCAATTCTAACACTAGCCATCCTTCCGAAGGCACTCTCTTCTTCTGGCTTTGAAGATTCCTTGCCTTGTTTGCACAGACCATACTTACACGCAGTTACATGGTTTATTAAGAAATATCATACATCTCAAGTTCTGAATCAAGAGGCTGCAACTCGGGGTCAAAGAGCATGCAGGCAACCAAACCTATAATTCTTTGCACCTAGGTCCATTTCCCCCATAATATTAAACATATTTGCATATGTACATGTCTGTATTTAGGCTTCTATGTATGC
Source organism: Echinops telfairi (assembly GCF_000313985.2). Taxonomy (NCBI): domain Eukaryota; kingdom Metazoa; phylum Chordata; class Mammalia; order Afrosoricida; family Tenrecidae; genus Echinops; species Echinops telfairi. The sequence goes on along the minus strand of NW_022107432.1, from coordinate 756,414 downwards.
TCTTTGCCTCCTACTTCTTTCCTCTAGTTCTTTACACTTCCCTCCTGTCCCATTCCCATGTTCAGGGTGGCAGGTGGACATTGGGCCTCCTCATGTGCATTCCCCTAATACAAGAGCACCTTGCTCAGCTAAACAGTCATTTCATGATACCTACCTTCCTGACA
>NW_022107432.1:693731-755316 GCF_000313985.2 Echinops telfairi | reverse complement strand
AGGGGGGGGAAGAAAAATGAGCTGATTCCAGGAACCCAAGAGGAAAGCAAATTTTGGGAATGATGAGGGCAACAAATGTATAGGTGTGCTTTACACAATTGATCTATGTGTTGTGATGAATTGTATGAGCCCCAATAAAATTATTACATTAAAAAAAAAAAAGCATGCAGGCAAACTCTCCCTTCTTCAGTTCAGGACAGCTCTCTTAAGTTCCTCTTGGATTGTATAGGCTTCCCCTCAGTCCCTTCAGGACAGACACCTCTTGGCCCTCTGTGGCAATTACATAATCTGTCAACTTGCGTGAAGGGGTGAATTCTAGCCTATCAATGATGACTCTGTATGTGTCTGGCCTTCTCCTTAGGATTCTGGGAATTCTGGTCTTCCTCCCTGGAGGCAGGACACATACATGCTCTGCTTGACATTCCTGTTGACAAGCCACATGGAGGCACACTGATGGAGCCAGAGCCCTGGAGCTGGAGGACCCATGACAACACTGAGATCCTTCCACCACCACTGGATCCACAAGACTTTCCACACACTGGCCTGTGATCTTTCTGTATTCAGTGGCAATGCATGGGTTTTGTGAGTCTGAAGAGGACTGTATAGATTGGTATCAGACATATGTGCCAATATTGGATTTATATACTTGATCTGGACTGGGCTAGGATGTTTTCTCTACATTTAATTTGCTCTTGTATATAAAGTTCTTTCTTATACACTTATGCACTTTTATGAATTTATTTCTCTAGTCTACACAGACTAACACATTATGGTACTGGGTGTGGGTACTAGAGAAACAAATCATAAAGATAGAAAGTGGATGTTTGTTTGACCTCTCCCTCCTTCCTTCTTCTTTGGCTAGCCAGAAGTCAGATATGTCCACATAGTTTACTGGGTTGTTTTCTGGAAAGAACAAAGGAAGTTAAAGTTTTTATTCTTTTCATTTCTTGTAGTCTTTGGTTATTCCTGTGTAGAATGACAAAAATGAATGTTTTTATGTATATTTTGAGCTCAGGGGTAGAAATAGCCATTTGAATTTCTCAGAGCCCATGCTGGTTAGAGAAAATGGCTGACAGAAAGTCTGGCTCTGGCTTGATACTTTCAAGAGGCCTAATCCCATATTTTGTATCAATAGAATGGTTTAGATAAGGATTTATATAAGCTAAATAAGGATTGAACTTAACTGTTTCAAGAATTGAGTTTAGTATCTGATTCTACTTTGTTTATCCTGATTTCCTCTGTGTATTATTCTTGATATAACGATTTATAGAAATGATTTTTGGAATTATGAAAATAGAGAGCTTATAAACCCACTTGCCTTGAGCTGTTAATTTGATCTTTAGATGGGTTTAGGACATGCCTGGAAAGAAGGCTCTGAAATGATAAGTCCCACCCAGTGCTTTGGAGTACTGAGGATATTTGCATTTCAAGAGATCTGCCTAAGGGCAAGATTGAAAGATCGAAGGAAAAGGAACTCTTTGGATTTAAGAATTTAGAACCATTGGTTTGTGCCAGTAGCTGGAAAAAAATCTGGAACCATGAAGAAAACGCCTCTCTAGGACTGAATGTTAAAGGAAGCCTGTGGGCAGACTGACATGCTTGCTAGGTAAACACCTCGATCTACATGTTTAGTTGAAGTGGGAGAAATGCAGCAATAAAAAGACAAGTTAAGTCTGGTCACTGATACCCATGGACCTGGTTTACAAACAACTAGAGGAGAAGAAAAGAGTGTGTTGACTGGTTGAGAATTTGTGATGAGAGCATGGTCTAAAGGGAAGGTGAGCAATGGGCACCCTAGTGAGGCTAAGTGGGGAAACCCACATTGAGTTGACCAGAACCTGACCAAATGAAGAGAAGATATTTGAGCTTGCGAACTGGTGCATATTGCCGCAGACTTTATGGATGACCTTTCATGATATTACCTTGCTTATGGATGCAGACTTCACAAGGTTCCAACTGGAATGGAGATTCTTCACATCAAAGAATATGATTGTCTCCTCAGAGCACTGGGTTGATGTAAGTGGGCAATATAGAAATTGGATACCCAAAATTGGAGGGATAAAGGCCTGAAGTGGTTGGTTTAGAAACTTTCATAGATGGGGAAATATATTAATAGGATTATAGGATTAAGGTGTGTTACTTAACTACAATTGTCAGGCATAGGAAATTTTTGTTTTGTCACTTATAGAACATTATGTTTAAATGAGGGTGGCACATATTGAATTGTATGCACTTTAGTTTTACCCTGTTAAGGTCAGATATGGTTCTATTATTGTTTGCTTGAAAACTATATATGGCTAAAGAGTAATGTTAAAGTGTCAAATAGACAAGAGGTAGCCCGTGGTAGTTATATAATCTGGTGTCAATTTGGGCCTTGAGAGGATTAAGAGTGAAGGGGTGGAGTCTAGTTTTTCAGTCAGGTCATAGCTAATGAGGCATTTGGGTGGGCATGGCCTTTTCCTGAGAACTTTTGGAATTCCTGAATTTGCTCCTTGGAGGTGGAAGACACATTCTCTCTCTGAAAACTCTCTGAGATGATGATCTACTGACACTTGACAAAACATCCTTGAGGAGAAGCCACATGGACCTACCCTGATATAGCCCTGGGAACTAGAGGAGCCACATGGAGACCCTTCCCAGTGCTGAGATGCTTCTAATGCCACTAACTTTGCACCCACTGGCCTGTGATGTCCCTGCATTCAGCATCATTGCATATGTTTTGTGAGTCTGAAGAGGATTTTATAGATTGGTATGAGACATATAGGCTAAAATGGACTTTATCTGGACTGGGCTGGTATGTTTTCTCAATATTGAACTTCTCTTGCATATAAACCTCCTTTTAAAAAAATATTTTTAAATCATTTTAGAATGTACATCTGTACATTCATTGCCCTCATCATTCTCAAAGTATTTGCTTTCCACCTGAGACCCTGGCATCAGGTCCCCATTTTCCCCCTCCCTACCCACTCCCCCCTCCCTCAGGAATCCTTGATAATTTACAAATTATTATTTTGTCATATCTTGCACTGTCCGACGTCTCCCTTCACCCACTGTTCTGGTGTCTGCCCCCCACGGAGGAGGTCACATGTAGATCCTTGTAATCGGTTCCCCCTTTCCAACCCACTCTCCCTCCACCCTCCCAGTATCAACACACACTACTGGTCCTGAAGGGATCATCCGCCCTGGATTCCATGTTTCCAGTTCCTATCTGTACCAGTGTACATCCTCTGGTCTAGCCAGACTTTCAAGGTAGAATTGGGATCATGATAGTGGGAGAAGAGGAACCATTTAGGAACTAGTGGAAAGTTGTATGTTTCATCATTGCTACATTGCACCCTGACTGGTTGGTCACTTCCCCAAGACCCTTCGGTAAGGGGATGTCCAGTGGCCTACAAGTGGCCTTTGGATCTCCTTTCCACACTGCCCCCCTCACTCATTATGATGTGATATTTTGTTCTGATGATGCCTGATACCTGATCCCTTCGGTACCTTGTGATCACACAGGCTGGTGTGCTTATTCCATGTGGGCTTTGTTGCTTCTGAGCTAGATGGTTGCTTGTTTACCTTCAAGCCTTTAAGACCCCAGGCACTATATCTTTTGATAGCCGGGCACCATCGGCTTTCTTCACCACATTTGCTTATGAACCCATTTCTCTTCAGTGATCCTATCAGGGAGGTGAGCACATAATGATATGATTTTTTGTTCTTTGATGCCTGATAACTGATCTCTGGTACCTCGTGATCACACAGACTGGTGTGCTTCTTCCATGTGGGCTTTGTTGCTTCTGAGCTAGAGATGGCTGCTTGTTTACCTTCAAGCCTTTAAGACTCCAGATGCTATATCTTTTGATAGCTGGGCACCATCAGCTTTCTTCACCCTATGTGCTTATTCACTCGTTTTGTCTTCAGCGGTTGTGTCGGGAAGGTGAGCATCAAAAAATGCCAATTTAATAGAAGAAAGTATTATTGCATTGAGGGAGTACATGAGTGGAGGCCCAATGTGCTTCTGCTACCTTAATACTAAACCTATAAATATAGGCACATAGATCTATTTCACCATTCTCATATATAAATATATTTGCATATGTACATGCCTTTATTTAGACCTCTATAAATGCCCTTTGCCTCCTAGATCTTTTCTCTATTTCCTTGGACTTTCCTCTAGTCCCACTATCATGCTTAGTCTTCATTTGGGTTTCAGTAATTCCTCTTGGTTGCATTGCCCTTGATCATGCCCTATGAGGTCTCCTACACCTTCCTCACCACTGATTTGGATCACTTGCTGTTCCCTTGTCCCTGGGTTTGTTAACACCACTACCTTTCCCCCCACCTCCCCTTCTCCCATGTCCCCTCAGAACTGTCAGTCCTGTTGTTTTTTCCTCCAGATTGTTCATCCAGCCTATCTTATTTAGACAGACCTGCGGAGATAATAACCTGCACAAAAACTAAACAGCAAAACCAAGCAACAATATACAACTAAACAACAACAAACCAATGACAGATTGGGCGCAATTCCCACACTGTGTCTCCGGTGTTGTCCCCTGTAGGGCTATGGGTGAGTGAGGGACTCATGTCACATAGTGGGGTCGGCCATGTGGTCCTCTCTGTGGACTGGCTGCTCTAATCAGGAACATCATCCTCAAGGTCTGGTGGGCCAGTATGTGCTCCACTCTTTCCTCCTCCCCCTTCATCTGCTCCCGTGTGCTCCAATCAGATAGGTCCCTCTCCTGGAGCTGCAGATTCAATGCCGTCCTTTGAAATAAATTCTCCTGGGGGGAGGGGCAGGTGTTCACATAGCAGTTGGGATTGGGGCCGGCCCCTCAGACCTCTCCACTGGTTCCCTACTCCATGCCGGGGCATGTTGCATTCACATCTTGGAGCACTGGGTTGAAATCTGGTCCCTCTTTCCCTGTGGAGATATAAACAGTACCTTCCCCTGGAGTGGGTTAGCGCCCTGTGCCCCTGCTACCCATTTCATTTTTGTTTATTTATTTATTTTCCTTTCCCCACCTCCTTTTCAGTTGTCTACCATATGTATCTCTGTATTTGGTCTGGTCCCTGCCATACTACCTGGTCCTCATCGAGGAATGTTTGTATACAGTAGCTTTTACCCTATGCCCCTTTTGCATTATTTTTTTTTAAAGCTAACTTCAGCAGACTCATGTTGTACTTGTCCTTTTGTGCTTGGCTTACTTCACTTAACATGATTTCCTCCAGTTCTTTCCATGCAGCAATGTGCTTCATACATTTATCACTGCTTTTTAGCAATGCATAGTACTCCATTGTATGTATGTACCACAGCTTTTTAATCCACTCATCAGTTGATGGGAATTTGGGTTGTTTCCAACTCCTGGCAACTGTGAACTGTGCCGCAATGAACATTGGAGCACAGATGTCTGGCCTTGGTTTGTTTCTTGCTTCTTCTGGGTAGATGCCCAGTAGGGGAATTGCTGGGTCGTATGGTAAGTCAATTTCCATCTGTTTTAGATATCGCCAGATAGATTTCTATAGTGTCTGTACATACTTAAAGGTTCACCAGCAGTGGATGAGAGTTCTTGTCTCCCCACAGCGCCTCCAACACTTGTTGCTTTCTGATTTTTTGAATTGGGCTATCTTTGAGGGTATTAGATGGTACCTCATTATTGTTTTAATTTGCATTTCTCTTATGGCTTAAGATCAGGAACATTTTCTCATACGTGTGTTGGCCATTCAGATTTCTGCCCCTGTGAAACTTCTGTTCAGGTCCTTTGCCCACCTCTTCAGTGGGCAATTAGTTTTTTTATTTTTGGAAGCTAGCAGAGTATTATAGATTTTAGTAATAAGGCCTTTGTCTGATGGGTCATTGCTAAAAATGTTTTCCCAGTCTGTAGACTCTCTTATTACTCTCTTGGTGAATTCTTTTGATGTACACAGGTGTTTTATCTTCGGTATATCCCATTTGTCAACTTGTGCCTCTTCTTTGTTTGTGTCCTTCCCTAATTCTGATAACCTATGTATTCCCTGTGCCAAAGTTCTCAAGTTGGTCCCAATTCCCTCATTGATGGCCCTAATATTTTGGGGGTTAACTTCAAAGTCTGTGATTCACCTTGAGTTTATTCTTGTACATGAAGTGAGATAAGGGTCTTGTTTCATTTTTCTGGAGGTAAATATCCATTTTTCCCAGCACCACTTGTTAAGGAGGGAATCTGCTTCCCATTGGATATTTTTTGGGCCCTTATCAAAGATCAGCTGTCTGTATACTGATGATTTTATTTCTGGGTTTTCAATTATTTTTTATTGGTCTGAGTATCTGTCATTGTACCAATACCATGCGGTTTTGACAACTGTGGCTGTATAGTATGTGCTAAAGTCAGGGAAAGCAAGCCCTCCCACTGTATCCTTCTTCTTGAGGAGTTCCCTGCTAATTCTGGGCTTCTTCCCTGTCCATATGAAGTTGGTAATCAGTTTTTCCATTTCTTTGAAGAAAGATGAGGGTAATTGTATCGGGATTGCATTAAACTTATATAGTGCCTTTGGCAGAACTGACATCAACTATATTCTCAATTCTTGTGGGATCCTTGCCTGGTTTTGGTATCAGAGTTATACTAGCTTCATAGAAGAAGTTAGGGAGTTTGCCATCTTTTTCTATGTTCTGGAAGAGTTTGTGTAGTATTGGTTGTTAGTTCTTCCCTAAATGCTTTGTAGAATTCTCCAGTGAAACCATCTGGTCCAAGGGATTTTTTTATTGGCAATACCTTGATAACCTTGTCTGTTTCTTCTATTGCAATGGGTCTGTTTAGATTGTTCACATCCATCGAGGACAGTCGAGGAAGGGATTGTTTTTCCAAGAATTTGTCCATGTCTGCCAAGTTGTTGAATTTATTGGAGTACAATCCTTTGTAGTACTGTGTAATTATCCTTTTGATTTCATTAGGGTTTGTTGTAATGTCCCCTCTTTCATCCTTATTCTTGCTATTGAAATTTGTTTCCGCCTTTCTTTGGTTAGGTTTTCCAGCAGTCTGTTGATTCTGTATTAACCTCTTTTTAAACTCATATGAGTTTCTCTAGTCTACCCAGACTAACACACACAACCATGTTCCCTCCAGTAATGCAGGAGGAGATAAAACAGGGTTCCCAGCAATCTGCTCTCTTGACCTCTGGGGATTTTCTGCTCTTGGTTCTCCATTCATGGTTTTGTGCTCCTGTTCTGACCACAGTCTTGTATGCTATCCAGAATTGGAGTGTAGATTTTAGGAGCCTGCAATACCTGAAACTTTCCTTTCCCTCATAAATGTCATTTGGATTACAAAAGTTCTTCTGCCACATGAATTCTTTCAGTGTTGTGAAGCAAAACCCAAGGTAGCCACTACAGAAATCTAACAGTAAGAGATGGTAGATTTTCACTTTGGGTAGAGAGTTTTCCAAGCCTCAATTACACTGCAACCTTTGTGAATATGAAAGTGCTTTAAAACATAATTCTCACTTAAGTAGTACCAACAATTCTTTACAGTGAGATTGAACTATTTTTTTCTAGACAAGTCACTAAGGAAATCTGTAAAACTGCTCCCACTCGTCGGAAACTTCATTCGCGTTGCCATCCATCACCTTCTAAAGTAGTATATAGAAGTAATTGTACAATACAAACTCAATTGTCCAGGATTTCTGAGCCCTTAAACTTAGCCTGGACTAAAATTCTTCCGTAAGTCCATCTAAACTTGATGCCCACTCTCTTGAGAACATATAAATTACCCCTGCATGAAATTGTAATCAAAAGGTCTATGCCTCTCCTTATGTAAGTTTTCTCAAGTGGGTAATATCTTGGTTCTTGGCTTCACATGATGAAAGAATTCATGCTGAATCCTGTTTTGTAATCCCAGTGGGTTTTTATGAAGGACTGGAGAAGTTTCAGGTTTTACAGTCTCAAAGGGCACCTGCTATCCCTGACAAGCATGCCAAGCTGAGTGGAAGCTACTCAGATGTTTGCATCTGGGCACTAACAACCACAAGGAAATGAGCAGCCACGCCTTTGGAACTGGTGGGAGGGGAGGGATCTCAGGGACCTAGGAGTCAGGGAGAAAAGGCAAGATGCCAAGGAGGCCAGAGGTCAGGGCAAGACGACTAGAGCCAGAGAGTGGGGCTTGAGCATGTGCCAGACCATACTTCCTGCCTTTATCCTGGCTCATCCCTAGCTGGGGGAGGCCTGGTTGAAGGTATTGGTTGACCCCATTGGCTATGTTAAGCCCACCTGGGTGATGTCATGGGCCCAGGTCTATTTTGGGCCACCTACGTGTACCTTCCACCTAGCTGAGGGCTAGAATTTGAGCATGCTCAGTTTGGGGGTATCTTCATAGGCATCTAATGGTTGCCTGATTTCCTTCCAACCTCCTCTAGGGTGCCTGCTCAGGCATGGAAGGGACACCCTCCCTCCCCCACTTGTCCCTGAATCTAGTTACCTAACATTTACTCTTCAACTTAATTTGATTCAATTCAATCTGGATTACTAAATTATATTCATCCTTTGATTCGGTCATCTAAAGAGCATCATTGAAAATCAAATAAATTTTTTACAGACAAGATTCATAAATTAAAAAAATACCTGTTACTGAGCCAGCTATATTGAAAGAAGCATCAATTAAAAGAATCCTGGAGTATTGCTGGAAATGAATACATTTATTCCTTTTCATTAACTTTTAAGGTACCAAATTACAGGGAGTTAAAACCTGGATCTACCTCTCTTAAATGAAGAGAAATAAAGTACCATTCACCTACTGAAGGATTTAAACAGAAATACAGGCACCCTGTAGTCACAGACAGAAGCAAAAAACTTCAGAGGCACTCTGCTGACCAAAAACATTGAACTAGCTCTGAAAATGCACCTCTTTTACTCTTTTAATTTTGCTATGATCTCTGCTAATGTTGTCCTAGATGGTGCATATGATTATTTTCACTATTTTCAAAGGTTTAATTGTTGTATATTTGTTACGTTCTGAAAACTAGTTAAATACTTCCTATGGCCCTTATAGTCATCATCCCTTTTGTGAAGTATTGTAAATTCTAGCCTTTATGCTTGTCATTATAATCCCACTTTGGAGGAAGTTCTCTGTTATACACAGGATTAAGATAGGATAGATTTTGAGTCTCCACTTTACTAGAGGATCTGACTTAAATGACCACACTGTATTTCCCTGGGGTTATGGTCTGGAGAAGATAAAAACCACATTCCATAAAAGCCATTCATTTTGTTATATCCCCTTCCTGATTGTGAATTCACCCATGTTTCTGTTGTTCATTCCCTTGGGGATAGGGATTGTACATTAATCATTACAATCAGTTCTCCCTTTCTGCCCCTTCTCCCCTACCCTCATTATATCGCTACTCTCATTATTGTCCTGGTTTCTGTGTGTTGAGAACTCTTTTCTGTAGCAGTGCACATGCTCCGGTCTAGCCAGATTTGCAAGATAGAACTGTGGTCCTGATAATGGTGGGGAAGAAGCACTAAAGAACTAGAGGAATGTTGTGTCTTTCCTAGGTGCTATACTGCACCCTAGCTGGCTAGTCCCTTCTTTATGACCCTTCTGTGAGAAGATGTCCAATTGTCTAGATGGGCTTTGGGTCTCTACTCCACCCCCTCCTCATATGCATGATTTTTTGTTTGGGGTCATCTGATGCCTGTTACCTGATCCAATGGACACCTCATGATCACATGGGTTGGTGTAGTTCTTCCATGTGGGCTTTGTTGCTTCCCTTCTAGATGGCTGCTTGTTTATCTTCAAGCCTTTAAGACCCCAGATGCTATATCTTGTCATAGTGGTGGCACCATCAACTTTCTTCACCACACTAACTTGTGCACCCAATTTGTCTTCAGCAATCATGTCAGGAAATGAGCATCACAGAATGCCAGGTCATTAGAACAAAGTGTTCTTGCATTGAGGGAGGATTTGAGTAGAGGGCCAATGTCCATCTGCTACCTTAATACATGACCTATAAATATATGCACATAAATCTATAACCATATAATTATATATTAATATATTTACATATGTACATACCTATGTTAGTACCTCTATAAAAGTCTTTCATCTTAGTCCTTTCCTCTATTTCCTATTACTTTCCTTCTGTCCCACGATCATGTTTGACCTTCATTCGGTTCTCTGTACTTCCTCTTGGCTACATGGCACTTGATTGAACCCCACCAAGCATTCTATGCCCTCCTTGCCATGGATTTTAAATCTCTTCTTGTTCCTTTGTCCCTGGAGTTTGGGCTGCCCCCCCCCCCACCTTCTCTACTCTCCTCTGTCCTCCTGGAATCACCAGTCCCATTGTTTTCTCTTCTGGTTAGATCTTCCTGCCTATCTTATGTAGATAGATATGTTAAAAAAAATGCCTATGAATACTTCCAGCTCTGTCTGCTGACCCTTAGGAAACTTTTCCAGTTGTTGACCCTGCATTTAGCTTGCCTCTGTCTGACCTCTGGCTCCTGGAATTTGAATTATTCCCTATTACCTGCACTGATTTCACCAGCTTCTGCAATTTTTTCAATGATAAGGATCCTCTAGACAGATGTCTGAACTCCAGATATGGGTAAACAGCACCCACACCACATGAGCCAATTCTTCAATATTTCATGAACTCTGTGAGCTGTTGAGGGCTTATACTATGATGTTAGCTAGGCAGAGACAAGGGAAGGAGAGGAGATGATGGCCGGAGTCTGGCAAGTGAGAATGGAGACCTGTTTCCCCACATACTTCTCCAGTACAAAGACGGTGAAGCGCCAATAAGAAACATTTCCTCATCAACGGAATAGACTGGAGACAGTGAGAAAGCTGAGGGGACAAATAGGATGTTGACACTACCCCCAAAATTATTGAATAGATTCTGGAGTTTGGGGTCTGGGAGAAAGGGTATGAATGAAGCCTGGGGACTGAGGTCCAGGGACACATAACTGGAAGGAAGTACACCACAGAGGACCAACCCACAGCAGGAGATGCCAGAAAGCCAGCCAATGTGTCCGTTGGGCTTTTCCACTTCAATAAATGTACCCTTTCTGTTAAACTTGTTTTACTCTCATCTGAATTTTTTCTTTGCCTACAATATTTCTTGTGACTGGGCCAAGAGCCAAGGAATGGAGAGGCTTGAAAATTTAAGCCACCCCGGCAACAAAGGGACAAGTAGGGGTAGAGATATCAGAGATAATGGAGCCGTATAGCATTTTGGAAAATTTGGACATACTGGACATCTTTAATCTCCACTTCATTGGCACTAGTCTCACAGTAATTTTTCTGAAAGAAATTATTTTTGTGCCTCCAAATCTCACATCAATCTGCCCTTCCCTGATGTGACTGAAGTTGGTCTTGATCAATGTCTGTAAACACAATGTATTAATTCTTCATCATTATAAGAAATCACTATGACTAAGTCATCCATTAATTTATCTGGTTAACTCCTAAAGTAGGGAGACTAGGTCTGGTTGTCCCCGTTTAATGGGAGTAATATGTTCACATCCAAAGAATAACCCAGCGCTCACCTGAATTATAGTACAACTTCCAATAATTGAAGAGTAGCTACTAATTGGTTTGTCACCAACTAGCTACAATGATCAGTATCTATTGAGTTGTTCCTGTTGACACCTTTTTGGCTATGTGGAACCAAGAACAGACTGAATTAGAGGATGTATTTTGGACTTGAACAATACTGAGGGAGATACTTTAATTTAACCCCCTTTATCAGCTCCAGCCCACTCACTGGCATTGAGTCAATTCCAACACATAGCAAACATATAGGATAGGGTTGAATTGCCCCCGTTGGGTTTCTAAGACTTCACAAGAATAGATAGCCTCATATTTGCATCCATGAGCACTGACTGTGAACCCAAGCAAGACAAACCCTTGACAACTTCAGCTTCTCCATTTATCCTATGATACCTATGGATTTAGTTGTGGGGAGTTTGATCTTCTTTACAGTATGGAGTTGCAATCCATACTGAAGGCTGCAATCACTGATTTTCAGTGAAAAGTGCTTTAAGTTCTCCTTCCACTCAGCAAGCAAGCCTGTGTCCCCTTCACATTGTAGGTTAATAACATGTCCTCCATTCCTCATGCAACATTCTGCCTCACACAGTTTCAGCTTCTCTAATGATTTCCTCAGCATACAATTGAGTACGTCTAGTGAGAGGATACCCCCTGATGCACACCTTTCCTGGTTTTAAACCCTGCAGTAGTCCCTTGTTGTGTTCCTATGGAGGCTTTTTGATCCATTTACAAGTTCCACATGAGCACAATGAGAAATGTAGCACTCCCAAATAGATGCAGTTCATGGAGCTATTTGTGCCACAGACAAACATGATTATCGTGTCTAGATTTCTGATAAGAGTGATAATGCTTCACTCTATGTTAATCATATGCAACATATAATAGTTTATCTTAATGTTGCCTTTCCCTAGATAAATGAAGCTATGAGCTATTATTTTTTTCTACTTTAGATGTATTAGCAAGCTAGATTTAGGGGTGGGGGTTTATTGCTCCCATGCTTACAAAGGCCCCCAGAGAGAAGGTTGGAAAGAATCACGCAACCTTTGGCCACCCATAGGATGTACCAAACTAAGCATGAACAGACTAGCACCCCCTAGTGCCAGGTAAAGCCCAAGGTTTGGGTAACTTGGGCTCACCCACCTTAGGTACATCACACAGGTGTACCTGAACTAAGCCAATGCCGTCAACCAATACCTTTCTTCGTGCCTCCCCAGCCAGAGGTGTTAAGTACCCCGGCTGTGGGAAGGTCAATGGCAAGCAGAGGCTGGGGGTCTCCCCCCTGTGCGGACCTGCGTGTGCCCGCTTTCGGCCTACTCAGGACACACATGCACGTGGGCTCTCAGGTTCTTGGACTCCGGGGACTCCCCAGCTCCGCACGGGTGGGGGTTCTTTTCCGCGTGGTTTTTCATACCCACTTGTGAAACCCAGAGTGGCTATCTTGCATCTTGGCATGGTTTCCAGATATAGCATGTACCCTTTTGAGATTGTAAACCCTGCAACTTTTCCTGTGCTTCATAAATAAAAACTTGGATAACAAAATGTGCTTGAATTCTTTCAGCAAGTGGAGCAAAGAACCAAGGTGTAACCCACTCCAGAAACATAGTGGAAAAAATTCTATTTTTTAAATTCTGTTGGATTGTTTATTCTCATTTTTCCTATTATTATAAGTGTGTGAAATGCTGTTTTGCTTTAGTTCAATGCTGTGTTTTCGGGCCATTTTATCCTTCATTTAAAATTATGGTAGTTTGACTTCAAGAATAATGTGTTCATAACTAACTGAACCAAATGGAACTTCTCTTGTAGGCTTTGGCTCATCCCTTCATGGCCACAGGCCTATCTGTGCATTTCAAAGGCGTTTAATCTGAAATTGATTAGATATAGCCCTCTTATCCACAGCCAATTTAATCTGAAATCGAAAAGATATCCATAGTAGATTCCCCCTTTCTTCATATATTTAGTTGGCTACTTGCTTAAATTGGCTCATGACCACTGAAAATCTGGCTTGGGAGTCTCCTCTAATCCCCCCACCCCACCCCAAGTACATAAAGGAGACTCCACCCACCTCCATCCTCTTCACCCTCCTCTAACACCAGCCTTTCCGCCAACAGCACTCTCTCTACTTCTCTGCTGCATCCAATACTCCATTACAATGGCTACACAGAACTAGCAGACAATGTGCCTGGCTATGAATTAGAGAAGGTAAAGGGTTATCAATACCAGGTAAGCATCTAGCTTTCTTGCTCATAGCAGTGCCTCCTTTCAACCTTACCAGCAGCCATGTGTCTCTCTGTGGAACTCAACATCTCAGTTGTATAGTCCCTTGGTCTCTGCCTTGTCACATGGGATGGGGAGCCATTGCTTGTTTGCCTTATTGTGCTTCTCCTCTGCTCCACCTCCTGGTCCTGGTGCTCCAGTCGTTGGTGCCTCTGAGGCCTCCACCATTTCTCACATATACCCCCTGGGTGGCTCTTCTTTATTGATGGTTTTGTATTTCTGTCACCAGGTCTGATGTTCCAAGAAGTAGCAAATCTGATTAACCCCTTCTATTACTATTTCATACACCCTATTAGCTTGCTCCGTCCCATGGATTTGGTGGGAATTACAAAAACATGGCCAGAAGCACCATATTTAAGAAAATTTTTCTTCACTACAATTATATTCAATTTTACAAACTTGATTAATACTCTTAAGCATTATATTGTTACAGGACTAATCATATTTTTCAAATGCTTGTACTCACAATGAAACACTACTTATTATACAAAATAGCATGTATTTTGAGGAAATAAAATTTCCTTAGAGAACTTTTCAGCTATTCAGTTTAGCCAATGCTCCTCTTTGGCAAGTTTTCCTACTGATATGATCCAGCTCTCACATACCCCTTAAAAAAAATCACAGAAACAGAGGTCTGAGCATGGAGAAGATGCCAGGGTTGGTACCTGGCTGTCTACATGAAAGTGATGTGGACTTTCAAGGTTTTCCAAGATAAAAAACCTACCAATGAACACATGGTGTCCAGGTTCATTTCCTAGGCATATCTGGGATCTTAAAAACTTAGAGTAGGCAGCTATGTAACTCATCACCTATAACAAATGAAAAGATTCATGCAGGACGCACATTACTCCTTTGTTGATACTCTCAAGATGAGGTTCTACATAGCAAGGTGAAGAGTTAGTAAGTCAATGAAGAAAACATCTCATAATAGATATCAAGAAATGTATCTACAAATTCTTGATCAAAAGTGGGGATTGTTAAAGAGCTTAAAGAACGAGACTCTGAATAAGGCGAGGCTTCTGCCAAAGATAAATGCCAGGCTCCATTTCTCCTCTCAGTTATTGCTTATTCTAATCCAACCTTCCAAAGTAAATTCACCAGTAGACCTCAGGAAGTGTCCCGCCTGGCGCCTTCCCCTCAAACACACTGCTAGAAAGGGTTTTCACTCAGGCTGTTCATCAGAATAACTATAGATAAAGCTGTCTAATGACTGAAGCTTTGCAATTAGCAAAATAAAGCTTAAGGCACCTCACAATGATCTTGTCTGTGGATACAGATACATGATTTTGCAAATGTTAACCATTGTTTTTCCTGGTAAGTCCCTAGATAATTGACTCTCACACCTCAGGAGCCATTCCTTCTTTGGTGAATTCTCATCAAGTGCTACCTCAATCTGAATTACATTTTTTTTTATTTTAGTAAACTCTGGTTTATTTTGAACAGAGCAAGTTTTCCCTTATAATCCCAGTTACACTACTGTGCATTTTGTCACATAGCACTTTTCTCCCTAAATTGCATAGATGTTTAAGAAAGTGAGTCTTATATATTTTTATTAATATTACTATGTTTATCATTTACCATACTTATTATCATTTTGTCTCTTCCTATGAAAATGAGAGGAACATGGAGGTGGAGTTAAGATTTGCATATTGTGTTCACTGATATAACCGAGGGACCTGGGAGCAATTCTACTCTTTTCTGTCCAGTAGGATTTGACTCAAAAGTAGGGGCTAACTAGGGACATAGTATGTACTAGCACATGGTAGGATTTCAATAAATACGAATATATCTAGTAACAGGTTGTCTCCTTCTTGGAAATTTTGCATCTTTAAAATGCCCCTTAAAAATGTCACTTGCTCTTTACCATGTGTTCTTTTCAAGAATGTACCAGGGCTTCAAATGTGTTCATTTAGGTCTGATGCATCAAAACGGAAAGAGACCTGATTTTTTTTTTTTTTTTTTTTAGTTTGGGAAATGAGTGTAATAGGTAAAAATACAGCCTAAAGCCCTAGAATGGGAAACTTGGAGGAGGCTTCATGAGCCTTTTCGAGAGACTTGTCCAGGAAATTGAGTTATTTTCAGGACTTTGGAGAGCAACACACATTCAAAGCTTTGCAGTCTGATCCCATAGTTGAGGAGGGAATCATCGTCTCCACCACTGACCATGGTAATATTTAGTTGCCACAACACACACACACACAGCCCTTATTTTTTGAGAAATAAATTAAGTGTCTAGTAGGGCATTAACACATCAATTCCATCTATCATTCTATTACACACACATTTTGCAAATCCGGGTGTGTTCTGGTGGTGTTTTGTGGCCCATGATCAAACTGGGAAAAGCCAATTTGAAACACTAATAAGAAGAAATTGTATCTTATATTTTACTTAAAATATTTTAGTAATTTCATATCCTCTTTAAAACAAAATTTAAACTTCCCTAATCAGAAGAGCCAGAGCCCTGGTGGCTTAGTGGATATGTTAGATAGCTCACTTAGGGACAGGTCTCATGCCTGCAAAGGCCCTGATAGAGGAGGTTGGAAAGAAATCAGGCATCCGTTGAACACCTATGAAGACCCCAAACTGAGCTTACACAGACTAGGATTTCTTAGCACCAGCGAAACTTAAAACCTAGCCTCCACCTAAGGTACATCACACAGGTGGGTCTAACATAACCAATGAACTCAACCAATATTAACATGCACGCCTTCCAACCAGAGATTTGAAATATCCTGGCTGTGGGAAGTCCTCGCTCTGGTCAGCAACAGGTTGTAGGGTGAGGGCTTCCCTCTTCTGCCCTAACATTTCTACTCCCTTAAAGAGTTACAATCTCAGAAACCCAGAGGGGTAGTAGGTCTTCCCTGTCCTATAGGCTCACTATGAATCAGAATCAACTTGATGACAATGAGTTTGAGGGTTTTTGTTGCTATTGTTTTTATTGAAACTAAAGGAGCCTGTTAGCACAGTGGGTTAACCATGGGACTGTTAATCAAAAGGTCAGTGGTTCAAACCCATCAGCAATTCATTGAGAGAAGGATGAAGATGTGGCAGTCTTGGAAACCTAATGAAGCAATTCTACTCTGTCTGTCCAGTAGGAATTGACTCGAAGGCAGGGGCTAACTTCAGAGGAACAAGGAGCTATGGTGATGAAGTGGTTAAACACTCAGTTGCAAATTGGAGGTTCAAACTCATCAGTCTCTCTGTAGGAGAAGGATGTGGCAATCTGTATCCTTGGAAAACATGGGAGTTGTAGAAGGGACCAGGTATTAGGTGGTAAAGAACAAAAAATCATACCAGTGGGTGCCCACCTGCCCGATATGATCACTGAAGACAAATGTGCACATAAGCAAATGTCTTGAAGAAATCTGATGGTGCCTGGGTATCAAAAGATATATCATCTGGGGTCTTAAAGGCCTGGAGGTAAACAAGCAGCCATCTATCTCAGAAGCAACAAAACCCACATAGTAGAAGCACACCAGCCTGTGTGACTACGAGGTATTGAAGGGATCAGGTATCAGGCAACAAAGAACAAAAAATCCTATCATTATAAATGAGGGTGAGTGCAGAGTGGGAACCCAAAGACCATCTGTAAGCAACTGGACACCCCCTTATGGAAGGGTCATGGGGAGGAGATGAGCCAGTCAGGGTGCAGTGTATCAACGATGAAACATATAACTTTCCTCTAGTCCTTAAATGCTTCCTCCCCCCACTATCATGATCCCAATTCTACCTCAAAAATCTGGTTAGATCAGAGGATATACATCAGTACAGATAGGATCTGGAAACACAGGGAATCAAGGACGGATGGATCCCTTCAGGACCATTGGTGAGAGTGGTGATACCTGGAGGGTGGAGGGAAGGTGGGGTAGAAAGGGGGAACCAATTACAAGAATCTACATATAGGCCCCCCCCCCTGTGGGACAGACAACAGTAAAGTGGGTAAAGTGAGACATTGGACAAGGTAGGATATGACAAAATAATAATTTATAAATTATCAAACGTTCATGAGGGAGGGGGGAGGGGGGAGGGGGGAAATGTGTATCTGATATCAAGGGCTCAAGTAGAAAGAAAACGTTTTGAGAATGATGATGGCAACAAATGTACAAATGTGCTTGACACAATGAATGGATGTATGGATTGTGATAAGAATTGTACGAGCTCCCAATAAAATGGTTTTAAAAAAGAAAGAAAAACATGGGAGCTCTCTTTTGTCCTAAAAAGGTTGCTATTCATTAGAATGATTAGATACCAGTTGGTAGTAGAACCAGGAACCATAAGAACACTGTTGTTAATGCTTTATTTCTAGACTCTATTCTCTTATCATTCTAACCCATATCATGAATTCCAGTCACAGTAAATCACTTGTATTTCCTAAGTTTGCTATGTTTGTTCATAACTCTGTGTCTTTACCCTTAGGTAGAGTAACCTTATAATTTTTCCTCCAAACCAGGACATTTCTGAGAGTTCAAGTGGGTTTTATTAATAATTGTACCAGTACATCAGGCATAACCTGGGACTTCCCAAGCAGGGATGAATGGTCAGTCACCCTAGCCTTCAGGCTTTCTGTGTGAAATGTCCTTCCTAATTTCTTTCCTGATTCTGTCATAAACATTTTGATGTTTGGATTCCTATTTCACATCAAGTACATTAAGATTAAGATTTCTAGTGTTATTTAGGCACTCTCCCTTCATAACTGATAAAACCTTCATTTAAGGAAATTACCATATGCTCTGGGTGCTCATAGATTGTGAAGGCATTCCTTTAGGAACATATTCTATTATTATGTCTTTATCCCTATCACTACATGCATTCCCTACCTAAGAATACATGAGGGGATTATGAAAAGTCTGTGGAAAAATGGAATTATAAGTAATAGAATTTTTCCATAAACTGTTGGAAGACTACTTGAATAACAACTTTGGTATATTATGAGAGTATAGGTTAAACGTTTAATTTGTGGGTTGTAGAACTAGACTAGTTGGTAGAAATGCTACTTTTCAAGTACTAGTTGTGTTGTCTTGGGCAATTAAAATAAAGTGTGTTATGTTCTCAAAAGTAAGAACCATATAAATTAATTTGTTTTTAAAAAGACCTAAAAAAGTCATTCATAGAGTGTCAGGAGAGATGAAATGTGTTAATATAGAAATATGCATCTGTTAGGTTTCTGGGGTGGGTGATAGCTCGGTTCCTTGTGTCATAAACTGAAAGAATTCACGCCAAAGCACGTTTCGTAATCCAAGTGAGTTTTTATGAAGGACAAGACAAATTTCAGGTTTTATAGTCTCAAAAAGGTACACACTATTTCTGGAAAGCATGCCAAGTTGCACAGAAGCCACGCTGGGGTTCATAAGTGGGCATGAACAACCACGTGGCAAAGAGCACCCGTGCTGCAGAACTGGGGAATCCCTGGGACCGAGAGGTCAAAAGAGCAAGGGGGTAAGATGGGGAGAGTCTAAGAACCTGTGTTAGTCTGGGTAGACTAGAGAAACAAATTCAAAGACACGCATATGTGTATAAGAAAGAGCTTTATATACAAGAGCATTAAATATTGAGAAAACATCCCAGCCCAGTCCAGATCAAGTCCATAAGTCCGATATTAGTCCATATATCCGATATGAAACTATAAAGCTCTGTTCAGACTCATGAAACACATGCAATGATGCCGAATGCAGGAACATCATGGGCCAGTGGGTGCAAAATCTTGTGGATCCAGTGGCGTCTCCACATGCCTCTACCAGTCCCCAGGGCATAGGGTTTATCAGCATAGTGCCATGTGTCTTGTCAATAGAGCGCCTCTCAGGGAGTGATCCAAGAGAAAGAGAGAGAGAGAGGCTCTCAACACCAAGAAGGAAAAGTACAGGAGTTCCCAGAATTCTCAGGAGAAGGTCATGTCCACACAGAGGCCACATTGGCTATGACCTGATTGACAGACTAGACTCCACCCCTCACTCTTAATCCTCTCAAGTCCCAAAATGACACCAGATTATGTAACTACCACAGAGCTTGAGAAAAAAAAACACAATTTTACCAAAATAATTCCTATAATATTAATAATATATTGGCCCCATAGTACAATGAGGATATGGCATTTCTAATCATAATCTCTGTAAGTCCCACCAAACTCCCAGCAAATGATTGGTGAAGCAATATAAATTATGTGGAGCTTGGTCAGGATTATCATTACATTAGGTTTTAAATAAGCCATCTCAGAAACAGAGAGGTGCTTTCATAACCTTTGAGAAAGAAGGGCCAGGAGTGAAGTGCTTCTTTTGGGTACTGAGATTCTCACACAATGAACATCCTCAACCCAAGAGACAGAAACCTGAGGCCAGAGGAGTGGCAGCAGCAAAAACAAGAATCAGAATATAAGATATAGTGATGAGCTTCCCAGCCCTCCGAGAGTAAGATGAATGCCTTTAGGCAGGAAGTTTGCTTGAAGAGTGGTTTCTCTTAATATACTGAATCGGCAAACATGCTGAACCACAGAGCTAGAGCTTAGTACCTTTGAGCCGAGGCTTATGACGAAGGGCATTTCCCTTTGGGCATTTATTAGCAGCACAAATGAAGCTTTGAAACACTTGCCCAGGCAGAGTTGTGCCAAGGGACAAGGTGACTGAGACACCAAGGGGCAAAGAAATATGCCTGTTAGTACAACTAGAAAACATCTTATAAGAACAACTGTGTCCAGGACACTTTGATCCTGAACTGTAACCTGCTCACTTCCATAACAAACTTTCTAATGGTGTGTTTGGTCAGTGGGTTCTGGGCAATCATTGCAATGAATTCTTTAACCAACAGAGAAGCATCGAGTACAGTGGCAGAGATAGTTGGTGTTAGAATGGGTAAGGAAGTCGGGAGGCATGTGTAATCTCTGCTTCACCCTTGGTTTGATGTTGGGTTTAGCTCTTCTTCCCCTATGAAGTCAGAGCAGGTCAGACATGGTCCTTGTGGCATTTTTACAGGATTCCAATGTGTAAAAGATATCATGCTATTGTTAAACAATATCGAGCTCGTTGAAACTCCTAGAACCCCCTTGTGCAGTACCGTGAACTGCTGATTAGTCCGGTGCCATGCTGACAACCATTGCCATGCTACAGTTCCTTGCTGCCATCACTGTCAATGATAGCAATGAAGGCCTCCCTGTTCCGTCCTGGCCTTCTAGTTTGCCTAGCATAATGTCCTTCCTCGGGGACAGTTTCCTCCTGGGAACATACTCAAAGTTCATGGCATGAAAAGTCTTTCTGTCTGTGTTGTGGATTCTCTAGAGAAGCAAAACCAGTGATATAGATAAAAGACATTTTCATCAAGAAAGTGTCCCACACAATTGTACAAGCAGATTAAGTCCAGTCCAATTCAAGTCTGTGGGACAGATGTGAAGCTGGAACATGGAGATGCTAGACCTGACAAACTAGGAAGCATGAAGACCACAGGCTGGCAGAGGCATTTGAGTAAAAGGTCCACAAGTCAGGTTTAGGGCTGCTGCATCAAATGAATACAAAATCAGCTGGCTGATAGCTATCAGACTGCTGATAGCTTCCAGTATTGGCAGGCAATAAGGCAACTGGGAGCAAGGCCTAAAGAAGCAGAAGTCAGGAAGACAGAGGCAGGATCCTGAGGAGCAAGTGTAATTAAGCCTTCCCACAGAGACTGCTTAAATATGAGTAGGCCACACCCACAAGACAATTTCCTTTCAAATGCATCAGGGCTGTGACTTGAGTAATGAGGCTATACTCCTTTCTCATCTTTGGTTAACTGCTTTGCTACCTACAGCATATCACCACATCATGGATCTTTTTACCCTTGCCATTACCATTCCCCTTGCAAATCAAGGGGCATTACCAAGCCCCACTTGTCATAGGACAGCTTCAGAAGACGAGTAAAATATTAGAATAAAATGTGCAAAGACACAGAGTTAGAAAACAAAAAAGGAGGAACCTGCTCCTGAAACTAACCTGAAAGAACAAAATAACAGTTCAAGCCTTCAGTTCCAATACTGAAAATCTCTATGGGCAAAAATGGAGCCCTGGTGGTATAGTGGTTACACATTGGGATTCAATCTGACTGGTTGGCAGTTCAAAACCACCAGCAGCTCCACAGGAGAAAGACTAGGATTTCTATTCCTATGAACAGTTACAGTCTCATAACCAACAGGGGGGTGCTATGAGTCAGCATTGATTCGATAGCAGTGAGTGAAATGGGCAAAATATTAAATGATGCAGGAAGCCTCAAAAGAAGATGGAAAGAATATAGAGTTAGTTTACTAAAAGGGAACTAATTGACATTCCAAGATGTCAGGAGGTATCAAATAAGTAAGAACCAATGGTGCTGAAGGAAGAAGTTCAAGCTGTACTGGAGCGTTGGCTGAAAACAAGGTTCCAGTAATTGATGGTATACCAATAGAAATGTTTCAGCAAGCTTATGAAACACTGTGATTACTTACTCATGTGTGCTAGGAAATTTGGAAGACAGCTACTTGGCCAACTGACTGGAAGACATCAAATGTGTACTCATTCAAAAGATAGGTGACCCAACAGAAGTCTCAAAGTATAGAACGATATTATTGATGTAGACGTAAGTGTTGCTGAAGAACATCCAACAACAGTTGCAATACATCGCTGACATGAAGTTGTCTGAGACCCTGGCTGGATTCAGAAGGGGATGTGGAATAAGGGATCCATTATTGATGTCAGATGATCTTGACTCAAAGTAGAAACTACCAGAAAGGTGTTAACTTGTGTTTTATTGACTATACCATGACATCTGACTGTATGGATTATAACAAACTATGGATAGACTTGAGAAGGTTGGGAATTCCAGAACACTTCATGGTGCGCATGCATAACTTGTACATGGCTCAAGAGACAGTTGTGCAAATAGAACGAAGGAATACTGCATGTTTTAAAATCAGGAAAAGTGTGTATCAGGGTTATATCCTTTCACCATCACTTTTTAGTCTGTGTGCTGAGCAAATAAACAGAGAAACTGGAAGATATGAAAATGATTGTGACATCAGGATTGGAGGAAGGCTAATTAATTAACAACCAGTCATTTAGAGACAGCACTAGCTTGCTTGCTGAAAATAAGGTCAACTTGAAGCACTTACTGTGAAGATCAGGATTGCAGCCATCAGTATCAGTATTACAACGCAATGTAAAGAAGATCAAAATCCTCAGAACTTGATCAATACAGAACATCATGATAAATGGAGGAAAAACAGAAGTTATCAAAAATTTTGTCTTGCTCGGACCCAAAATAAATGCCAAAGAAATAGCACTCATAAGACCAAAAAAAGCATTGAATGAAATGCAAGGATGTTTCTTTCAGGACTTAAGTACTGCAGCATTTTCAATTGCCTCATTTGCATGTGAAATTTGGACATGAATAAAGAAGACAGAAGAGGAATCCATTCATTTGGTGCTGCAGAAGAATATAAAAAGTACCATGGACTACCAAAAGGACAACAAAATCTATCTGGGAAGCAGTTTGGCCAGGGGGCTGTTTATAGGCAAGCATGGGGAGACTTCATCTTACACACTTGGGACAAGTTATCAGGAGAGACCAGGCCCAGGAGAAGGACATCATGCTGGGAAAGTCCAGGGGCAACGAAGGAGAAGAGGGCCCTCAGCAAAATGTAATGACACATGGTTGCAACAATAGGCTCAAGCACAGGGATCAATGTGAGGATGGTCCAGTGCCAGGCAGGGTTTCGCTGTGTTGTGCATGGGGTTTCTATAGGTTGAAACTGACCCGATGGACCCTAACAACAAAAATAACTGTCAATCCAGTGAAAACCCTGGCCCAGCCAAGTTGACACCAAGCCATACCATCCTCACTCCTAAGGAGCCTTCTGCCTGTAATTCTTCCAAGTCAGATTTATTTCTTCTTCTGGAAGTCCATAGTAGCCTCTATATTTTTCACCTGTTTCATAACTCAAATGCATATTGTTTCAGTCTTCTTTATTCATCATAGAGCTTTGTAATGCACGTGTGTCAATTGAAAATGCCATTATACATCATGAAAAGCAGATAAGTCCTATTTAAGATTTCAGATCTACTTTCTGGGAAAGGTGACAAAAATAAAAACCTGACCTGAATGATATGAGTCCTGGCATAAGATCAAAGGGCAACAGGTAGGCCAGTGGTACCTGTGTGGCTGCCATACTCCCCTGGAGAGGAGCCCCTACCCTGAGAGGGGAGGAGCAAGAACAATGCCATGCAATGACAGATTAGCAGAACCAGAGCGAGTTGAAATCTCATCCTGAAACACTGGAAAGAAGATTGAGTCAGAGAAAAGAGGAGACATATTGTATGTGGCGAAAGCTTGTGGGTGGAATAGAGACATGTATGGGGAAAGCGTGTGTGTGCGGTGCATACATGGATATTCCACCTTCTCCAAACACTAGCTGAAGTTTGTTGCGTGTTTTTGAATGAAGGTCTTCACTATAAAATGCTAATATTAAAATATTTAGACTATTTCTTCCTTTTTTCCCCCCGAAGAGGTCAACTTATGTGAATTATATTTGTATTCTATACGTTCACATTATTATCCCTCATATGCATGTGAAAAAATAGTATTTACAGCAATCATATGGGCTAAATTCAATCCTAATTTCCATATCAGAGATAAGTACGTTATATTTAGGTCATCTTTTATATTGTGTGTGTGTGCCTATACCATGTTAGAACAAGATAAAAAAAACTACTTTAAAATGCTAATTTGTGATATATAAATTTATCTTATGTTAGTCACCAGAATAATAAATAGTGTGGGAGTTAGAATAAAATAGATAACCCTGATGTTTTCTTTTATCCTATACAAGTTTTATATATCATGCAAAATGAATTATTCCTCAAATTATTATTCATACATGGGCCATTCTTACAATTCTTTTCTTCAAAGTCATCTCTTATTATATATTTCCTGTTATGTAATTAAGGTGCCCCCCCCCTCGAAAATAAGTAGTAAATCGTAAAATCTAAACCTGTGTTTTCAATCCCATTTGGGAATGCGTTATGTTTTGTTCTGTTAAGGAGACAGAATTAGTAGAGGGTGTATTTCAAGCTGTTCTCTTTGACCTACAAGTATCGAGAAGTGATTAAACAGCAAGAAGAAAGAGGTGAAGAGTGGCCATGGCCCATAAAGATTATCCCGGAGCAGGAGCCGAGACAGGATGTTCTTACAGAGCCCACGAAAGAAAACGCCCACCCCAAAGCCTGCATCCTGAAATCAGTCTGCCAGCGTCCTACACTATGAGAAAAATAATTTTTTAAACTACCCATTTGAAGTCTTTCTATTATTGCAAATCTGTTGCTGTTAAGTAGATCCAGGCGTGTGGCAACCATATATAGGGCTCCCAAGGGTATGGAAATCTCTACAGACGCACAGTGTTCCTCATACTCCCACACACAGCTGGAGGATTCGAACCTCTGACCTTTCCGTTAACATGCAACCCTCACCTGACAGCATTTTAGCAGCACTGGTTCAGAGCTGATTTTGATATATATTTTTTTTTCTCTCTCAAAGATATTGCCTTTATCATTTATGCTTCTTAGTCCAGTCTTCAAAGTACTTCTATTCTTTTACACCCTTTAACACTTGAAAACAAAAAGGAATGTAAGCACTCACTAATAAAGATAAAGGACTGCAGCCTGCGGGATGTATTGCAATTCAATATAAAGAAAACACAATTCCTCACAACTGGACTAGCAGGCAGCATCCTGATAAACATAGAAGAGATGAAAGTGTGGACAATTTCATTTTGCTTGGATTGCTGCTCATAGAAACAGCAGTCATGAATCCATCTGAACAATGCATTTTGTTGGGCAGAGCTGCCGAACAAGACCCTTCTAAATGTTGACGAGCTGGGATCTCACTTTGAGAATAAAGGTGTGCCTGGCTCAACCCAGGGCATTTTCAATTGCCTCGTCTGCAAGTGAACATTGGACATCGAATAAAAAATCCTAAAGAGGATTGATCCATTTGAAATATGGTGTTGGAAAAGTATATTGAAAGGATCATGGAATCCAGAACAGAAAAAAAAAGAAATCTGTTTTTGGAAGAAGTGCAACCAGAAGAGAGGATGGAAAAGCTTCATCTCACCTACTTTGGCCATTTCAGGAGAGAACAAGCTCTTAAAAGGACATTGCGCTTGGTGAAGCGAAAGGCTAGTGGCGAGGAGGAAGACTGCCGAAAGACGAATTCACCCCTTAACTGCAGCAAAGGCTCAGGCATTATGGTTATGAGGACAGCACCAGAGTGGCTGGTGTTCCATTCTGGAGTACTGACAACATCGAACAACTACCACAAGGATGTATAAGAGTTCATTTTTGTTTTCCTATATATTTTTAAACATAAAGCATCTGAATCATAGAAAATCGATATATTAATTGTATGTTTTTGAGTATTGATTTTTCATAAAAATTTCAAAATTATCTACCTAATACTCTTGCTTTAAACAACTACATCTCAACTATCTACTTGGACAGTTATAAATGCATACATGTATGACTGTGCCATTAAAGATTCAATCCCAAGTACACATGGGATATTTGAATATCTTAAGTAGTGACATATGGGCTGTTGCCAAGGGATAACTCAAGTTGTGGTAATAATCTTTGCTGAGTACCATGATTGCTATCACTAGAAAGGTTTAGACTTTCTTGCATTTGAGTGAGTTAAAAATGCCTCCAGACTTTAGTTTGGGTTGTTGCTATCTGACTCTTCTTTTTTAATATGAATTCAAATTAACATGGAAAGATTTTCTAGGGCAGTAAGTCAGATGCATAATTTTCTTCTTGGTGGTTTGGTGTGATTTTTCTAGTTTTCTCTATTCTGTATGTTTTGTTTTTCTGCCCTCTCAGTATTACAAAGAAGTTGGGAACATTCAGGTAAGGATGAAATTACACTGAAGGATCACCATGGCCTTGTCTCTGAACTTCCAGTCTTGCAGCTCTGTGGCAGCTTTATAGTCTTCTGTCAGCTTGAGAGAAGGGGTGGAGTCTACCCTGTCAATCAGGTCATTGCTAATGAGGCCTCTGTGTGGGCGTGACCTTCTCCTGAGGATTCTGAGAACTCCTATCTTCCTCCCTGGAGGTAGGGCACACTCTCTCCTATCTGCCTTCCCTTCCCTGCAGTGGAGACACTCAGAGAGCTGGAGGAGACACGTGGAGACCCGCATAAGCATTGAGATGCTTCCGCTGCCACTGGATCCACAACACAGTCTACTCACTGGACTGTGACCTTCCTTCATTGGGCTTCATTGTACCTGCTGGGGGAGTCTGAAGAGGAATTTGTGGACTAGTATCAAACTTATGGGTTAATATTGGACATATGGACTTGATCTGGACTGGGCTGGGATATTTTCTCAATATACAATTGCTCTTTTATGTAAAGCTCTTTCTCATACACATATGAATGTCTCTTGATTTGTTTCTCTAGTCAACCTGGACTAACAGAGGTCCTCATATCCCAACAGTTTGATGGTCCATAAATTTATGAAAAATTATTTAATGTGTACTTTCTAGAATGTTTCCATGGCTTTATAAATCCTTCAGGAACTCAAGACTTACAGAATGCCTGCAGACAGTAAGACAATGAGTAAAACCAAATGGGAAACAAGTCTCCTTTCCACAAAGGACAGGATTGAGTACACAGAATTCTGCAGTTGGTAGTCCTTGGTTTATTTTAATCATGATTTAAGTATAAGAAAGTATTCAAATTCTCTTTGTATTCCATCTTTTGCTTTCTTTTTTGTTTTGTCTCTGTTATTCTTGTTTTGCCTACCTATATAATATAGGCATGGGAAGCAAGCCAGAGGAGAAAGCAATGGACCGACAGTTCTGGAGAGATGAGGGTGGGAGCAGGGGGAGGTAGGAGAAAGGAATAGAAAGAAAACAACACCCAAATTTGGAACAATTAGGGAATTAAAAGCAACAAAAAGATGGAACTAGAGATCCCGGTGGTAGAGCAACAGCAATCTAGCTGAGAGGAATTACTTAGAGACAGAAGAAAGGTGAGCCTGTTGGGGGGGCAGGAGGAAGGTAAAAGGAAACAGGAAAGATCTAGGAAGCAAAGTAATGGGTAGAGGTGAAAACATAAGTGTGCACTTATGTAAATATATTAATTCATAAAAAAGAAGTATTGGCCTGTGTAAAATATGGCAATACATTGAGGAAGTGGATTGATTTCAGGCCTCTGCTCAAGCTCTCCCTCAATGCAAGAATATTCTATGATGAGAACTCGACAAATTCATTGAAGGCAAAATGGGTGCACAAGCAAAGGTGGTAAAGAAAGCTGATGGTGCCCGGCTATCAAAATATATAGCATCTGGAGTCTTAAAGGCTTGAAATTAGACTAGCAGCCATTTGGCCAGGGATGCAACAAGGCCACATGGAAGAAGCATACCAGCCTGTGTGATTGTGAAGTGTTAACGTAATCAGGTAACAGCCACCAGAATACCCAAAACAAACAATAAAATATGTTGTTGAGAAGGAGGGGGGCTGGAGCAGTGATCCAAAACCCAGCTGTAGACAGTAAGCCATCCCCTCACAGAAGGGTGACAAGCAAGGGATGAATCAACCAGGATGCAGTATACCACTGATGAAACACACAAGATTCCTCTGGTTCCTTGAAGCTTCCTCGCCCCCTCACTATCATGACCCCAGTCCTGCCTTTCAGTTTTGGCTTGCCCAGAGCATGTACACTGGTGCAGGTAAGAGCTCAGGACAAACAGAATCCAGGTCAGATAACCCCCTTAGGAACAGAAATGGGATTAGGGATACCAGGTGGAAGGGGGAAACCAATCCCAATGATTAACACATAATCCATGCCCCCAGGGGTATAAACGACAGAAACGCGAAAGGGAGACAGCAGTTGGTGTAAAATATGAAAATAATAATAAATATTTTATCAAGGGGTCATGAGGGTGGGAGGAAGGGAAAAAGAGGAACTGATACCAAGGCTCAGAAGGAAAGTACATGTTTAGAAAAATAATGATGACAACATATGTGCAAATATGCTTGATACAATTGATCTATGGATTGTTAAACGAGCTGTAAGAACCCCCAATAAAATTATCTTTAATAAATAAATGGAAGGTTCCTTTTCATAAATATTATTCTTTAAATTAAAAAATATTTATTTCAGCAAAATGCTAAATTACTACAAGGGGAGAAATTCTATTGGACAGTAGCTGCGCTTAAGTCACATTGAAATAATTTTTAAATTGTGTCTTCACAAGTAATCATTAACTAGAAAGTCATTTCTTAGTATCATTGGAGGGAGTAAGCGCTATTCTTGGGGCCTTTCAGTAGAAACAGTTGTGATGCTATCGCAGGACTGGACAGGATTTCAAATATTGTTGTACCTGGGAGGGTGGTTATATATCAGAATCCACTTAATGGCACCTAACAATGACAACAGGAGGGACGAGAAGCAAGAGAGAGGGAGTGAGAGAGAACTGAATAGGTGAAAAGCAGAGGGCCCCAAATGTAGGACAGAGAGAAAACCGAAAAGGAAGGAGAAAAAGAATAGAAAACTTGTGATAAGTTATAGAGAAGGTTCCTTGCCTCAGATCCCAAGGACATGATAGCTAGTGGGTTACATAATATTAAAACATTTTTGAAGCATATGCTGAGTACTTGAGCAAGAGCTTCAGTTTAAATTGAAAGTAAAACACATTTTTATAACCAAAAAATATGCAAAATATAATTCCACTAGGAAAAAGCGTGTCTGCTTGATAGTTCACAGAATACATAAGAAAGAGATAACAAAGTAGGAGAGATCACTTATTCATGTACTGGGACACAGGTTTTCATGAAATTATGAAAACCTAATTCACAGCAAGCTGAAAGTGAGATTCATACTTACCGTAAAAATGAGTGAAAATACACATTAACAGGTGGTAATGAATTGCTACATAAATGGTAAATCAAGTTTTTACTTTAATTATATGCCCCAAAATAAAACCTTAGTTTTATGACCTTCCAAAGTTTTGAAGCTTAATCATGGGTACCCCGTTTTTCTTATGGTAGTAAAATTTAGATTAGCTGCTTTCAAAATTTACAGTGCTCATTAATTTTTTTATTCATAGTTTAAGCTAAATAATTTTAAGAGCTTATTGGGTTCCTTTAAACACAAAATGGATATATTCTTGGGTATGCATGTATATACATTTCTATATATGTATTCACATATATGAAATTTATATAGTACATATTTCACTGTCTTGTCATGGCATGTGCCTGTGTACTAAAGATACTAATAAAAGTGAGGAGATAAATCAAACTTGGAGAAAATAGCTGCAATGAGTGTAAATGGCGAAGGGTTATAGATATTGTGTATATATACTTTGGGTATATATATCTATCTATATCTATATCTATATATATCTATATATATATATACCTATCTTGTAAGTGAATAAGAGAAGGACAAATGCCTCAATAGGAGAACATACAAAAATTAATAAAACAGAAAACATATTAATACCTCATCTTCCATGGAAAACTAAATATACATATTTAATAAGTTCATGATAATATAAAAATTGAATTAGTTATTACCCAGGCTTGTCAAGCTGGTTCCAATTCATAGCAGCCCTACAGGACAGAGTAAAACTGCCTTCAGGGGTGTCCAAGAATGCACACATCCATGGAAGCGGCCTTGGGCCTTTTTCCGTGGAGTGGCTGCTGGGGCTGCATCTCCACAGAGCTTTTGGTTAGCCATCCAGCCCTTTAAATAATGTGCCATGGCTCCATGATCAGTAATCAAAGACATGTAAATTGAAAGATTACTGAAATAACCATTTTAATTCATTACAATTTACAATATTCAAATATGTACTTTTTTCTGATCACATAATATTATTTTTGACTTTGATAAAACTGTGCTGGTCAGAAAACAAACTCACAAATGAATATAGATGTACTTAAGATGTACATATTAAGTACTTAAGATACTTCCTTGTACTTAAGATAATTCCTCCACTCATCCATGAAGAAATAAATACTATCATATCAGCATATGAGGAATTCTATGAAAAATATATTTAAAGTTTTTCAAAATATTTATTGTTTTCTATTAATCCTCAAGTAAGTAGAATATAATGTAAGCAATCTACCAATAGGGAAATAGAAAAATTATTATACATTCATACAAGGAGTCTGACAGTATAGTGAAGATGAATAAATGATAGGCAAAGCTGAAAACACAATACAGTGTGATAAAAATCCAATCAAAACCATGAACACAGAGCTCAAAAACAATAATCGATTATCTAGTCATACTTGTTGTGTAATAAATCCCCATTTGAAGTACAGAAATGATAAACACAAATTTCAGAATAGCATTTATCCTTGTGGAATTTCTGGTGGGGCAATAATTCCTTTTAGAAGAAATAAGCCCAGACTAGCCCCAAACAGTTAGAGATTTAAAATGTCCCAAATGTCCAACACTTAACAAAATGCTATTATGTTCCAATGTCCCCCAACTCCTCCTTTGAGACTCTTCCCTCCTGTTCCTGAGTTCTACAATTCACTAGCATCCCCCTCTCAAAGAGCTCGCTGCCATCCACTCAATGCTGACCCAGAGCAACCCTGTAGGACATGGTAGGACTGCCCCTGTGACTTTCAAGATTGTACCTCTTTATGCGAGTAGAAAGCTATGTCTTTCTCCCATGGAGCCTGGTGGTTTCGAACTGTTGACCTTTGGTTACCACGATGTCACCAGAAATGTTTAGAAAATGTCTCACGTGGTGGTGGGTGCTGTTTAGTAGTCCCAAATTAGGCAGAGTCAAGCCAAATGCAGGTCTGCGCCAGAAGTGGAAAATGTCCAAAAGTCACAGCAGGTTGGAGTATAGCTTTCAGTGAGGTGTGTTAGGACTAAATGATGGTTTGTATCTATAGGCGACTCAATGATTAACAAAGGATGGTGTGTGAAGTCACACCCTCAACTAAGGCAAAGTCAAAGATGCTCCCAAAGAAACAAAGGTGTGGCTTGGGTCACACCTTCTGCTAATATCAGGTGGCAATCCCTCCCTAATGTGTCCATTAGTAGAGTACAGGACGTGCTCCAAAATGGGACTATAGTCACAAGATTATGAAGCCCAGAATTAAAATATATCACATAAGGAATTATGGCTAGAAGGGCCGTATTAATTGTCTATAATTAACCTGAGGAGAAAGAGGAGACTTTCTATTTTTTTTTAAGAGTTACAGTCTCAAAACTCACAGGGGCAGTTTTATGCTGCTCTGAGGGATTGCTGTGAGTTGGCATCTACTCAATGGCTGTGAGTTCTTTATTTTAATAACTCACCTGGGTAGTGTGAACAGTTTTAACATGTTTAGCTCCTAACTAAAAGATTAGCGGTTTGAGACCACTCAGTGGCACTTAAGAAGAAAAATCTAATTACCTACAAATAACTACGAAAAGAGGGGTGGGTGAAGGGAGACGCCGGGCAGTGTAATATAAGATACAATAATAATTTATAAATTATCAAGGGTGCATTGGGGAGCGGGGAGGAGGAAGGGAGGGGAGGGGAAAAAAAGGAAAATGAGCTGATTCCGGGAACCCAAGAGGAAAGCGAATTTTGGGAATGATGAGGGCAACAAATGTATAGATGTGCTTTACACAATTGATCTATGTATTGTGATGAATTGTATGAGCCCCAATAAATTGATTTTTTTTAAAATATTGGATCAAGGAAATCTATAACTGTAAAAAAAAAAAGAAAATTCTATGAAGTATAGCTGTATTCTGACACATAGGTTAGTACCATGAGTTGAAGGTAACTGGGAAACAAAAGCTATTTCACTAGTTGTTAGATGTTCTAAGAAATTAAACTGAAAAGGCATCCACGGGAAAAATTAATATTCTACATCTAAAGCTGACTGGTAAGTACATAAATGTTTGCTTTATATTTTTAACACACACATATATATTATGTATTTTATAATATACATAACATCTCAAAATAAAAACTATTTTTGTGTGTGTATAAACCCAAAATTCATTGCCATTAATTCAATTCTACTCATAATGACAGAATAGAATTACTCTTTAAGGTTTCCAAGGTCGAAAATATTTATGAGCAAAGAGCCTCCTCTTTCCTCTACAGAGCTACAGTGCAGCTGAACGTGAGCTAGCAGCTCAATGGATGCCCAATCTAATCAGACGATTTCTGTGTGCTTCCAAAAGTAAAGGATACGGAGAATGCCAAGGAGAGGTACAGATTAGCCACTTAGTGAGTCTCTATGAATGCGCTTAGTCCTAACAGATTATAAAATGAACTTTATCATGGTGTAAACTATAAGCTTTATTCCTGCCTACTAAAGTCTCTTGAAGTACAGGCCTCAGAACCTGGATCATAGAAAAGTTCCCAGAAGATGTGTGATCAGACAGATTTATAAATCAATTTTTATGTTTCTGAAGTACATATCCACAGGAGTTAGCAAGTTAACAAGAGTTAACAAGATAATTTTATAATATAGCAAATATAATTTTACTGAGAATCCCTATAATGGTCTTTTCCAAAAGTTTCAGGACATTACATTCATTTTCATGAGTGCATATTCCAGAAAAGCAACTCATACTTGATGGTCTGATGATAAGTCGTTGCTAATTTTGGCAAGAAAAGTTTTATTGGAATTGCCTATGGCTGATCTCCAGGGGCAGATTGGGAAGTTTAGACAGAAGCCAGATTATATGCAAAGCATAATATATTTGCTATCTGCACTTTTACAGAACAAATATTTGCACACCTTGAATATACCATTGTTCTCATGAGCTGTTTTGTCAAAAGCAGAAGGGAATTATACTAGAGCTTAAAGTCTGAGCATCTAATTTGCAAATGGCTATGGGTGATGGTGAAGGCTCCAAATCCATTTGGAGAGTCCCCACATAGAGGAGGTCTCCAGTGAATTTCTTCTGACCATGGACCGGGAATGTGAGTAACCTTGCCATCAGGCAGAGTACACTGGAAAGTGGATTAATGCAGATATACTTAAGTTAAAATGTAATACATTATCCTCTTTGACCCACTTTTAATTTGTTATAATTTTTGTTGTTTTCTGCTTTCTTTTGGATTGAGGGTTCTCTGTGTTTTTGTTGTTGTCTTTTAGTTTTATGGCTTTTTTGGGTGGGGGTGGTGGGTTATTTTCTTTATATGAAATTCAGAACAGGTAATAGTTTCTGAGGCTTCTGGCAGGAGAAATGGGAGAAAGTGGACAGCTAATAATAAAAAGTATAAGCATGAAAGAAAATGTTCAAAGATTGATTGCAGTGGTGATTAAACAACTTTTTAAAAGCATATTTAAGCCATTGAATTGTTTGCCATATGAATTATATGCTGATAAAACTTATAATCTAAAAATAAAGTGAGAAGGAAAATTATAGCTATTTCACCTTGTTTTTAAAAATATTTAGAATTTTCTTTTAAATGATACCTTGCTTAAGAGGTATTGATTAATAATTTCAAACACAGAAAATAAATCTCTTTTTAAAAGGTGCAATTTTAATTATATGCAAATAACATTGTATTATTCATAAAAATACAATTAAAATTCTTCCTTCTCAAAAGCAATCTAAAAGTGTGAACATTTTATTGATGTACTGGATTCCTAACTGCAATTTTGGTCATTCAAATCCACCAGAGTCTCTGTGGGATAACGTGTTAGACAGGGTTCTCTAAAGAAACAAGACTTATGATTTTTATGTATATAAAAATAATATAACAGGTAATTAGTCCACACAGTGGTACAGAGGGCTCAATTCAACTCACTTCCCTTAAGCAGTCAATATACTGGAAGCCCTTCAACTCAGGAGGGCTGCTTGGTCCAAGGTCAAGGAAGCAGACAGCTGAATCTTCTGTAGAGCAATGCAAGCCAGAGGCAGAAAATAGCAGGGCAGGTCACCAACAGTCAGCCAGATGACAGGATCCAACAGTCCCAAG
This sequence comes from Echinops telfairi, assembly GCF_000313985.2. Taxonomy (NCBI): domain Eukaryota; kingdom Metazoa; phylum Chordata; class Mammalia; order Afrosoricida; family Tenrecidae; genus Echinops; species Echinops telfairi. The sequence goes on along the minus strand of NW_022107432.1, from coordinate 720,588 downwards.
CTCAAGCAATAACTATACCAGCAGCATGGCGAAGCAGGTCTTGAAGGAACCTCAAGCTCAAGCAACACAATCCACCAGTTGGGAGCCTATCAGGTAGTGTGGCTCACAAGTTGAGGCAGAGAACTAGCTAAGGCAGTGGCACACTGGTCTGATCACCAGAGAGCAGGAGAAAGAGAGGCAGGACTTGCCGAGCCATTTATCTCTTTGCCCCCCAATCAAACTGAGACCTTATTAATCTCACATGTTCTCCCCATCCCCACATGTTCTTATTGGCGAGGTTGGCACAATAAACCTACCTATCATAGATAAAGATTAGGCAAGCCTGTTCTGGTAAATATTTTCAGCATCAGAAACCCTATACCAGATCTCTATGATTCAAATCTATGTGACGATAATAAAAGTATATGCAATACTTGTACAGTTGGATGAACTTTCACAAACAGTAACCAACACCCGGATTAAAAATAGCATGCAATGTTTGCCCTTGAATACTTCCCTTGGAGATTTTTATGAAATATTCCACCTAAAACGTATTGAAAATTAAATAGAGTAATAATCCACTTACTTTCTTATATTTGGAGTCATATCTAATCATATAAAATCTGAGGAAATACAACAGTGGAATGAAGGAACAGATTTCTCGAGCCAACAGTGTACACTTGATATTTTTATCTCGAACTGATGCTACTTTCTTTTAATATTGAAATTAAATGTGTTGACATTTTCTAAATAAGTTATAGAGATTGAGGATATTTGCTAAACCAAACAACTGCCCTCTACTGAATTATAACTCAGCGCGATCCCATAGGACAAAGTAGAACGCCCCATAGAGATTCTCAGAGTGTCAATCATAGGGAAGAGAATCACCACATCTTTTCCCTGCAAAGCTATGGTCTGGACTCAAGCTGCCGACCTTTGGATTAGCAACCATTGCACCACCAGGGCTTGTGTTCCATGTAATCCTCCTTTCTCTTCATTACAGGAAGTGAAACAGTTCTGCAAAGCAGAGGCTGGCCTTTAGACAATCAGTCCACTGCTGAAGACACTGCACCACTAAGGCTCATTTACTATGACACTTTTTAATTGATTGTAAGATTTATTCCCAAAAATGTCCATCACAGTTGGATTATGAAAGTATTATAACAACGCTGTTTATAAGCATCCCATATTATAAATCCATGAAAGATCCAAATTAATTTTTCTTTGTGAAATTTAAACAAGAGAATAGCAGCAAAGTCTATTGAGAGTAGATTCAAGATGCTGAAGTCATAACCAGGCAGAGGGGGGGAAATAGTTCTACAGATGAAGTTTCTGTTTTGTTTTTTTAAGTAGTAATGAGCGTTTCCATACTTAAGATTCAATATGTCTATCAGGAGTTTTATCCCATAAAGTGACCCCTATCAGGAACAAATTCAAGCAAAATTCTTGTGAATTCCTCATAATAAAATACCACTACCTTAAAGTCTATTCTGCTTCCTAGTAATCCTATAGTGCAGAGTGGAACTACTCCAGGGCTGTGGTCAGACATGGGATAGCTGGCCATCTCTCACTCCAGCAAAATGACTGCTGGCTTCTCACTGCTGCGCAGTGGTGAGCACCACGCTCGCTAACCACTGCTGCCCCATGCTCCTCTCCTCAATGTAATGGCACATTCCAGGTTCCTGTCAGAAAATGAGGCAAATAATGCATTTGAGCCACTAGAGTGGTTGCCATTCGCTTTTCTTTGTAACTCTCATTTTGCTGGAAGAAAAACCAAATTATGATGGTGGTTATTGCTGCCTGCAATTTGCTCCTGATGTTATCCTATCTATATTTTACCGATTTAGAGACCTATGATTTTTTGCTCATACCCAGAACGTAAATGGGCAAGAGTCACACAAAGCAGGAAATAAATCTGGACCAGGGTAAATTTCAAACCTATATAAATGCCTAATGTTTATCCTGAAGAGAATTTTTTGGGACAATCAAAACTTTTTTTAAAAGTATTTTTTGTCTTAGATATTAATTTCAGACATTTTCAGGTGTGGTAATTGAAAACATCAACGCTTTCCAAATTGAATTTCATGATCAAATAAATTATATCCAGAATTGGTTTAAACAAGATAAGGCTTGCAAAAAGTAATAGTTGTTGCAATCATTTTTTTTAAATGTTAACTTATTTATTGACATATTGTTCACATATCATGCAATTAAATGGTTTAAATATATGTAAAGGAGTCATTCAATTATCATCATAACCAATTTGGGAATGTTTGCTCTATCCTTATGTTCAGTATTGCTGGTTCCCCTCCCTCTCCACACACGCCAATCTCCCCTATCATAGCCTCAGGGCAAAATTAATCCAGTTACAGTCTCCACAGGTTTACCTATACTGTATTTCATGAAAAGAAAAACATACTGAAAAAGGCTAAACCCATCAACAGTAGCAAAATAAAGGAAAGTAGAAAATAATAAAAAACCATAACAAATTTAAAACAGGTCAAAACAGAACAAATGGCAATATGCTAAATGTCAACTTAACTACAACAACTTCTTCATCTCAAATATCTTTTGTCAACAATACCAAAGGTGATTTTACATGTGGACATCTCCAGATGAAATCGATAGAAATTAAATTGACTATATATCAATTCATCAAATCTGCTATTGAGATGTTCTTGAAATTCAGATACGAGATACTCAAGATCATATGGACCTGAGCAGCTTTGGGGTAACATAAAATAATATCATACAAATAGAAAGCAAATGGTCATTAAGAAATGGTCATCAAGAGAGAAAGAAAATCAAAGTGGATAACAGAGGAGACTCTGACATTTTCTCTTCATTGTACAGTAGCTAAGGCAAATGGAAGAAGTGATAAAGTCAAAGAGCTGAACAGAAAATTTTAAAAGGCAGCTTGGGAAGACAAAATAAATTATAATGAAATTGGCAATGACCTAAAATTAGACAACCAAAAGTAAAACTGAGTTCAGCCTATCTTAACCTGAAAGGACTAAGAAAGGAAAAATAAAAATGAAAAAACAACAACAAAAAACAAGCCTTGAGTTGCAATATTGAAAGATACATGGGCCAAATATTGAACAATGCAGGAAGCATCAAAAAAAGATGGAAAGAATACACAACATATATATACATATATATAAATTTTAAAAGGCAGCATTCCATCACTTCTAGAGGTAGTGTATGAGCAAGAACTCATGATACTGAAGGAAGAAATTCCAGCTGTCCCAAGAGCATTAGCATAAAGAAAGCTCCAGGAATTGATGGAGCCCCAATTGAAATGTTTCAGGTAGCTGATGACGCACTGGAAGCACGCAATAGTCTATGCGAAATACTCGGAAGACAGCCAACTCACCAGCTAACAGGACGAGATCCATATTGGAAATGAGAAATAACCTATCAGAATGCTCATATTATAGAACAATAACATTGATATCACATGCAAGTAAAATTTTGCTGAAGATCATTCACAATTGGTTTCAGCAGTATATTCACAGGGCCATGGAGCAGCCAGGAAATCAGTCTAGATTCAGAAGGGGACTTAGAACAAAGGCTATCATTGCTGATGTCAGATAGATCTTGGCTGAAAGCAGAGAGTACCAGGAAAATGTTGAATTGTGTTTCATCGTCTTTGCAAAGGCATTCACTGTCTGGACTATAGCAAACATGGAAAGTCTGGAGAAGAATGGGAATTCTAGAACACTTAATTATGCTCATGCAGAACTTCTATCTGGATCAAGAAGGAGTTGGGCCATCAGAACAAGAGAATAGTGGATAGTTTAAAATTAGAAACGGTATGTTTCAGGGTTTTATCTGCTCATCATTTTTATTCAATCTGTATGCTGAGCAAATAATCAAAGGAGCTGGATTATTATGGAGATGAATGCTTTCTCAAAATGGAGGAAGCCTTATTAACAACCTGCAATATGCAGATGAGGCAACCTTACTTGCTACAAGTGAGGAAGACTTGAAGCACTTGCTGATGAAGATCAAGGATGGCAGGCTTTAGTATGGATTAGAACTCTATAAAGGGGACCCCAATACTCACAACTGGTTCAGGAAGTAAATCTTGTGATAAACAGAAAAAGATTGAAGTTGTCAAGGATTTTGTCTTGCTTAGTTTTGCCATCAATGCTCGTGAAAGTAGCAGCCAAGATATCAAGGGACTCTTCGCATTGGGTACATCTGTTGCACAAAACCTCTCTAAAGTGTTGAAAAGCAAGAAGTGCACTTTGAGGACTGAAGTGTGCCTGACGCAAAGCATGGTATTTTCCATTGCCTCATGTGCATGTGCAAGTTGCACATTGAATATGGAAGACCAAGGAATAATCAACACATTTGAATTGTGGTGCTGGAGAAAAATATTAAAAGTACCGTGGACTTGACTACCAAAAGGACAAACAAAAACTTGTCATGAAAGAAACATAGACTGCTGCTTAGAGGCATGGCAAGACTTTGTCTCATGTACTTTGGATAGGTTATAAAGGGAGACCAGACCCTGGAAAAAAAAGACCAATCATGTTTGGTCACATAGAGGGGGGAAGCAAAGAAAAAAAAAGAAAAGACACTAGAGAAATATTTACACATAGCATAAACAATGGGCTTAAACACACACACACAATTTGTGGGGTTGGTGCAAGACCAGGTGGTGGTTCCCTCTGTTGTACAGAGGAGCATTACGAGTAAGAACTGACTGGATGTCACCCCTGACAACAACAATGTCAGCATCAATCCACTTTCTGATACATTCTGTCTGAAAGCAAGGCTATGCACGTCCTGGTGAATGGACAGGGGGAATTCTCCACGCGGGATGCTGCAAATGGACTTGGGGCTTTCACGGTCATTCATAGTCCACCCTTTTCTATCTACCTAAATGCTTCAAAAATTGAGCTAAAGAAGTAAGAATAAGAGAAATTTGGATGGGGCCAAAATAAATTGATTCTTTTGTGAAATTAAGGGAGACACAGGAAGCTGGCTGTTGACTACTCATTCAAGTTCTCAAGGAGATTGCTCTCATTCTGAGACAAAAATGATATTCACCTCACACATACTTCCGGAGGATTTTCATCAGAATCCTTTATTGGAGGTTACTATCGAGACAGAAAATAAATAGAAAGTTCAGAATAGTAAGCTGACTGGCTCAAAGGGGTTATCCTACATACATGGTGAGAAGCAGTGATATCTCATCCCAGATCTTTACTAAGAAAAAAAAAAAACACTACAAAAATGTCCTCAGGAACTCGAATTTGGGTCTCTATGTTGCTGTTTTTGTCTATTAGTTTTTCAGAATGTGTGTGTCCATACATACTTGCTAACTCATTAGACCCATAATGCTAATGCAATTAGCATTCTAACTTTGTAGAAAAAATATCCACCTTACAAGACCTTTCACTAATTTCATCCTATAGTTATTATCCCGAGTGTTCCATCTTAAACCTTTCAGGCTAAGTTCCCAACCTTGCTGAACTAAACAATATATAAATCCAATACAATTGTCCTTCTAGGACTGATAACTAGTAAAGTAACCTACCCAGCAGCCAATGCCATTGTATTGACAATGACCCCTTGCAGCCCCTCAGGAGAGAACAGGATTGTTCCTTTGGTTTTCTGAGACTCCAAATCTTTACTGGAGCTGCCAGGTTCATCTTTATCTAGCAGAGCACTGCTGACTTTGAAGTTAGGAGCCTAATCTTTAACCTGAGACTTCTTCAGTATCCTAAAGTAACTAGTTAAAGTGACTGGTCTTACCCATAAAATCAAAATCCTTTACCAATTATACCAAAATCAGCTAGGCCATTTAAATGTATGTTAGACTACATCTGTTCACATGAATCTCATCTACCAATAGCAGCAAAAGTACATTGAGAGAAATCAAAAGAGAATATAACATATAAAAACAGAAGGGCCAGTGGTGCTGGGTCTGCCTAATAAGAAAATTACATGTTCCTGATTTATCAAAATTTTTCTTGTTCTAAGACATTCTCAGATTACCCCCAAACCAGTATCTAATTTATTTGAATTCATGAAGATCTTATGAGTGGCCAAGTAGAACTGTGTTCCCTAGTATTTTCAATGGCTAAACTTTCAGAAATAGATCGTAAGAGTTTTCTTTTGAGCTTCTTCTGGCTGGACCCCAATATCCTATCACTTTTAGCAGCAGATCATTTTAAACATGTACCACCACTCTCCCCCTCAAAACACAAAACTCATTTTCAATCCCTACTCAAAGCCATCCTATAGGGCAGTAGTGAACAACTCCACAGGATGTCCAAGGCTGTAAATCTGGAAGCCGATGGTCACATCTTTGTACTGCAGCGCAGTTAGTGGGTTTCAACCACCGACCTTTTGGGTAGCAGCCAAATAATTTATCATTGTGTCACCAGATGCATGAAAGGACTCTTGGAGAGAAATAGAATGTATAAAAAAAATTAAACTAATTTTAAATTGGAATATATTTTCCTTCCTTCCTTCCATTCCTTCTTCTGAGCATCTTGACAGGATTTTGTAAAATTAGTTGTTGCCCTATTCATCTTTCTTCTTCCTTTAGTCCTTTAGCATTTCCAAACCACTGAAAGCTTTAATATGTAATAAACAGATCTGGTAGTGCTGTTGGGTAAGCATTGGACTACTAAGCACAAGACCAGCAGTTCAAAGCCACCAGCCATCCAAAGGAGAGATAAAGCTATGTGCTCCCACAAAAACCTGAAACTGCAGAAACTCGCTAAGAGTCCATATTGATCACAGTTCTACTTGGTTACAGGAGCTACAGTGAGTCAGAATTGCTGAGGAAACAATTAGCTTTGGAGTGTAGACTAAAATATATTAGAGATTAGGGTTAGAAAATTACAGCAGACTAATGGATTCCATTAGTCTGCTGTAATTGAGAAAAATTTCAAGTGACTGAAATTTGAGAAAAATTGAGAAAAATTTCAAGTGACTGAAATTTATTTTCTGAGATTTTGAAAATTTTAGTATATGAGGGAGCAAGTGTCTTCATTGATTAGCTTTCTCTTGCTTTAGTAACCTATCAAAATTAAAAATTGAAATACATAATTTTGAAGTGTATAATAAAAAGGCCTTCACTTAAAAATGATTACATAATTAAGAGAAATATAGAATTGGCCAGCTCTTAAGAGATGTATTCTGAAATAATTGTTGAAATTGCTTAAATTACACAAAACAGTACTGACAAATGATAAATTCTTTCAGCAGTGCCTTCAGTATGCAAATAATGCATCTTGTTAGTCCTATCAATTTGGACATATTAGAGAAAAGAAGAAAACCTAGGAAATTAAATTGAGTAGATTCAAAATCAGTGTATGGTTACAACCATAAAAGACCAAAGTATTATCTTGGCCATAAAGTTCATCAAGCTACAATCATGCCTTTGTTGAAATTATTCAAACCACTAAGCCAGGGATTATTAAGCATATTCTGTAATGTACCACATAAAAAGCAATCTTACAGTAGGAATAGTGCATCCCACAACATGGCAGCCTATAAATTCCAGCAAAGTTAGGAAATGGAAACATGACTTGGGAAACATGAACTCATACTGAAACAAATGAGTTATCTCTTTTTTCGCACTGCTGCATCAAAAGGGAGCATGTAAAATCTAGGACCATAGTAGCAGCAAGTTTTATATGATGGCAATGAATGGCATTTGCCAGAGATTCTGGAGAAAATAGATAGAAAGCAAAGTGAATGGTTAATACAAAAATTAATTCTGTAGAGTATTGTAAAGTGTTTATTTTTACAACGTGGAAAATTACATGTGTATATTAAGTCTTTGCTGATCCACGAGTTTTCCATGGGTAATGATTAAATTATTTAAAAACAGGTTTATTTTGTGTTTGTTCAAAGATAACCTGGATATTTCAGATAAGCACCTTCCTCCTAGCTATATTTTTGTAAGTTTTTCCAGTTTTACCCCTTCTTCTAAACCTAATTCTACAAGGGGGTATCCCTCACCCTAAATGAAGAAAAGCTCCACTGGGCGGAGCTAACGTAGTACCCATTTTCCCCACAAAGTGAGCATCTAGCAACTCCCTCTGAGTTATTGCACCCAGTGGCATCGCCTGGGAAGATTCTTTCTGGTCACAGTGAATTGTTTTGTAAAAGCAGTTTCACTAGACCCTCATTTTTTGTGATAGCTGATTTAAGACAAGACTGTGAGGCTATGAAATTTTTTCTGCTCCGTAAAAATGCCGCATAAACTGTTGTGATGTTTAACACAGCTTACAAGGACAGTGCTATGGGAAAAACTCAAGCGCATGAGTGGTTTTCTTGTTTTGAAAAAGCTGAAATGTTGATTGATGACAACCCTCATTCACGACGTCCATCAACTTTCCAAATAGGTGAAAGTGTTGACTCGTAGTGCATTTGTAGTTTATTCCACCAGGTCAGACTGTTAATCAAGCTTTCTATTTAAGGGTTCTGAAAAGGTTTTTGTAACAGTATGTGACAAAAATAGGCATGTTTTGTGTGGCAGACAGGGGACTGGTTTTGCCACCATGCCAATGCACCTTTTGGTAGTTACATAATCTGTTGTCAATTTGCAGCTTAAGACTGAAGGCGTGTAGTTTACATTGTTGATCAGATCGCACCTTGATGACCTCATTTGGAGGCACTAAAGAGCTAAATAACTTATTGGAGGCAAGACACAGACTCACTTCCTGTGAGACATTTCTGAAAAGAAGCCACATGAAGCTACACTGATGCAGCGAGAGCCCTGGGAGCTGGAGGAGCCGAGTGGAGACTCTTGCCAGTGCCAAGATGGTTACAATGCCACTGGATCCACATAACTTCCCACCTACTGGTCTGTGATTTTCCTGCATTTGGCGTCATTGTATGTGTTTTGTGAGTCTGACGAGGACTTTGTGGATTGGTATCAGACTTATGGGCTAATATTGGACTTATGGACGTGATCTGGACTGGACTGGGATGTTTTCTTAATGTATGATTACTCTTTATATAAAGCTCTTTCCTATACAAATATAAGTGTGTCTATGAATGTTTCTCTAGTCTACCCAGACTTACACACACCTGCTCAGAGAGGCATCTATCTCAGTGTGCCAATTTTTGGCAAAAAACAGCATGTCTCTCTTGCCCCAGTCACCTTAGTCACCTGATCTTGATCTGTGAGACTTCTTTATGTTTCTGTGAATCCAGAGCGACATGAAAGGACAGCAATTTGATGACATAGACGAGGTGAAGAAAAAAACAAGGGAGGTGCTTTCAGCCATTTAAACAGAAGAGTTTGAAAAATGTTTCCAAGAATAGAATAGCAGATTTGATAAATGTATTAAGTGTAAAGGATAGTAGTTTGAAGGTGTTAAGGTTGTTTTGAAAAAAAATTAAAACATAGCTTTGAAAAAAAAAATCTGTTTGTTTGTTGTTGGATTTTTGGGGTTTTTTTTTTTGGGGGGGGGTAGGGGATAGTCCTTGGTAGAATGAAGTTGAATAAAAAGATACCAGATTAATCTGAGAGTTCTGAATTTTTGCATCAGCCAGGGACTCCTTTCTAATGTCTTAACATGCCAAAAACATGCTCATGTTTTCAATGCCAGCCATTTCACATTTGTGATGCCAGGAACACAGAAGATACGTTGTTGAAAGTGCTGAGAAGAACTCTTCCTGGTAAACCCATGATACCATATCTCCGACACAATATGACCTATGACTCCAACCCAGTTTTGTGCTTTCCTGGGTAATAAACCTGGAACAATATCCACACACCAAGAGGTCTGTGAGAAATCAAAATGTTTAGAAAACTCCACCTTTTGAATGTCTTCCTGATCACCTTAAAAACACAAAAAACTTAATCTTACATTAAAGATTATGTGGCTATAATACTATTATGTATAATGGCATCTGCCTTACACATAACAATTAGCTTTTGAAAAATATTTGCTTCTTTGAAAAAAATCAAGTACAGCCCAAAAGAATAAAGGCTTTCTTTCTCTGGCAATTCAGATAGATCTTAAGCAAAAGCTGCGGTTTAAGTGGCTACTTTGAAGGCCTAAAGTCTTTTCAGATGCATAAATTCTAATTTGTTGAAAATAAACTGCCTTGCAGATCAATATTAGAGGCTACATTATGGAAGATGAAATAAACTAAAAAGGAAATAGGCATATGTCTGAAGAATTTGAAAAGGAAAGGAAAGCAAAGCCTGGTAAATATGTGGCAAATAAGTTAGGCAGCTCTTTGGAAAAAGCAGAGACCTGGACGGCAGAAGGGAACAGTGACGGAGGGAGTAGATGTAGCCCAGCTGTCTGATTGCTCACTCTGACATTCACCAGCACTACGACTTGGGGCAAAATATGTCATCTTCATGTCCCTCTGCACAACAGAAAAAATGATAGAACCTCTTTTGCTGTTGCTGTTCTTAGGTGCCACCAAATTGTACATGGTGACCCTCTGCACAACAGAACTAAATGCTGCCTCACAAATGTCCCTAGGCTTGAGCCCATTATTGCAGTCACCGTCTCAATACATCTTGTCCAGAACCTTCCTTTTTTTACTGCCCTTCTACTTTACCAAACATGATGTCCTTCTCCAGGGACTGGTCTCTCCTGACAATGTGTCCAAAGTACATGAGATGCAGGCTCACCATCCTTGTCTCTAAAGAACACTCTAGCTTTACTTCGTCCAAGGCTGATTTTTTTTTTCTCCATTTGGCAGTCCATGGTACTTTTAATATTCGTCACCATCAGCATAATCAAACTCATAGATTTTTCTTTTGTCTCCCTGATTCAATGTCTGACTTTAACATACATGTGAAGGAGCTGAAAAGGCCATTCCATGGGCCAGACACCTTGGATTCTCAAAGTACCCTCTTTGCATTTACACACTTTAAAGAGGCCTGTCTTGTGCAGCAGTTTTACACAGTGCATTGAGTCTTTTGATCTCTTGACTGCTGCTTCCATGAGCATTGATTGTGCATCCAAGCAAGACGAAATCCTTGACAAATTCAGTTTTTCTCCACTTCTGATGTGACCTTGTGGTCCAATTGTGAGGATTTGGTTCTTCTTTAAATTTGAGTTGTTATCCATACTGAAGACTGAAATCCTTGATTTTTGTCAGCAAATGCTTGAATTCCTCCTCACTTTCAGCAAGAAAAGTTGTATCGTCTGCATATTACAGGTTGTTAATAAGCTCTCCTTCAATCCTGATGCCACATTCTCTTCAAGTAATCCATCTTCTCTGATTATTTTCTCAGCATACAGATTGAACAAGGATGCTGAGAGGATATAACCTTGACACATACCTTTCCTGATTTTAAACCATGCAGTATTCCCCTGTTCTGTTCACACAACTACCTCTTGATCTAAGTACAAGTTCTGAATAACCATAATGAAGTGTTCTGGAATTCCCATTCTTCTCAAGGCTATTCACAGCTTATTATGGTCTATACCGTGAATGCCTTTGCCTAGACAATAAAACATAAATAAACATCTTTTTCTGACATTCTCTGCTTTCAGTCAAGGTCCAGCTGACATCAGTAATGGTATCCCTTGTTCTACTGAATCTTGTCTTCTGAATCTGGCCTGAGCCTCTGGACAGATGTACTGCGGCAACCATTGTCGCATGATCTTTAGCAATGTGTCACTTGTTTTTGATGATGTTCTACGGTTGGAGCCTTCTGTTGGGTGGTTAGTTTTGTGCTTTTGAGCTTTGCTATTTCAGAAAGAGAATAGAGCCCATTTAAAAAATTGATTTTTCCTTGTTTCTGACTGGATACAAGGGAGCAGTGGTAGTGAGGACTAGAGCTACGTCATAAAGAGAGACGAGGATGAGTAACCATGAGTAAAGCGGACTGGTGCAGAGACACTACTAAACTATTCTATAGGGTATCCAGCATGTATTCAAGAAAAACAGTCACTTCATAAATATATACTCAAATTCTAAGGCTTTGCATGTTTTTCCTATCTTCCGTGACATTATATTAAATCTTATGAATATCATCAAAATAATAATACCACATACATTTATTATATCTCTTTCATTTATGATTGGCACTAGCACTGGAAATCTGAGTTATTATATTAATCCACATTCATGATTGAAAACTATAGAAATTAACTCTGGTTAAAGCAAGTAAATCATGAATCTATGTAGTATGATTTGAGTAACCCTGGAAATTGATAAGAAAATTACTAAAGAGTTATATTAGGAAGCCTGACACTAAAACATTGAAGAAACAAGGGGATGTCAGGCACCCAGATACCTAGATCTTCACTTCCACTCCTATTTCTGGTGTTCACCATGGACTTCACACACTGCATGGCAGCACTGCCACCATTGGAGACAATTCCGAACCCTTTTGCCTCCTAGTGACACTGCAGATTCAAAGCTTCCGGCCGGTATGTCTGTCTGAACAAACGTAGATCACGGGGCATGACGTAGCTGCCGATCATTAAAGAGAAGACGCACCAGGACCTCCAAGACTCCATTATATGAATTGGGGACACAGTGCTATATTCATCCAATATAAATGTGTTTCTGATGCTAAGTGTCCAAAAAAAAGTGAATATCTGCAGTATCTATCATCATGATGCTGTTGAGAAAGCACTTATTGGATAGGTTAGCTTTCCAAATCTGAAATTGCTACCGGTATAGGAATACATAGTGCAATAATAACATCTTGCGGCTACTGGGTTTCCCATGTGGAACCATATAAAAACAGCACTTAGCATGTGAAAAACTCTGAGAGTTAAATGAGCTAATTGATCTGAAAAGTGAGGCTCAGGCAAGTTGCTTAGGCAGTTTGGGTGACTTCCATGTGACAGAGCAGAACTGCTCCCGTAGGTTTTCTCGGACATCATATTTCCAGGAGCAGATAGATCACCAGCCCTTTGTCCCTCAGAGCCTCTGGATGTCCACATTGTCAACCTATTAGTTCTGCAGCTTATCCTTTAACTGTGCCATTACCTGAGCTCCTCTACAGACGTTCAATCAGAGACGTTAGTTAAGACATGAGTTAACAACCCAATACAATTTTCTTTGCCTTTAAAAGAAGAAGAAAAGTGCTTGATTTTGAGAATTCTACATCTGCAACTGGTACTGAAACTGTGTGTTTTACATCGTTGGTTGACATTAATAAAGCACTTCAAGCTGGTGTGGGTGGATATGCTTTCCTGTTGAAAAGAGAACAAAACCATCAACAGGGAGCAGCTGGAGACAAACATTGGAGAACGGAAAAGCAGAAAGTTTTGTATGGCTCAATCATTTAAATCACAGATTAAGTCAACATAATAGCAGAGAATTTAAAATGTGTGACTATAGTGGTAAGCTCACCCTGTCTTTTCATTGGGATCAACAGAAAAGATGAACTAAATGAACACAATTTTATATCTTTGTAGATGAAAATCAAGAAAAAGATTCATAAGCAAATGCTTTATTTCCCCTGTAAATTTATTAAAGTCCTTTTTACATAAAAGTCCACATACCTCAAAATATAAACATTAACTACATGAAACACAATAAGAAACAATAATAAAAGCTAATAACTCTTAAACTTTCTTGAGAATGTATATGCACATCTAAATTAATTTGATTTTAAAATGTTGGGTTGTTTTTCTATAAACGCTGAAGCTAAATTGAAATAATTTTTAAAAAGCTTTAGGGAAAGTTATATTTTCATACACACACAGTTTCACATAGAAATTCTGTACCAAGGAACCTAGAGCCATCATACAATACCACAGGCTTAAAGATAATCTTTTGGAATTGATTTTTTCATATGGCACTAACTCCAATGTGCAAAAAGGCAGTAGCTTTTAAATTGTTGGCTGCTGTTACCACAAGCTAATACTACTTTAAAGTTTTCAAGTTAATGGTTCAAAGGTTCACAAGCTCTCCATCTGTCCACATGAAATCAAGTGGCATATAATGATGAATACCTGATACCATGCTGACAGGAAAGTTTTGGCTGAGGCGCTTTCTCTGTAGCTCATTAATGCAGCAGGGAACAGGGATGGCTCTGGAGAGAAACCTTTGCACTGAGGATGGAGTGTGGACACTCAGCAGGAGCACGTTCCGACTCCCAAAAATGAATCTGCCCCTCAATATGGTTTCAATTTTATCTATGCATACATGAGCTGATATAGTATTTATTTATCTCTTATTATTCTTCAAATATAATGTTATTCATTTACTTTTCAATATATTGAAATCACTGAGGAATACGGCATCACAGATATTCTTTCTTCAACGTCTCTAACAGGCAGCTTGCTTTGGAATTTGGCACGAATTATGCCAGTTTCTGTGGGCACAACTTATCTTTCCCCAGATAACTCTGGTTCTGCTAGATTTCCCCCCAGGAGACACTGTGTTGTTCTTTGTTTTGTACACATCAACACATCTCTTGCACACCAGGGCTCCTTATTTAGGAAAGCCATGTGGTTATGCGCAGGGCTGCGAGCCGCATGCTGAGCAGTTTGAAAGCACCAGTAACTCAGGGACAGAGATTGGCCTTTCTAGCCCCTCTCCCTGCCTACCACCCCCTGCGTCCTGCCCAAACAGTTTCAGTCTCAGAATCTCACAGGGCGTCGCTGTCAGTCAGCACTGGCTGGATGGCAGGGAGTATAGTTTTTTGGTTGTGCCTAAAGTTTAGTTTCACTCTGGAAGAGCTGAGTGTTCCCTCTGGCTCCAGGGACCCGGGCACAGCCTGGAGCCAGACAGGGTGCGATGTAGCAACGATGGAAAACACAACTTTCCTCTAGTTCCTAAATGCTTCCTCCCCGCCCCCACTCCCCCCCCCCCCCATCATGATCCGAATTCTACCTTGCGAGTCTGGCTAGACCAGAGGATGTACACTGGTACAGATAGGAACTGGAAACACAGGGAATCCAGGGCGGATGATCGCTTCAGGACCAGTGGTATGAGTGGCGATACTGGGAGGGGAGAGAGAGAGTAGGTTGGAAAGAGGGAACCGAATACAAGGATCCATATGTGACCTCCTCCCTAGGGGACAGAAAACAGAAAAGTGGATGAAAGGAGACGTCGGACAGGGCAAAATAGGACAAAATAATAATTTATAAATTATAAAGGGCTCATGAAAGTGGGGAGAGCAGGGAGGGAAGAAAAAAAAATGAGGACTTAATTCTGGGGGCTTAAGGGGAGAGCAAATATTTTGAGAATGACGAGGGCAGTGAATGTACAAATGTGCTTTACACAATTCATTCATGTATGGATTGTGATGAGTCGTATGAGCCCCTAATAAAATGATTAAAAATTAAAAAATAACCTTGCACCCAAGCCTTCCGGGTGTATTTGCCAGTCTAGAAGGCCTGTTCCCAGCAGCCCTCCACAGGCTCCAGTAGGCCCCTAAACATTGATTCTCTCTCACTCTCACTGTGATGTAGGCGCTTTGCCTCTCAAGAAAATGTGGTTCAGGATTTGATGGGAGGTCTTTCATTCTGCCACTGTTAAGAGACATTTTTTTAAGAAAACAGTTTTTCATTTTATACTTTTTATTACTTAAGAGTCATGGAGTTTCCAAATTATTGATAATATCAAGGCATACTTTAAAAGGATACAAGGTTTCGTATTTTTGTCTTATTTATGTATATTTTCCCCAGCTTGAGACAAAATCTCTAAGAAATCAGGACCTTAGCGAATTTGAATTACTAGCATATTAATAAACCAAGGATGATCCTTAGAGAGTTAGAAACCCTACTATTTTATTTGAGTGCAAATGTGTACCCTATTTCTTACAGGAAAAGTGGATAAATGCTTCATAGGGTTTTCAAAGTTTGGACATTTTGGAAGCAGATCACTCAACCCTTCTTGGTGATCTGCTTGGAGATACCTGTGGGTGGGATTGAACTATTAACCTTTCAGTAGTGCAGCAGTTAACCATTTATGGCACTCATGCTAAACAGATGTCTATGTTCTTAAAGTGCTCTTTCACAAATGAATAAATAAATAACTCCTATATAGTTTCAAAGGGATTCTATTAAATATTTATTAAATATTTAATTCTACCAAATATTTAATGATGTGATAATCCTAAATTATTCCACAAAAAAGTTAAAAGAAAGAAAATGTGATTCAATCTATTTCAATTCTTTTTTTTTCAATTCTATTTTATAAAACACATTTAGCATTAGAATTAATATATTATAAAAGGAAAGGAAATAAAAAATCATACAGGTGCTAAAAGAAAATATAGATAACATATTTGAAAATAACGAAAGGTAGGTTAACATTTGTAAGTCTTAATAAAACATTAACAAACATAAAATAAATACAATAAACTTAGAATGACAAAAAAATTTATAAAGTTGTTTTTACAAAAAAACAAAAATACCATAAGTATGTAACAAGTTACAGTGAAAGAAATAAAGTCAATAATTTTAAAATGCCTTTAAAATTAAAAATACTACAAACTCAATGGGAATATAGCTCAAATTTGAGACAGTTCACAGAAAGAAAGAAAAAAAGAAAACACTGCCACTGAATCAATGCTAAGGGACAGAGTAAAACTGGCCCTGCGACTGGAATTCTTCACAGCAGTAGAAAGCTCCATCTTTCTCCCAAAGGTGACTGTTGGTTTGAACTGCTGACCTTTAAAATCGCATCCCCATGCAGAACCACTATACCAGGGCACCCTAAGAATGATCAGAACTGTTAAATCATTTTCTACTTATCAGATTGATTAAAAGTTTGACGTAATTCTCAATTGGTGAAATTGTGAAGAAAAGAGTCTTTTGCTATGAAAATGCAAACTCTTGGAAGCCAAGGGTGTTTAGTAAAATATATAGTGAAATTACACATGAATTTGCCAATTGGCCCAGTAATTCCACTCTTAGAATTCTACTTTAAAGATAATGGAGATATATATATATACTAAATGTATGTGTAAATATATATCTTAATATTGATTACATTAGTGGGAGGAAGGGTCAAAGAAAATAATCTGTTCCTGTGTATTTTTTAATAGATTTGTTGACATATATTTCACATATTGTACAATTTAATCATATTAAGATGAGTTGTGCAATCGTCACGACAACCAGTTTCAGAACATTTTCTTCTTGTTAGGTTCCCCACTTCCTGCTAACTTCCCCAGCAGTGGCCCTAGATAATTATTAATCCTGTTAGTATCACTACAGATTTACCTATCCTGAATTTCATATACAGAAAATCATACAAAGGGCAAACAGGCATAAAAAGCCAGCAGACCTAGCTAGACAAGATGGAGAAAAAAATTCTCATTTCAAAAGAAAGCAGAAAATATTAAAAACTCAGGCTTCAAAATTTATCAAAGGCGAGATCAAATGATAAGGTATTACATTTTAACTGAATTGCATATTTTACAATTGATATTACAATGCTGTTTGACTGATAACAAGACCATTCACATTCCTGGACTATGTTCACTGGATGGTTAATTCCTGCGAATCGCCTGCAAATGGATTTTGGCCTTTCACTGTCATTCATAGTTTTATTCAAACTGGGTATTTATAATTTAGTCTCTGACAACATTCCCTACTTCTAATTTAGTTTTTATTATTATTATCCTTGGATCACACAGCCTAGTATGCTTCTTCGTTTGGACTTGGTTAACACCTCACTTAGATGGCTTCTTGTTTAGAGAAAAGCTTTTAAGTTTTCAGACTATTTTTTTCTGATACCTGGATATTATCTGGTCTCTTCACCACACTTTGCTATGGCACCAAATCTTCAATGATCTCTTCATGAGGGCGAGTATTGAGTAGGGTCATGTCATATGAACTAATTGATTTTAGATGGGGCTAGAGTTAAGTGAGAGCCCCAAATCCACTCATATATCTATGGAATATATATATTTCACATTGCAAGTATCATCTTCATTTTATAATATAGAACATTATAAATGATTCCCCTAGAATGTACGGTAATTCTATCAATTTATCCAGTGGTATAGAATTTAAAACACTGTTGAATAAAAGAAATTATACACGTATAGGCCAACTTCAGACTGTAATACATAAATTGTTAACTTGTACAGGTGAAAATCTTAATTAATGACACAATTTACACAAAAGAGCAGGATTCATGAAAGGATAAAACTTTCAATAATGCTCCTTCAGAAATGTAGAACCATGCCTACCAGAAAAATATATGCCCTAAGAAAGCAAGAAAATTGGGGTACTTCTGGGAAGATGGCGATGGAGTAACACATACCAGAGGAACTCTAAAGAGTTCAGCCCAGGATATTTGCTTAGAGGGAAATTCACCATTGCTGGAACGCAGGAGGAGCATCATAATGATAAGTAAGCACAGACCCACAAGGTTTTGAGGGGCTGGAGGCTTTTGGCTTACCACAGTGGAGGCCGGCTAGGGCTTGACCTTAGCTCCATCACTGTCTCTGCTGGAACCAGGACCATCTGGAGCCTGTGTGGGACTTTTTCTCAACACAGTCACAGTTTGCTGCCACCTGCCTTGGGGTGCGGACTAAACCCTTGCAGCCCCACGAGCAGGGATAGAGGTTCAGCTACATTGTTACATTTGTTTCCTTCTCTTCTCTCTATCCCCCCACAGTCTTGGAGGCCTGCACAGCGGATTTTTATCAACACATCCACAGCTTGCCGCCACCTCCTCGGGGCAGAGACTAAACCTTTGCAGCTCCAAGGGCAGGGATCGGGACTCTGCTGTACTTTTACTTTTGTTTCCCTCTCTTCTCTATATCCCTGCACAGTCTCAGTGGGCTCAGTGGGCTTAATTTTAATTTTTTTCTCTTCTTTGTCTCTTTCTTGTTCTCTCCCACTCCACTGTTGAGCTTCAGACGACTCCCCTTATGCCTGTGCCACACCCATCCAGGTGAGCTCCACTGTGTGCAGCTAGCTCGAGGCTGGGGAAGGCCTTGCCGACCTCCACCAGGGGATACTCTGCCCAACTTATTACTGGGGATTTCCTGCTTGTGTGCCTGCGGGTGTAAGGCAGCTCAGCCAACACTCATCAAGCTGCTGCAGGAATGACTGTTCAACCTCCGCAACACCAAAGCAGGCAACCCACCAGCCTTCTGGGGCACTGCCCTGAGAGGGAAGCCACAGGAGGATAAAGTGGTAGGTTAATTCCATAGTGAAATTAGCTGTAGTCAGTTCGAAAAAGCATACCTACAAGTCTCCCAGAGAGACCCAGTGCTCTTCGACTCCCTGGAAAATGGCACCTGGCTCCTCTATAACACCGCAATTCAAACAACCATCAGCCACAATGACTAACAAAAAAAACAGGAGAAACAAAAGGCAATGGCAGAAGATGTCCTGAACATAACGACATGCATAGAAGAAGCAGACACTGAGCTGCCACAGAAAGAAATTTTCAGAATTCTGCCTGGAGTCATACAGGATATGAGGGAAACAATAACATAAAAGGATGAAATGATATAGGAGACAAAGGCCATACACCAAAGGGAAATGCAGGAGCTTAGGGAGGAGATAACAAAAATCAGTAGCAGAAACATGGGCCTAAAGAATCAACTGGAGGAAGCAGAGAACCGCATCAGTGACTTAGAGGACAGCCAAGCAGACTTTAACAAACATGAACAAAAGTCTAATAAGATCATCAGAGAAGCTGAAGAAAACCTAAGAGCTATGTCTGATGTTATGAAGTGGAATAACACTAGAATTATTGGCTTACCAGAGGAAGACACAACAAAGAAGTCATCTGCAACAACAGTGAGAGAATTCTTGGAGGAAAACTTCCCCAGCTTAAAGAATGAAAACCAGGCAACCATTCAGGAGGTTGAAAGAACACCAGTTAGACTGAATCCCAAGAAGAAGTCACCAAGGCAAATAATAGTTAGACTATCCAACTTTGAGGAACAGGAAAAACCATAAAAGCAGCTAAGAAAAAACAAACAATAACATATAAAGGTTCCCAAATAAGATTATGCTCAGACCTATCAGCAGAAACTATGAAGAAGAGGAGAGAGTGGAATAACATATTCCAAAAATTGAAGGAAAAAAATGCAAACCCAAGAATACTCTACCCAGCCAAATTATCGATCAAGATAGATGGAGAAGTAAGAGTCTTCCTAGACAAGGAAACCTCAAAGAATACATTAGAAAAAACCCAGCCCTACAAAAGATCCTTGCCAACCCAATATGGGCAGAAGAACAACAGTCACCAAGCATAACAAAGAGACCACCATATAGAACAACCTCACCCAGAGGGAAACAAAGAGAATACAAACCCCAAGATACCATTGGCTTAAGGATGGAAAGAAGTCAAGAATCACACACACACACACACACACGCACAACACACTAATGAGAAAGGAAAGTAGGAAAACACCCAACACAAAGGGTTTAAGATGACATCACAGAGTCTGCAGATATAGATAAGAGCCCTGAACATCAATGGCCTGAACTCAGGCATTAAAAGACTGAGACTAGCAGACTGGCTTAGAAAACACAACCCATCCATCTGCTGCCTACAGGAGACACATCTCCACGCTACAGACAAAAATAGGCTGAGAATCAAAGGCTGGAGAAAGGCATACCAAGCAAACAGCAATTCAAAAAACGCAGGGGTTGCAATCCTAATCTCAGATAAAATTGACCTCAAAGTGCAAAATGTAAAAAGAGATAAGGAGGGACACTATATAATGCTAAAGGGAATGGTAGACAAAGAACCACTAAGCATTGTAAATATATATCCCCGAATAAGAGTCCCACAGAATATATCAACGAAACACTCCAAAAGATGAAAAAAGAAATCACAGCCTCAAAAATTATAGTGGGTGACATCAATACACAACTCTCTGGAAAAGCTATATCACAGGAAAAGAAACTCAACAAGGAGGCTAGAGATCTAAATACTACATTCAGGCAATTTAACTTGATAGATATTTACAGAGCTTTCTATCCATATACAAAAAATTCATTCTTCCCACATCCACATGGTACATATTCGAAGATAGACCACACGCTCAGGGATAAGGTGAATCTACATAAATTTAAGCACATTGATATCATATAGACCTCTCTGACCACTGGGCCATAAGGCTGGAAATCAACAAAAGGAAGACGAATAAAACAAGAGCAAACAATTGGAGGATGAATAACTCTCTACTTCAAAAGGAGGGCATACTGGCACACATCGGAGATGAAATTAGGAACTTTCTAGCAACCAACGAGAATGAGCACACGACATACCAAAACTTATGGGACACAGCAAAGGCAGTTATCAGAGGAAGTTTCATAGCAATACATGCACACCTGAGAAAGGAAGAGAGACTCATGATTGATATGCTGGCAAAAAATTTATAACAACTAGAGCAGGGTCAGCAGGACAATCCTTCTAATAGCAAAAGAAATGAAATAATAAAAACAAGGGCTCAGATTCAGGAGAGGGAAAATAAGAAAACTATGGGGAAAATTAATTCTGCTAAAAGTTGGTTCTTTGATAGGATAAACAGAATTGACAGACATATGGCAAACATAACCAAAGAAAGAGGGGGAACAAATTTCAATAGCAAGAATAAGGGATGACAGAGGGGACATTACAACAGACCCTAATGGAACCAAAAGGATAATTACACAGTACTAAGAAGGATTGTACTCCAAATAATTCAACAAATTGGAAGACTTGGACAAATTCTTGGAAAAACAATCCCTCCCTAGACTATCCTCGATGGATGTCAAGAATCTCAACAGATCCATAGCAAAAGAAGAAATAGACAAGGTTATCAATGGATTACATATGAAAAAATCCCCTGGACCATATGGTTTCACTGGAGAATTCTACCAAGCATCTAGGGAAGAACTAACACCAATCCTACGCAAACTCTTCCAGAACATGGAAAAAGATGACAAACCCCTGGACTACTTCTACGAAGCTAGTATAACTCTGATACCAAAACCAGGCAAGGATCCCACAAGAATCGAGAACTACAGACCAATATCCCTAATGAACATTGATGCAAAAATCCTTAACAAAATACTAGCCAACAGAATACAAAAGTATATAAAGCAAAAATTCACCATGACCAAGTGGGATTCATCCCACAGATGCAGGGATGATTCAACATATGAAAGGCCATTAGCATTATTCGTCACATTGACATGAAAAACTATAAGACCCACATGATAATATCAATAGATGCTGCCAATATCCATTGTAAATCACAATATGAAATGTACAGTGTGGATCTGGGAAATTTAAAAAAATTTAGAAATATAAAGGAACACAAACAGATCAATAGTTTAGGCATTCTTAAGCTGAAATGGATTGGGATTAGCCAGTTTGTATCAGAAAATTGATCATACGGTTTACTTTGCTTGGAATGACAGATTTAAGAGAAATGGCCCCACACTTATTTTCAAAAAGAATATTTCAAGGTTTATCTTTAAATACAATGTTATGTGTGTTAGATTAAGATCTATGCTTTCACAAGAAGTTTAGCTAATATAAATATTATTCAAATTTACACACAACCACTAAGTCAATAATGAAGAAATGAAAGAATTCTGCTGAGTTCCTCTGTCTGAAATGGATCAAGTATGTATGCAATCATGAGAAACTGATCATTACTGGAAATGGGAATACAAACTTGGTTGTTGGAAATGTAGTAAAAGGATCAGTAGTTGGAAAATATAGCCTTAATGACAGAAAAGAGGTTAGAGATAGCATGAGAGAATTTTAAAAGGCCAATGATATCTTCATTGCAAATATATTTATTTAAGAACATAAACTGAGCTTCACGAGGTAGAATATACAGAAATCAAACTAATTACATCTTTGGGAAGAGTTGATGAAGAACTTCAAGGTCAACAGCCCAAACAACACCAGACACTGGGTATTCAACAGACCATCAGCTCCTATGCAAATTCAGATTGAAGCAGAAGAAATTAAAACTAATCATTGTGAGCTAAAACAGGACCTACGTACAACAGAATAAAACACTGTTCAGTCCTGCCTCATCCTCAGAATTGTTGTTATGTTTGACTCCATTGTTTCAGTTGTGTCAATCCATCTTTTTTTTTTTTTAATCATTTTATTGGGGGCTTTTATGGCTCCTTTAATGATACATCTATCCATTGTGTCAAGCACCTTTGTACATATGTCGCCATCATCCTTTCAAAACGTTTTATTTCTACTTGAGCCCTTCGTATCAGCTCCTCATTTTTTCTCCCTCCCCCACTCCCCCACCCTCATGGATCCTTGATAAATTATAAATTATTATTTTAATATCTTGAACCATCTGCTGTCTCCCTTCATCCATGTTTCCACCTTTCCCTTACCCACATGGTATCACTTCTTCCATTATTGTTCCTAAGGGAATTATCTGTCCTGGATTCTGTGTGTTGAGAGCTCTTTCGTCTAGCCAGATTTGTAGGGTAGAACTGGGGTTATGACAGAGGTGGGCAGGAAGCATTAAAGAACTAGAGGAATGTTGCGTGTTTCATTTGTGCTATATTGCACCCTGGCTGGCTTGTCCCTTTCTTGTGACCTTTTGGTGTGGGGATGTCCAAATGTCTACAGATGGGCTTTGGGACTCCACTCCACCACCACTACCCACACTTGTTCTATCCATATGATTGTTTGTTTTGGGTCTTCTGATGCTTAAAATCTGATCCCATCAACAACTCGCGATCACACAGGCTAGTGTGCTTCTTCTATGTGGGCTTTGTTGCTTCCCTGTTATCTGGTGGCTTGCTTATCTTCAAGCCTTTAAGACCCCAGATGCTATATATTTTGATAGCTGAACACTATCAGCTTTCTTCACCACATTTACTTATGCACCCATTTTGTCGTAAGTGATCGTGTTGGGAAGGTAAGCGTCACAGAATGCCAGGTTAATAGAACAAAGTGTTTTTGCATTAAGGGAGGACTTGAGTAGAAGCCCAATATCTGTCTGCTACCTTAATATTTAACATATATGTACATAAATCTATGTCCCTATCATTATATATGAAAATATATTTCTATATGTACATGCCTGTATTTATACCTCTATAAATTTCCTTTGCCTCCTATTTCTTCACTCTATTTCCTTTTACTTTCCTCTTGTCCCACTACCATGTTTGACTTTCATTCGGCTTTCAATAATTCTTCTTGGCTATATTACACTTGATCAAGCCCTACCGAACTTTCTACACCCTCCTCATCATTGATTTTAGATCACTTGTTGTTCCCTTGTCTCCGGGTTTGTTGACTCCCTCCCTTCCTTTCCCCCACGCCCCCTCTCCCATGCTCCCCCACCCTGGAACTGATGGTCCTGTTGCCTTCTCCTCGGGATTATTTTTCCTGTCTATCTTACATAGATAGACATGAAAAAACAAAAACAAAAGCCTTTAAATAGGTCCAAGTCTGTCTGTTGACCTTTATGGGTTTTTTTAAAATTGTCTGATGGGATAAAAAATCCTGTCCCTGAAGTCTATTTTTGGGATTCCTCAGGGTCTTCATTGCTTTGCTCCCCACTTGATGCTCTGTTGCACTCCTTTGGTGTTTCCCCCCAGTATGAGGGGGTCAGACTGGCCACAATTCTTGCATTGTGTCTCCAGTGCTGTCCCATGTAGCACTATGGGTCAGTGATGGGCCACCGTGTCCTGTGGTGGGGCCAGCCCTCTGGTCCTCTCTGCGCATTGTCTGCTGCAAGCAGGAATATCATCCCAGGGGCTTGGTGGGCCAGGCTGCTGTCTCTCTCTCTCTGTCTGTCTGTCTTTCCCTCTTAGTTAGCTCCTGTGTGTTCTGAGCAGACCCGTCCCTCTCATGAGCTGTACCTTCAGTGCTGTCCTATGTAATGCATTCTTCTGGGGAAGGGGTCCATGTAGCTGGGATTGGGCCAGCCCTGCAGACCTCTCCGTTGGTTAGAAGTTTCATGAAGAATGTTGCCGCACTATGACTTTCCCTTTCTCTCTGACCCTCCCCTTTACCAAGCATCATGCTCTTTCCTGAAATTAGTCTCTTCAGGTCAGGGCATATCTGAGTCCTCACAGTAACTTCCTTGCTTTTCAATAATCTAAAGAGGTCTTTTCCAGCAGATTTACCTAATGCAATGTTTCTTTTAATCTCTTGAATTCTGTTTTCATGAATATTGATTGTGAATTCAAGCAAGACAAAATCTTTGACAACTTCAACCTTTTGTCCATTTATCACGATATTATCTATTGGTCCAGTTGTGAGGATTTGGGTCTGATTTATAATGAGTTTAATCTATACTGTATGCTATATTCCTTGATATTCAGTATCATGTATATCAATTAATCCTCCTTATTTTCAGCGGACAAGGCTGTGTCACCTGCATATCACATGTTGTTAAGGGGCCTTCCTCCAAACCTGATACAGCGTTTTTCTTCATATAATTCAGCATCTCTGATTATTTGCTCAGCATACAGATTGAATAAGTGTGGTGAGAGAATATGACCGTGGTCCAAATCTTTCCTAATTTTAAACTATCTTCTGTAAGCACAACTGCCTCTTGATCCATCAACAAGGTCTGAATAAGCACAAAGAAGTGTTCTGGAATTCCCATTCTTCTCATGTGTATCCATAGTTTATCATGTTCCACGCAGTTGAATGCTTTTACATAGTCAATAGGACAGAAATAAACATCTTTCTGGTATTCTCTGATTTGAGGTAAGATCCACCTGACATCAGTAATGATATCCCTCATTATGAGTTATTTTCTGTAGACAGCCTGAACCTCTGGCAACTTGCTGCCAATGTACAACCATGGTTGGATGATCTTCAGCAAAGTTTTATATTTAGGTGATGTCAATGATATTGTTCTATAGTTTGAACCTTCTGTTGAGTCACCTTTCTTTGTAAAGGGCATAAATATGGATTTCTTCTAGTCAGTTGGTCATGAAGCTGTCTTCCAAATTTCCTGACATAGATAAATGAATGCTTCCAGTGCTTCACCACCTTGTTGAAACATTTCAATTGATATACCACCCATTCCCATAGCTTGGTTTCTGGCTAATGCATTAGATTAGACCACCTGGGTTCAAATATTGACATCACAAGTGGCTGGCTATATGATTTTTGACAATAGATGTAATCTGCCTGGGTCTCAAATTCGATTGTAAAATAAGTAATATGCGTTCTTTACAGAAATGTATTGATGTGGTTATCTTTAAATGCCTGAATCATGAGTGTGTTCCACCAATGCTGTCTCTCGTTATTTCTAAATGTATAGGTAGATAGTGTTGAAAGAAACAATAAGAGCATCTTTAAAAACACCTACACATGGCAGCTGAATGCAAGGTAGAATCTCAGATTAAGCTCTAGAACAGAAAAATAACATTATCGGGGAAAACAAACATAGTAAAATTTCAATAAAGTCTATAATTTTTAAAATGATACTATTTAATTCCTTCTTACTGATAAGTGTAATATGATTATATAAAATATTTATTTAAAGGGAGCTGGGTGAAGTGCACATGGGAATTTTTTTCAACTTTTCAGAAAGTCTAAAAATACCATTGAAAAGTATGTAATTATACAGAAATCAGTCCACAAAAGAGTTAATTGCATAATACAGCTATAGAAGATGTATATAATGATTCTGTCTGTTTAAAAAATAAATATGTGCATGAAAAGTCTGAAATTAATACAATACGATTCTAAAAATGGGCACTTTGATAGGAGAAAAAGTTTTTTTAATCTGCTTCCATTCCTTTTTTAAAAAAATCAATTTATTGGGACTCATACAATTCGTCACAATACATAGATCAATTGTGTAAAGCATATCTATACATTTGTTGCCCTCATTATTCCCAAAATTTGCTTTCCTCTTTGGTTCCCGGAATCAGCTCATTTTCCTTTTTCCCCTCTCCCTCCCTCCCTTCCTACTCCCCCCCTCCCCCATGCATCCTTGATAATTTATAAATTATTATATCTTATATTACACTGCCCG
>NW_022107432.1:661465-692091 GCF_000313985.2 Echinops telfairi | reverse complement strand
AAGCCTAAATACAGACATGTACATATGTAAATATATTTAATATTAAGGGGGGAATGGACGTAGGCGCAAATAATTATAGGCTTGGTAGTAGGGTGGCAGGTGGACATTGGGCCTCCTCATGCACACTCCCCTAATGCAAGAGCACCTTGCTCAGCTAAACGGTCATTACATGATATCTACCATTCCTTATCTGTACCTTTAGTTTGTACCTCTGTCACCACAGCTCTTATTTTACAATAAGTAGAAAAATGGATATAATAAGTAAGTTATTTTAGCTTATACGATATCCTTTTGATAACTTGGTGTGGTTATTTGGTTTTATTTCTGTCAAATTTTATTAAGTTATCTCATATACACATTATCCATGCTAAAATTTATAATTACGAAATACAAATTCATAATTTCTTTCCAATACATATGTTATTGTTTTCAGGAATGGAGTCATTATTTAAAATGTTAAGTCAAAAAACATATGGATGTCTAAAACATGTCTAACTTTCAGTATACATTAAAACCTAAAAACTAGAAACATCAAGTTTCAAGTAATCACTATTGAAAAGATTTAACAAAGTTATCTTGCCTAATTAATTTTCAATTGAAATGGAAAGTCTAACATTTAATCAGAACAACATACTTTGATGCAAACACAAATAAGCGCTAACTTTTTGAACTACATATTTTAAAAGAGAAGGTTTTAAAATGAATAGCGTTTAACCTCTACCCATAAAGAATTTCAGAAAGGTAGATGTGCATGATGAGAAAATGCCAGGTGGGCCATGTCTTCAATGGGGAGGAGGATCCTAGTTCAGCCAAAGGCCGATCGACACAAGCCAGAGACTACACATACCTTCAGCCTCCAGTCTTCGTCCTCTCCTGACACCAAATGTCCCCCCAAGGGATTCTACTTCTACTCTGGGCTCAATAATCTATACAGGACATACAGAGTTCCCAATGCCCACAATTATGGGGCTTATCAGTGTATTCTACAAGCTACCATAGCTCAGGATCAGAAATCATTAAGTGTACAGTCCTTTTGTCTCCAATGCTTCTTCTTGGTCATGCTGGCAGCCATGCTGTTCTGCCTCTCGGTCATTTGACCACTGTCTCTTGCCCTGTTTAGGTAAGTACTCCAAGGTTCTTTAGCACTGATAAATGCTCAAAGGGCATCCTGGCGATATGCATCCAGGATTATTTTTGCTGTGGATCTTAGAGCCCGTGGCTCTGCCTCATGGCTTCAGTGCTGTAGCCTCTAATGCCACCACTGTCTCTTGAACGAGCTCAGCCAGCAGCTTTTCTCTTTTGCTGGTCAAATTCTTCTCTTACTGCCTCTTAGACAGCTGACTTATATGCCCATTGTAATGGCAAAATGGAACAATCCTGAATTCGAGTCTTAAATACCTTGTTAACATGTTTCCACCAATTTGTTAGGTAGAAGTTATAGAGATTGTGAATAGAATCACATTATTAAGCATATTCACTTCTTCAAACATGAAAACAAAGAACCATAGGAGAGATAAAGAAAAGTAAACATATTCAGTCTCAGAGCTTTTGGGGAGCCAGAGAATTTCACAAAGGATATGACTAGTGCATCTAGTTTTGAAATATAGGTGAGAGTTCATAGGGGAAAAATAAACAAAACATTAACATTTCAAATTCACACACACGTACACACAAATTCTGCTCACATCATTTAGGTGTTCCTTGGCTTTGAGTAATAGAAAACTCAACTGAAAGCAGTTTAAACTCTAAGGCCTTTCACTGTGTTCAGGAAATCTAAGCAGTTGTACAGTTGGCTCAAAAGTTCCACAGATCCAAGATGCTGAATTTGTCTAATTTACAGCGCCTTGTCCTCTTCTCGTGGATTTTGAAATGGCTGCCTATTTCATCATAAAATAAATATCTATTACAGAGGCTCCAGGAAAGTTCTAGTTAAATATAATTGCACAGATTTGATGATATTGCTATTTTGATATTCAAAGGCAACTAAGTACTCAACAGCAAAATTCTTTTCTGACACTTCAGAGCCTCAGAAACTCACAGAGGAAGTGCTACTCTGCCAGTTGGGTCGACAAATGTTAGAATTGACTCAATGGCAGTGTGTGTGTGTGTGTGTGTGTGTGTGTGTGTGTGTGTGTGTGTGTGTGTGTGAGAGAGAGAGAGAGATCTTTGACCAATAACACATTAGATATATACATTACATACATCTGTATTATTAAAAAAAAGTGGTGTTGGAGTTTGTATCAAAGGATCATACTGGAGAGGTCAGCACCATTCAGAGCATGCAGGAGACACGTGGGTTTTTCTGGAACAACCAAATGCAAAAGTAGCATCATCATATCTGATTTTTCAAAAGCACACTAAGGCATCCGTGTGGAAGACGAAAGGTAATCTGGCAAGACTGAAGGGCATGATGATCGTTAGGAGTAGTAATGTAAGTAACAAAAACATTCTGGGGTTCAATCTCAACAAAAACACAGGAAATTGAGGGGAGACTGACTTGAGAGACCTTGTAGAAGTAATATCAATAGTTTTTAGTGATTATATTGTGGTGGGGAGAGGAGGAGGCGAGTGAGGAAGAAGGAAGAATCTAATAACTATTGCGGTTTAGCTTGGATAGCTCTGATATAAATTATTGTTGAAAAGAGACAATTATGGGAGAAAACAAAAATGAGTTTTATCTTTAAACCTCCTGGGTTTTATATGAGTGAGAGAAAAATTAAGAAAATTTCCTGTGAAAATAATCTGGCTAAAAACTTTGAAATTAAGATTTATTTTCTTGCTAGAGATTTGGGAGATCTTACATCTTTAAAATAGGCTTTTCCTCTTTACTCATTTCAGAATAGAGATAGAAGATTTAAAAATCTGTTAAGCCCATACAAATAAGCAAAAGTAAAAGAACAGAACTTTTAATGACTAAAAAGAGTCAGACATTGTGAAAGAGCAAGTACTAAGAATTCTTTCCAAATTATTAGGCAATCGGATTTGGATAACAGCTACAGTGGAGAGGCACAGACTCCGCTATGAAAGCATTACAATCCCTTAGCATGAAATGCTGCAATTGTGTCTCTAGAAATATTTTGATTTCTTTGTGTAAGTGCTACTGCATATCATTGCTTCTAACTACACACTTAAAACATTCTTTGAAAGTTGAGCTGGTAATTTAGATAGCATATCACAAGTATATCAAAGCAAAAGAATATTAAATGGATATGCAAATTCAGTTATGATGTGAATAGTATCTGAAGTTACAAACACTGTCATCACATCATGAAATTAAAAATAAAGACTTGAGTTTTGTTGAGAAAATGAAGTGTCTAACTAACTATCTGTCTCAGTTATCTAGTGCTGCTATAACAGCAATACCAAATATATATTTTATCATGATTTATGAGGTTAGAAGCCCAGAGCGGATCAGATCGAGAGTACCAGTTCCAGAAGAGGGATTTCTTTTTCTCCTCTGGGGGAGATGCTTACTCTTTGCCACATCTATGGGCCCTGAGCTCTTCGGAGAGCTCCATGTGTCTTGGAATTGGTATCACTCTTTCTCAGGGTCAAGGATATTGCCAGCACCAAGACCTTGGATCCAAAGGATATGCTCAATTCTAAGCTCATCTTTCGGGGTGCTCATCAAGTCCCTCTCCTTATGCTGGGATAATTTCTTTAAAAACAAGAAGTTAGGCAAGCCACACCCACAGAAGTTCCCTTAGCTGGTATTGGGGCTATGAAGTGAGTAAATCAGCTTACAGTTGGTTGAAATCAGCTTACAGTTGGTTGGCTGATCCTATCAGATCACATCTTAAAGGATATTTACATAATTACATACCTGTGAAAACACTGAACTATGGCCCAGACAAACTGACACATATTTTTTTAATTTTTAGGGGGATTTTAGGGTTTTAATACAATTAGACCCCATGACACTATCCAGGGATTTCTAATTCATGAAAATTATAGATATAGATAAACCTAAAAAGCTAGTAGGTAAAATATTTTCTTTAATTATAATAGTCATAACATTTAGATACTACTTTTTTTCCTACATTCATGGAACTATGTCATGGGCCAAAGCAAGTAGGCAGACAGTAATTCACAGGTCTGTTTGCAGATGACTAAATTGGGCCTCCGGATTTAAGAAAGTTGATCCAATCAAAAGCTAAAATGGATTCCAAATCCAGTAACCAAAACACAGGACACCAAAACACCAAACAAATCTATGAGAGTTTGCCAGAGAATTAACTTGTGTTTGTTTTGTATATATAGTTTTAATCTTCTACTCTTGGAAGTTCCTGTGATCACAAGGAAGTCAACAAACCATTTTTTCGTTTCTTAAGGCTTCTCCTTCGGAAGAGTAGGCATCTTTGAGACATCGAAAAGACCTATTCTAAGGAGAAGTCAGTAGGTCCTCAGTGAGAAGTCGGGTGCAATGACACATCTGTGTGCACTGAAAGTAAGTGGGGCAACTGCTCTAGTTCAAGGCCCGCTATTGGAGACTTCAGTGGCTCCACACTGGTGATGCAATACATGTGGCAGGATTACACATGTAAATAAACAGCTTTATTATTAAAATCCCTAGTTCTATCAGCATATATGTTGCCTAAATCTATGCTAGAAACAGAGATTGTAATCCTTAGGAGAACAAAAGACCATGCCATGAATTCATTTGTGAAAATTCCATTTACATTGACGCATAATTCAAATTTAAATATGTGTGAAGAGTTGTATAAATGTCATTTAATGAATCTTATCATTTACCTCTTTGCCTTTAGTTAGATAACCCCCTCCTGGTTCTGTCTTTATACTTTTTCTTTGCTTGAACGTGTGTTTTTCCTGGGTAGCTTTATCTAGCCCCGCCATTAAATTAGCAGCCAAAGACTGGAAAACAGAAATCTCTTGACACAGAGACAAGGTGTCACTGCCTGCTAACCCTACCACGTTCCTAGTCAGGAAAGTTGCATGAGCAGTATGTTCTGTGCCTGTCTTCCCACACTTAAACTTGCTCAGCATGTTGAATGCATCATCCTAATCATATGACCACAGGGATCATTTTAAAAACAAGGTTTAGTTTCCTATGTTTAACAGGGTGAAATTCAAACCTTTAGAAGAAGTCATGTGGCCTTTGCTGCTTTTCAGTTACCAGTCTCTACATTAGACCCTTGGACTCTGTTTCCATCCTTCTGAACTCCTTGAAGCTCCAGAAATAACTCAGTATTGTTTTTGTTATCCTTTGGTCTCCATAGCTTTATTATCTAATAGAAATGCTCTTTGATTCTTTGCTCACCAAGAAATTTTCTACTAAGCTTTTGAAACGCAGTCCAATTGTCACTTTCTCTGGAAAGCCTTTCGTTTTCTCTTCTTTGTGCTTCCGATGCGTTTGTCTATAACTCTATTATCACACCTTTCAAATGGTATTCTCTTTATTTATTTACACGCCCAAACACGCCTGGTTTCATCTACATAGGTGCACTGAAAACAACAACTAAAATAGAGCTGCAATCCTTGAATTCATAGGTTCTTAATTAAAAAAAAATATTTGACTGAGTGCATTTTAAGTCTTTATAAATAACAAGTTATTAAATATTCAGTTTTTTCTATTGCTAAGATATATATAAAATGTCAGATATGTATAAAATGTCAGCCTAATGCTATCATTGCAGCCATGGAGCGGGTCAGAGGCATGAAAATAGCCAGGCTAACTAAGTCTGTTCAAAATGTATTTCTCGGAAAGCAAAAAGGCATGGCAAAGAATGGAGAATATTTTAGATAAGAAAGGTCAGGAAGATTACAACCTGTGTAGCTACAATGATAACCAGGACACAGCACAATGTTCTGGTAGCCTTTTTGATAATATCAAATAATTTTAAAGAGACAGGGACAAAAAAGAAAGAGAGAAAGAAAGAAAGGAAGGAAGAGAGAAAGAAAGAGGGACAAACTAGAATTCACCAAATTCACCAAA
This sequence comes from Echinops telfairi, assembly GCF_000313985.2. Lineage (NCBI taxonomy): Eukaryota > Metazoa > Chordata > Mammalia > Afrosoricida > Tenrecidae > Echinops > Echinops telfairi. Next base: position 686,138 of record NW_022107432.1, on the reverse strand, counting down.
ACAAATGAAAAGAAACCAAGGCAACTAGGATAGCCACCTGATACCACTAATACCTTGTTTCCCTTTAGCATTCTCCAAAAATGGTTTGCAATTTCCCCCAAGTCACACCATGAAATTTTAATACCACAGGTATACTACATATCTCTGTTATTTTATGTGTATTTGTGCTTATAAATTAAAATTATATATACATATATACTTCCCCAAGGGGGTGGTATCATTCCCACTGAAAAATCAGCATGCTTTATTAAAAGAAAAAATGCTCAGAGAGAATAATCATTTGCAGTGCTAGTCTAACCAGAAACACAGGTACACTTTTCCACTTGTTTCCTTTGCATAACTTAAACAAACTGAAATTTTGTGCAATGTGACTAAGAATTGGTGTACTGCAGGGGAACTATCAGTCACATCACTAGGGTCTTCTCATGTCCCCTGTAAGCTCTAGCAGAAAGTCCCTTGAGAACTTTTCTGTGCTGTTCCTCTGTGCAAACTGGAACTTGTCTGGAGACTATGGGTCAACTGGATAATCAGATTCTCTAAACTTAAAAGAAGAGACAACTCCAGTGTCTGATTTCTCAATATGTATAATTCAGGAGCAAGAGAATATTAATGGTGACCCTTCAAAGTGGTAGCTAGACTTTTATCTGCTTTAGGATAGGGATGTGGGGATAATGACAGGGTGCCCGTATCAGGAAGAGATGAAGTGAGGGCATCCATAGCAAAATCATAGGTTATTCATGCAGACACAGGAGAACCGGTTCTTCTCTTAAACAATAGTCACGTGAATTTTTTCCTGAGTTGTAGGAATCTATTTACTCTGTTATTGAAAGACAAATTAAACAAGATCAAACAAACATATCTTTGTCAATTAAATAAATGCAACAAACTCGACGATCAACAACCAATTTTATACAATATAAAAAATGCTGCTGTAAATAATTTTGAAATAATTTAAACGTGCAGGGAATGTTCAAAGCCATTATATACACATTACTTTCTGTGACTCTCTCCACAGCCCTAGGGTACTGGGAGCAGCTTTGTGCAGCTGAGGAAACAGAGAAACTGAACAACTTACTGTCATCGGTGATAAAGGGTCAGCTACTAGCATCCATGTTCAAGTACAATCTGCTGTTTGGGCATTTGCAGAATGAGAGCCTGCAAAAAAAAAGGACCAACCAGAATTAATTAGACATTTTTTTTATTTGATGGCTTTTTATATGTCAGGAAAAACATCTAGACTTCAAAGTAAGTCCTCATATATTTCAGGTTTTATAAATAAAGCAACTCTGGAGCACAAAGGGAGGGGAGGACAATATAATATATGAAATATAAGGCAGCATTCAAGTTTCAAAAGTATAGATTTCTCAGGAGTTCATATCTTATATATAGTCAGTTAGTATTCCTTTTTTACCTATACTTGATAAGTTCAACTAAAGAATACCATTTAAAAAATCAAACAGATATTTTGCATTGTATTCATATTTATAATTAATATGACTTATTAGGAAAACGTAGTATAATAATGAAACTAAATTATACCTTGTACCTCCTCCCAAAGTTAACCCCTGTTAACATCTTACATTCTCTCATGCAATTTTTCCTTGCAAAATTTCCCTTTACAAATAAATGATACCAAATTATAAATACTTGTTTTTATAAGTTTTTAATAAAAATGCATTGATCTAGAAATAAAAGTGATATGAAAAGACACTTGAAGACAACATGCTTCCCAATGGCATATTACTTTCCTCGGGTTTAAAAGGAATGAAATACAAGTCAGCTATTCTGACAAGTGTTTCCAATAGTGAGAAAGTAGCTCTTGTTTCCCCTGGTGATGAAAATGCCTAATGGGCCTTGGTTGTAGCTCCGCTTGCAGTAGGAAAACAGAAGATTAAGGTGGGAAGGAAGGAAGAAATAAGACAAGGAAATGTGGCTTGGTACTTCTCTTAGCATAGTAATTTAAATTGTATAAACTGTTTAGCTATTATTATTTAGTAAGTGCCGGGCTGGAAAGTACCAGTTGCCTTTTTGAAAGGAGCATATACATGTATAAATTACATCTGAAATGTGATGTAAAATATATGGCTGAAAAACATATTATTTCCAGGTTCTCTGAAGACAGATAGTTCTAAGAAGCCCAAATTCAACTGAAAACATGTAAATCATTAGATTTCTGATTTGAGTAAGAAAAGACATGGCAGTCCTTTAAAAGCAAAATTTTCCTTTTGATTTATCTCTTTAATGGGAATCCATCCTCAAGTTCTTTTGTAATAGGAGTGGCTGTTTTACAGGTCCATTCATGCGCTACCTTAAACGTAGTAAATTTTTCCCCATTGACATTTCACCTTCCTAATGTGTTCTCCTTTACAGTATAACTTCTAGAAATAATCATCTGTACTAACAGATTCTCTTGCTTATCTCCCATTCTCTGCTCAGATTGAATTGGAGTTTGGTTTATAACACTCTAGAGAAAATTTCCCTTCCCCGTAAATTACCATTGTCCTACAAGGCCATCAAAGTCAGTAGTCAATTCTCTATCCCTGGATTTCTCATAGCTAATCACTTCCACGCCGTCCTCCACTACAGTTTCAGTGTCTTTCATGAGCATGGGTTTCCTCTTATCTCACGGATGCCTTCTAGTTGACATGGAATTAATTTCAATTCAGGACAACCCTAAATGTAGCAACATAATACTAATTTCCACAGGGTTTTCATTGACCAATTTTTAAGAAGCGGCTCACTGATCAATTTCAGAACATTTTCTTCTCATACTCATTGTTAGCACCCATTTCCCACCAACCTCCTGTGCAATCATCCTAAATCATTATCAATCCAGTTGCTGTCTCTACAGATCTATGAAGTCCTGGATTTCATATACAGAAAATAATATTAAGCACAAACAGGAAGCAAAGAAATGGCACACAAAAAAACCCTAAACAATATTAAAACTGAAACAATTTGAAAATATGTCAAAAAGGAGAACAAATGACATGGTAGTTACAAAATCTGGTGTCAAGTTGGGATTTGAGAGGATTAAGAGTGAAGAAGTGGACCCTACTCTGTCAATCAGATCATAGCCAATGAGGCCTCTGTATGGGCATGACATTCTCCTGAGACTTCTGGGAATTCCGGTTTTTTTTTCCTGCTTGGAGGCAGGAGACACTTCTCTCTCTCTCTACTCACTCCGAGACAACGCTCTACTGACAAGACACATGCCACTAATCCCTGGGAGCTGAAGAAGCCACATGGCTCTACCCTGATGGAACCAGACATCAGGAACTGGAGAAGCCAAGTGGAGACCCCTGCCAGAGCTGAGATGCTTAAAAGGCCACTGGATCCAAAGACTTTCTCCACTGGCCTATGATCATCCTGCATTTAGTGTCATTGCATGTGTTTCATGAGTCTGAAGAAGACTTTATAGATTGGTATTCGACATATGGGCTAATATTGGATTTATGGGTTTGGGCTAGACTAGATTGGGATGCTTTCTTAATGTACAATTACCCTTTATATAAAACTCTTTCTTATACACATATGTGTCTTCCTGGATTTGTTTCTCTAGCCTTCCCGGACTAACACAAAGGATAAGGCATTACGTTATAACCTACTACATCTGTCATAAATGACTTCACAATGCTCTCTGATAGCAAGGCTATTCACATCCCTGGATTATATTCAGAGGGGATTCACCAGAGGCTTCATCTATGTGGGGACCCTGCAAATGGATTTTGACCTTCTACTGTCAGCTGTAGCTTTCTGAAAGCCAGGTGTTCACAATTTAACCCCTGATACCATTCTCTCCTTTGGATTTTTATTTTAATATTCATAGTGCTTGATCACACAGACTCGTGTGCTTTGTCCTTGTGGACTTAATTGACACCTCACGTAGATGGCTGCTTGTTTTAAGGCAAATCTTTAAGACCTCAGACACTATTATTTCTGATATCAGGGCACTCTGGTTCCTTAACCACAAATTGCTATAGGATCCACATCTTCAGTGAACTTTCCATGAGAGCAAGCATCAAGCAGGGCCATATCATAGGCACTAATTAGTCTTAGATTGAAGGTAGAAAGTAAATGGAGGCCCTAAATTCATTCATATATGTCTCTGGTTTGCATTAGATACATCACTATCATTTTATGATAGAGAACATTATCAATCACTCTTGAGGAATTAGCTCATTCAATTAATAGTGTCATTAAGTTAGCCAGTACAATTAGGCATAGAATTTAAAACTGTTGAAAAATGAAATTGTGCAAATATAGACAAACTTAGGCTTCAATACATGGATTGCTGCTTGATTAAAATCTTAAATGATACTGTTTGCATAAACGATGGGAGGGTGGGCCTTGATAATAGGACAAACTTTTCAATAACACTTATCACCAAGGCAGAGCCATGCCTACCAGATTAATACATGTCATAAGGAAACAATGAGGGCACTAAAATAGTAAGTACATGTCAGTCCAGGTTCATCATCCATTGGACACCCGCAGGACATCCAAACCAAAGTCCAACCACAGCCAAGTTCATAACCTTGGGATTGCAGTCATGTCTTTTCTCTCACACGGGTGTTCAGCCCAGCAGAGTATGATGCTTCATTAAATCTGATACTGGTGACTTTGACGTAAAGCTCATTCCCACATTAGGGCAATTTCCACATTGAAAGTGTCTCAGAAAGACAGAGTTTAAAATCCCGGTATTGTAAAGTATAAAACCTTGGTACCAAAGGGCTGGATAGAAATTAGATCCCAAACAGATTTGCTTGTTGTTTTGTCAGTCCAAGGTATGTGGACTTCTTTATTTAACAGCACCACAATTCAAATACACTGATTTCCCTTCGTCTTCCTTATTCAATGCCTCTGAGGCAATTGAAAATACTGTGGGTTGGGTCAGGGACATCTTGATCCTCAAAGTATCATCCCTGCTTTTCAATACTCCGAAGAGGTCTTGTGCAGGAGATGTAGCTAATGCAACACGTCTTTTGACCTCTTGACTGCTGCTGCCATGAGCATTGACTGTGGATCCAAACAGAACAAACTCTGACAACTTCAACCTTTTCTCCATGTATCAGTATTTACTTCTTGGTCCGGTTGTGAGGCTTTGGGTCTGTACACTGATTTGTAATCCACACTGAAGGTTTCAGGCCTTGATCTTTATCAGCAAGTGCTTTTTAACCTGTGCAACTTTGAGTGCTCTTGATATCACTGTAGAATAGTTATTCTTCATGAAGGAAAAATTAAATATATATATATATATATATATATAAAATTTGGGTTATATATGATAAAGATATCAAACATAAATTGCAGAAATTAACCATTTTTCACTTGGTTTGTGAGAAATAACATCAATTGTTGGGATAAAAAAAATGACTCAAACAGGCTGTTAATAGTCACTCTTGTATCTTCATGTTGGAAATATAGTGACAGGAAAGGAGATTGCCAAATTCACATATTCCTCCTGGTTCTTTCATGCCGCAATAAACAGATTTCTTTCTCAATTTTCAGTCACTGAAGTGGGTAGGCTATACTTCAAGTAGTTGTTTTTGAAACTGTTTTCAATTACCTCAATAAACTTGTTTCTTCAGGTAGCTGAGAATTTGAATTTCTGGAGGCACTTATGTCTTATGACTTGGCTCACCATTGCCTGAACCTGAAAGGTTAAAAAATCAACTGGGACAATATTTCAAGGGTAAGCGAGTGGAGAATATCCGTTTCAACAATATTAGACCAATAAACTTGACAATAGGCAAATTATATTGTTAATAAGTAAATATTGACTGAGCAAAAATGTTTCAAGCCTCATGTTGGGTGGATAATAGCTATAAAAGGGTATACCTAACATAGTAATCTAATGTTTTTCTTAAATGGCATAACTTCAATACTTAAATAATTCTTTATCCCCAGGCTCATAGAGAGGATCCATTAATAAACAGAAGAGTTGAAATATAATAGAACATAAAGAGGATTAAAACTTCAACAATAAAATTTACTACAATCTGCATGTGGTAGTTGGATGCTTTTATGTCAATTTGGCTTTGCAGGAAAGTCTAGGGGTGGAGTCCAACCTATCAAACAGGTGACAACCTGATGATACCACCTGGGAGGTGTGGCCTTCTTGTAAGAAAGACACTGGGGACCCCTTCTTTTTCTCTGCCTCTTTATCTTCTTGCTTGCTGGGATTCAGCCTGCCTCTAGGGACTTCCCCCACGTAGGCTGCCTGACTCAGAGCTGTTTGGGTCCTGCCATATTTCTACCAAACTTCGATCCACGCTCCTCTGCACCCACCATCTTCCTATATCCCACGCCACCTTTCTTCATTGTTTTCCTGCGGCTATGGGAGTCTGAAGAGAGCCCTGCCTTCCATCGAACTTATGGACTTGAATTAGACTGGGCTAAGGCATCTTCTTAATGCAACATTGCTTATGGATATAACGTTCTTTCTTATCCTGAACATCACTGCGTTTGTTCCTCTAGACAACCCAGCCTAACACCCTGTCCTTGTTACCTCGCAAAGATTGTTCTTGTAATTCATGTTATTAAAGCCAACATTGTTTCATTTTCTTTTCTTATCGGGTCCACATGTCACAGTTAATGCTTCTATCACTACCTCAAGATCCTTATTCGGCATTCAATGCCTCACTAAGAATTCTCATTGAACCAACACAGTCTAAGTTAGACTTTTATGCAGAACCTCATTTAGACTATGTAGCTGATTTCCTAAGGAGAAACCTACAGTTTGGAGAGCCTGCCTCTCGTCTTCCTCCAGCTATGCCCCCCACCCCCCCAAAGCAGGGAAGAAGGAGAGGCAGTGGATATAATCAAACAGAACCCACGACCCGATTTTTTGTCAAATTCCAAGTATTCAGAATCCCACACATATAAAGGATCTTAGATCAATAAAGAGGCCAGCCTTACCCAAGGATATTATCTGCACTTTTCAGCCTTCTGTTTCCCAAGAAAAGGATGTACTGCTAGATGCACATGCACCATCAACCGCCCCACCCCCCGCCCCCCAAAGAACAATGCGGTAATGAACTTACCAGCTCCTAAACCCTGTCATAGGCTAGAAAAAACAAATATCATTAACTAAAGTATACATAGCCATGGAGCCAAAATGAGGATGATGATTTCAACGTTTTGATATTTTGAGAAGTATAGGTTTTTATGATGGCAGGAGAATGAGAAATTACAATCGCATCTCTGTTTTATATATTTGGACAGCTACCTAATGCAAATTAATCAAACACAGGTTTGATCCCTCTAGAAAAAATTCTAAAAAATTGTATATACTCATTGTTCTGGAGGAACATGCAATGTCAGTTTTGTTGCAAATTCAGAGACACTCATATGTGTATAAGAAAGAGTTTTTCCCAAAACCCATCTGTAGACAATGGGACATTCCCTCACTAAAGGTCACAAGGAAGGGTATGAGTCAACCAGGGTGCAGTATAGTACTGATGAAACACACAATAGTCCTCTGGTTCCTTGAGGCTTCCTCACCCGCTACTATCATGACCCCAGCCCTCCATTTCACTGTGCGCGAGACTGGAGCAGGTACACAGGCACCGGTAAGAGATCATGACACCCAGAATCCAATTCAGCTAAATCCCTCCGGAACAGAAAGGAGAGTATCGATACCAGGAGGGTAAGGGGAGGGTGGGGAGTAGAGGGAGAAAGTGGGAACCAAATGCAATGAATGACACATAACCATCACTCCAGGGGAACAAACAACAGAAACTGTGGGGGAAGGGAGACAACAACGGTTGCTGTAAGATGAAAATAATAATTTATCATTTATTGTGTTAGTCCAGGTATACTACAGAAACAAATCCATGGACACACATATGTGTATAAGAGATTTATATACAAGAGCAATTGAATATTGAGAAAACATCCCAGCCCAGTTCAGATCAAGTCCTTAAGTCTGATATTAGCCAATATGTCCAACACCAATCCATAAAGTCCTCCTCAGGTGCACAAAACACATGCAATGACGCCAAATGTAGAAGATCACAGGCCAGTGGGTAGACAATCTTTGGATCCAGTGGCATTGGAAACATCTCAGTGCTGGCAGGGGTCTCGGCATGGCTTCTCTAGCACTCAGGGCTGCATCAGGGTGGGTCCATGTGTCTTGTCAGCTGCTATGTCTCCCAGGGTGTTACAGTGAGAAAAGTGTCTCCCGCCTCCAAGGAGGAAGTACCAGAATTCTCAGGAGGCCATGTCCACACAGAGGCCTCATTGGCTATGATCTGATTGACAAGATAGACTCCAACCCTACACTCTTAATCCTCAAATTGACAAACAATTATATATGTACCACATTTATCAAGGGGTCATGAATGGGGAGGGGGAGAGAGGGAAAAAGAAGAGCTGGTACAAAAGACTTAAATAGAAAGTAAATGTTTAGAAAATAATGATGGCAGCATATGTACAAATATACTTGATACAATTGATGTATGGATTGTTATAAGAACTGTATAAGCCCCCTATAAAATGATCTTTGCAAAAATGAGCTTTATATCAAAGTCATTGTATATTAAGAAAATATTGCAGCCCTGTCCAAATCAAGTTCATAAGTCTGATATAAGTCAGTAAGTCCCATACTAGTCCATACTTCAGGCTCATGCAGCACATGCAATGATGTTGAAGGCAGACAGATCACAGGCTGGGGGTGGAAAGCTTTGTGCATTCAGTGTTGGTGGAAGCATCTTAGCACTGGTGTGGATCTCCACATGGATCCTCCAATTCTCTGAGTGTGGCTTATCAACTGGAAGGTAAACTCTGGCTTGTCAACAGCAAGACGAAGGAAAAGAGAGAAGTTCCTAGAATCCTCATGAGAAAACCATGCCCACAAGGAGGCATCATCAGGTTGTGACCTGATTGACAGACTAGACTCCACCCACTCACTCTTAATACCCTCATGTTGATACAAGATTAGGTAACTACTCAATGCCTGCGTCTACTCATGGTATTGGGATGAAGAATGATGATATGACTACCATATCATTTTTGCTTACATTTATTGCACATGGGTAATTTATTGTAGAAGGGCAGGCATAAGACTGTTCCCTATTAGGTGGAGTTTAAATATATCCCAAATCTTCAACTTCTCCAAAATATTATACCACACTCATCTTCAAATCAACTACTGCTCTGACCCTCACTCTTCATTTTCACATCTTAAGGTCTGTAATTCATGGAAATTTCTTGTAGAATTCCTGAACCATCCGAGTTGATGCAGTTGTGAAAGCTGGAAAGTCTCAAATCCATAGTCAGTCTGGAGACTTCTTCTCACTTGTATGGTAGCAAAAACCGATTGAATTCCTTAGAGAAGCCAAATCAGAGGCATCATCAGGTTGTGACCTGATTGACAGACTAGACTTCACCCCCTCACTCTTAATACCCTCATGTTGATACAAGATTATGTAACTACTCAATGCCTGCGTCTACTCATGGTATTGGGATGAAGAATGATGATATGACTACCATATCATTTTTGTTTACATTTATTGCACATGGATAATTTATTGTAGAAGGGTAGGCATAACACTGTTCTCTATTAGGTGGAGTTTAAATATATCCCAAATCTTCAACTGCTTATATGTGTTATATGTAGAGAGAAATTTATATCCATAAATGGGTTACAAAATTATAGCAATCATTAAGTCCAGTTCAAGTGAGGCTTCTCCTGATTCACGGAACCCGATGAGGAAGGAACCAGGATAATGATGCAGACACAACCGGTCACAGACTAGTGGAAAGAGCGGTCCGAAGCCGCCGGAAGAAGTGCACTATTCTGTTGACGGTTCCTGGGATCAGCAGGTGGTGTAATAGGAGATTGAGGAACCAGAGGTTAGATTCAGCTCTGGCAGGAGATGAAGGGCCAAAGCGGATTCAATTCAGCTCAGTCTCTCTCTCTTTTACAGAAAGTTGTCACCCCTACCTTTACCCATGAGTGTCTAATTGATATGATTCCTAACTATCACACAGAAGAGCCTAAGTCAGCAGATCAGACGACAAGATATTGGCTCACCAAGCTGTGGAAACTCATGAATCAGGTTAGGGTACATACAAGCTGGAGGTCAGACAAAGATGTGTTAGATGCAGCATCCAGAACAAGAGAGCAAAATTGTCCAAGGCATGACTGTAGTTTCCTAGATGTCATTTAGCAGAATGACAGAGATGCAAAAGTGACAGAAAAGGTGAAAAGAAGCTCTTTTTTAGTTGATCAGGCAAATGAGTACACTGGGACGCATATTGCTAAAATGGCCCGCCAAGACTTGGGCCAGATTTTTTTTTAATTAGGGCAGTTTATAACCTTGGACAGGTGTTTCAGCACAACAACAAGTATTCCTTGCATGCTTAGTCAAAAGTGGGGAGTGGTCACAGAGCAAAGTTTACCTTTATCTGGGGCATTGATTAAAGTGTGTTTTCCATCTTATGCAATTCAAACATCATATTGAAGCTATGCTGGTTATTACGGTGTATGTTACATAGGTCAGATCTGAGCTCTGTCAGTTCTGCAACCCCAACTCCTCGCTTTTATTTATTTAGTATCAATCCGGTGATGTCCCTAATAAAGTAACAGCAAAACTTTTATTTTAACACAGATATCAACGATGGCTGCTATTTTGTGGGTTTCAAAACCATCCCTACAGAGTGGATGCAGTTTCCCCTGAGGAAACCGGGCGATAGCCTTAGTCCCACCCTCTAATAAGATAGGGGCTCAAAATACATCCCACCTTTCTCTTGTCTTATTAATATAACATATAACTCCTTCTAAAATGGAACAATAACCACAGGCATGGATTTATAATACATTACAAACTGGAGGCATATGGCTAAAAAGGCCATAGTAAATAATTCATGTCACTGCAATTGACTGGATTAATTTTATGAATGCTTCCCCTTTTCAATTAATTCTATAAGGCTTAGCTTTTATAAGAAAGATAAGATAAATACGTAATTCCTTTTACCTTTGAAATTGGCCATTTAATGATCATGACCTTGCTATTCTCACTCATATTGAAGCCCAAACTGTTCTATCATTTATCAGTGAGAATACTCTCAAGTTGACTCCTGTGTCTTTTTGGCTTGAACCTCGTTGATTTTAATAGTTGTGTTTCTAGCTAAAATGTCAAGATGTTTCAAGCTTATCTTGGACATTTTGTGCTCCAAAATTGTGTCAACATTTTTTCCAAAAAGACCTGGTAAATATATTTTGATAGAAAATAATGATGTTATACAGCCACAATTAGAATGTTATGAATACTCATTGTCACTTTTATTCTTCGGTACTGCAAAATTTCAGGAAACAAATCTGGTAAAAATTATATATATGAATTTATGTGTGTGATAAAATTTCACATTCCTCATGAGTTCAGGCTGGTAATTCTATTTCAAATCCAAGACAATGTAGTTTCTATTTAACCATCCCTATAATATCAATCGTCTTTCTCCCTACATAACACTGTCAATAATGTGGATAGTAACTACAAAAGAATATATTCTTGTTTATTTATTTGGCTAATCATAGTGTTTACTACAGTAGTGTTGGAAAAATATGACAATAGTAATATGGTTTTTTTCTGCTATACAACATAGGGCATTGCTATGAAACCTTTCTTAAACTGAAAGATTATAGAGTAAACAAACAATTGGCATCAGTTATATGTGGAAATCTTTTAAAAATCATCAGACCTCCCAAATAAGCAACCAAATAACACATAAAGCCTACAATAACAGTAGCATATAGAGTTCAGGTACACAGTTCACAGCTATGGAGGTTTAATAGTGAGATGCTGAAAGTAGCTCTGCAGGAAGGAGCTTGATGATACCATTCTTGCTGCCTCCTCAAGGGCTGCAAAGCAAATGGGAATTTTGTTTCTCACCTGTTTCCCCAAAGGTGAAAGTCCTCTTCACATTTCTTTGGGTTACTGGAAACCAAAGGATAATGTTTTAGAAAATACTTCTCTATAAGCACATGCATGTCCTCCCCAATAACTAGAACAGGTGCTTCTCAGGAAACTACTAGAAGATAGCAGGGAAGGGCATACAGCATTGCTATTGCTACAGAAGCACTTGGCCTGTCTCGCGTCACATGCTATCTTCGGGTGAAGAGATATTCAATAACCCCTTTATGTGACCTGCATGATTAAATTCAGCATTTACGTGACTATATGGTTATTTAACATAATCAAAGCAATGATGGTTTTCTTTTCAAAAAGGGTTGAAAAATGTGTCCTAGGAAGCAGAATTTATTCTAAGAACCTGAACACTATGCTCACTAACTTTAGAAGGCTTAACTTTCCAAGATTAATATTGCACTAACAAATGTTTTGCATTTATGCATTATAGAACACCAAAACATAAGACTCGATAGCAGAGCAATAAGTGTGTGCTTTCCTAAATGTACACTTCATGTCATTAGGTCACTGAAGCCATTGAAATGTGTAGACTACTAGAGATAAATATCACTTTAGTATTTTTCATGATCTCATTGAATTTTTGTGTACCATGTACTCATTTTCTAGAAACATTCAAATATAATATAAAATAACTACTTATAAATATCTTTATCCCAAAATTTCACTTACTCTCTATAGCTTCTCATTAGCAAAAGTTAATACAAACTCTGTCATAGCTTATTGGTATAAAGTATGCCAGTTAATAACCTTTTGCCCCATAACTAAAAATTTCCCAATAAAAGGCATCAGTATGTTATTTCTATTCTAAACACACATCCTAATTATCATCCCTATTACTTAGATTCAGGGAAAGTTAGGAGAGCACTGTGTTTTATACAGTGGCCATAAGGGAAATAAGCACCAATTCACTATGTTAAGTGCAATGGGTTTCTCACGTCCCGTGACCTGCTCTAGCTGATTCTGTTGTTCTAATGCTAAAAATCATAGATTTTTTTCAATAATAAAATAAGCTCCAAATATAAATTTTGCACAGCTACTCTTCCTGTCGTGTGTATCAGAGTCATGCTAGGAGTTGAAATTTCAATTTACATGGATTTAAATAAATTGCCCCCTTGACTCTTACTCATTTTCCAATATCTTTATTATGTCTCTCAAGAAAGTATATTTGTATCTCCCCTTTCTTGATGTTCATTCCTTATACATGTGGTCATCACTATTAGCTATTCTATCTGAATACACTCATCCATATTTACCTCAATCCATTGATATTTGCATTCTAATTATATTCATAGCATTTCCACAATAAAGAATTCAAGCAGAACTTATAGCTTTAGCCATTAAATCCTGGCGAGAGATTGTGGGAGAGAAGTATTACCTATCTAAAGGACATCCTAGTCATATGTTTGCATATAAACACATCTTTCATTGCACAGAATTCTTGTTATCCTTCAATGAAAGCCCCAAATAAATTAAAGATATAAAATCACTGATACAAGTCAGCTTGATACTTCAATCACAATCTAGTTTCTTTCTTTTTCTGATCTTATAGCCTGGAGGTTCTTTTTAAAAGTTTGAGAGAAAACTTTACTTTCTCTGTACTTAAGGATACAGTGCCCATTTATTGTTAGAATATGCATCATTTTCTACTCCCCTAATTTAATCTCACTAGGGCTTCCATTTGCAGTCATATCACTAGGCAGATCTATGAATGCAATCCTCTATTAATGTTCAAAGACACTTTATTTTGGCCAAAAAGAGGAACACTCATTTTTTTTTAGCTGATTTCATCCTTTTTCCCTGTCTTCTTTGTTTTCTTCATAATCTTTCAACAGAAATCACTAGAATGTCCATTAGATATATTGTGTACAGACTAAGTAATATAAAGGACTATTCAGAAGAGAATTGGTTCCCTGCCCCATGCCATTCCATTACCAGTATTTATTCTGCAGATTGAGAAGTTCAACAATTTTCTTCCTTCTCTAACTTTAAAGTCATGAATTTATCATTTATGTACCATTATTTCTAGATTAATAAACTGGAAGTTATCAATGAAATCTACCACATAAAAGATGTTAAAAATATTTATTGCACATTTTAATGCCTTCTCTCAATTTTTATGGGTTGAATTTTTTGTCTTTTAGTTAGCTTGGAAGTTTTAATTACATATAAATATCACTATTTTTTTCTTTTACATATCATGTCTTAAGTAAGAGTCTTAATCAACTTGACTGAGCAATGATTCTCAATGGTTTGGCTTACTAATCTACCTCAACATGATCTAACATAATGTAATCAACTGCTATGAGCAGCAAACCAGTTGTGGGAGGACTCAACTGGAATGCAACTCCCTTACTCCCTTAAAGAAGATGATTCAGGCATGTGGCCTATTTCTTACATAAGTAGACTTTATGGAGAGCTCCTTTGCCTCCTGTTGGTCTGGATCTCACATCTGATTTATCAGTCTCCAGTCTTGTGTACTTGAGCCAACAGCCCGCCATATTCCCTGCCAACCCTTGGAGCCATCAACAGACTGCCTTCTGCCCTGCTGACTTACGATTCATTGGCCTCTGCACCCACCAGCTTCTGTTCTTTCTGCTCTATCTTCCTGGTTCAGGTTGGTCTTCATGCTTCCAACCACACAAGTCAGGAGAGACTTCTTTTACATATCATGTCTTAAGTATTGTGTCAATTTGACTGAGCCATGATTCAGGGTAACATCTGAACCATGGACTTGAACAAGCCTGGACTCCATACTTCTAAAACTGAAAGCCATAATCTTGATGTAAATCAACCTATTTTTCTGGTTTTGTTTCTTTATATCACTGGTTTTACTTCTCTAGAGACCTTAGCCTAAAATGAGTATCTCCTATGTAGAACAGAGCTCATATTCATACTTTTAATTTTTACTCTGTTTTCAAACTTCAAGTGGCTCTTTCTTGGTAGATACACTTTTATGCATAGGGGGATATCAATAAATCCCACTGCAATTCAGTTGATGCTGACTCACAGAGACCATCTATAGGGTTTCAGAGACGAAATCTTTGCAGGAGCAGACAGTTTCATCTTTCTCCCATTAAGCCACGGGGGCAGTTTTAGTCATCAATCTTATGGTTAGCAACCGAACATCTCCTCTTGATGCATGTGGCCTGCTCAAACTCAGAGATTGAAAGAGACCTGAGTAAACACTTCTCATAAAACTCTAGGCATTCATAGGCTATACAACCACAAGTCCCTAAAGTTGGAGGCAGGAAAGGAGGGTAGACAATTGTTAGGGCCAAGTAAGAAAGCAAAGTGTCCCCAAAATCTGACAGTCAGGTTTTAAAGCAAAATGAATGACATGCCCTTCTCTGTATAGAAGATGTTTTGGCTTTAAAATCTCTAGACTCTCTTTGGTTCTCAGGTTTCACACCATAATGAATTGAAGTTCCTAATGCAGCTCTCAAATCATTTGAAGAAATGTTCCATAAAAAGGAAAACACATATAGATGCATCATGGTCAAACTGCTTTAGAAAAAATAATAAGCTCATATCTTAAGAAGCTAGCATGCAGGTGAGGGAAAGACTTTTCATCAGAAACAATAGAGTTTTAGAAAAAAGTTAGATTTGAAAACTTGTAAATCAACATTATGACTGTGTCAAACATTGTTTTGGTTGTTAGGTACTATTGAGTCAGTACCTATTCTTAGCGGCCTTATGTACAAGAGAACAAACACTACCTAGCCCTGGGCCATCGTAGCAATCATGCTTGAGCCCGATGCAGCAGCCACGGTGTCAATCCATGTCCTTGAGACTCTTTCCTTCTACTCCGTCCAGCATGATGTCCTTTTCTAAGGAGTGGTGTCTCAGGTCCAAAGTATGAGGCGAAGTCTCCCCATCCTTGCTTCTAGTTGTCCTTCTTCCAAGACAGAGTTGTTTGTTCTTCTGGCAGTAGAAAGTACGATTATTCTTCACCAACACAATCATTTAAGCACATTGATTCTTCTTAGGGCTTTTTTATTCATTGCTTGTCTTGTACATGCATATAATGCAATTGAAAATCTCCTGGCTTGGGTCAGGGGCACCTTAGTCTTCAAAATGACAGCCTTACTCTTTAACATTTTAGAGAGATCTTGTGCAGCAGATTTGCCCAATGATATATGTTATTTGATTTTTTTTACTGCTCTTTGCATGAACATTGGTTATGGATAGAAGCAAAGGAAATGTTTGATAGCTTAAATATTTTCTCCATTTATCTTGATATTGTCTATTCATCTAGTTCTGAGGATTTTGGTTTTTTCCATCCATTTTGAAGGCAGATCGTTGCTATTTCTCAACCAGTTTTTTTCACATCCTCCTCCCTTTCAGCAAGCAAGATTGGGTCATCTGAATATCACAGGTTGTTCATAGCCTTCATCCAATCCTGACATCATATTCTTTTCCTTTTTACAGTTTTATTGGCACACAAGCCACATAACATACAATTCAATAGTTCATTTACATCAAGAAGAGCTGTACAATTATTACCACAATCATTTTCAGAAGTTTTTTTTTCTTGTACTCATTGTTATTAGCTGCCCATTTCCTCCAAATCCCCAGCCATAGCCCCAAGAAACCATTGATCCAGTTACTTACTGTCTCTATAGATTTACCCATCACAGATTTCAGATACAGAAAAAAACACAAACAATAATAACAGAAGACAGAAAAACATCAATTAAAAAGAAAGTAGAAAATGTTCAAAATTAGAACAAATTTAAAATGGGTCAAAGGGGAGATAAACTGGCAAGAAGCTTAATTTTAACCTAACTCTCTCTACAGTATTCCACTTTCCAATGTCGTCTTCATGATAGCAATTTTCCTGGTCTGTGGTCAAGAGGGTTCACAGGAGGTGTAATCCACATATATTTCCCTTCACCTTGTTTCGTTGTTTTAAATTAAAAAATAAACAAAACAAAAAAACCTTCTAAATGGGTCCAAAGGGAAAGCAAATGATCTATTTTAACTTAACTATGTCTACCGTAATTGACTTTTCCATGCTCTCTGCCTGATAACAAGCTATTCACATCCCTCAACTACAGTCGGAGGAAATTCCTCTGAAGCTTAATCTATGTGTGTATACTACAAGTGGGTTTTGGGTTTTCAATGCTATCTACAGTCTTTCGCACTCTCTCCTGGATCTTGATCTTTTAAATCCTATTTCATCACTGAATTTTTTGCTGCTCCCTTGTGTATATGTGTGAGTATAAAACAAACAAACAAAAAACCCCAAAAAACAAAACAAAAAAACTAACATTGAGTGGAAACAAACTCTTGTGACTGGATAGGACAAGGTAGAACTGCGCCTGTGTGATTCCGAGGCTCTAGCTGTTTAAAAGCCCCATTGTTCTCTCACGGAGCAGCTGGTGGTTTTCAACTCCTGACCTTGCCATTAGCAGTCCAGCACGCAACAACTAAGCACCAGGGCTCTCATTGTGGCTTTCAAAAGTACATGGAAACATACAATATTCACTGTTGGCAAAGATGTGAAGAAAGAAATTGATCATATAGAATTGGGAGTGAATGACAGTGGTGTACTTAAGGAAATTTTCAATGGTTTCTTTAATATATGTATCTGAATTCTAATGTAAAAATAGTCTTAGATCCCTAACCAATATAAATAATACATATATTAAAAATACAAATTTTATGTATGTTTACAAAAAAATTTATGAGTGAAACCTCAAAACTGAAAACAGACATCCAGAGTAGAGTAGATCCATGCTTCTCCCACACTCACTCCCTTCATCACCCACATACCAAACCCCACCTCTGCTCCCTCGTCCCTCCCTGAAAAACAAGCAGAAACTGACAAAATCAAAACATCCTTCTACATAGTAAGTATGCCTGCCCATTCCCTATGGAACACAACATGAATACTTTTCTCAGTGCTGATGAGGGTGATTTCTATGGCCTAAAATACTGACTTTCATGAGTTACAGAATATGTCATTTTGTTTTGACATTTGTAAATGTTCATAAAATTATTATGACTCTTTTAAACGGAAAGAAAAGGTACTAGGCCTTGGGATTTCAAAATTGAAAAGATAGATATAATCTCTGCCCTCATGTATTATATATATATATATATATACCGTCAATCCCTGAAAATCCAAATCCTACAACCCAATAGAAATTCCTGCATGTTGAAAATTATTAAGCATATGACTGCTAAACAAAAGGATGGAGGCTCTTGTTCACCCACAGGCACCTGGAAAGAAAAGTCAGGTAATCAAAGAGGTATAGAGGAAAACATGCATATGGCACAGTTCCCGGGCTGAGGACCAGACACCCTGGCAAGAACCAAACTAAAAATAATGATGCAAAAGTCACCAAAAAAGAAAAGGAAAAAAAAAGTAAGATGCATAGTAGCCCACCTTCCAATGCACCAAGCCTTGAGGGCAATGTTTCTGCTCAGAGCAGCTGGTCCACAGAGCTAACTGCAGGGCCAGCCACAGCTGGAGATATGATGTCCCCTAGCTAGATGACCGCACTACAAAGGACAGCACAAGATACCGTTTGGGGAGTGTGGCCTGTCTGAACAGCCTACATGTGGGCAAACCAAGAGGAGAGCGCAACAGACCAGCAATGGGAGCAAGGACATGAAGTCCCTGAGGAATCCTCATAGCAGACTTCTGACTCAGGGGCCAGTGCTTGGCATCTCATCTGAACTGCTTTGGGGATATCCATAAAGGGGCCTCACTGAAAGTTAAAGGTATAACAGGGTGGGGGGGGGGTGGTGAACCGCTCCAGCCTTGACTGCAGAAAGAGCAATGGGATCTTGTAAAAGGTGTACCCCTCAGACACGAACGCTGAGGACTAAAAGGGCATAACTGCTATTAGGTAAGTGGGTCCTGGAATATATATCCCTGAAAGAAAAGGAGATTGGGCTGATATATTATAACAGGGCCTGCTCCCTGTTTAACAGAGGGATACTCATCTCCTCTGGGTCAGGACCACAGTTAGACTTGGAACTACATGTATGGCTTCCCCCCCAATTTAGTGTCTCTCTATACAAGATAGGCAGGATAAGCAATCCCAAGGAGACAGCAACAGGACTGATGGTTCTGGAGGAGCATGGGAGAGGAGGAGGTGGGGAGGAGGGCGATGAGCCAGTAATGACAGGGACAGGGGACTAGCAAGAGATCTAAAAGTGATGGTAAGGAGGGGGAAGCATCCCCAGTCATATCTGATCAATAGAAATGTATCTGAGAGGAATTACTGAGAGGGTAAACATGATTGTGAGGCAGGAGGAAAAAAAAGAGGAAAGAACAAGAAAGTAAAAATTATATATATAGGCATAAATATAGATATGTATATATGTAAATTATATATATATAATGAAAACAGATGGACTAGGAGCCTTTACTTTAATCTTACCACAGTACAACAAAGGTTTGTTCTAATAATGTGGCACTGTATGATACTCGCCATCCCCACATGCTCACTGAAGACAAAATGGGCACATAAGAAAATGTGGTAAAGAAAGCTGTTGGTGTCTGGCTATCAAAAGATATAGTGTCTTGAGTCTTAATGACTTGAAGTTAAACAAATGCCATCCAGCAGGGAAGCAACAAAATCCACATGGAAGAAGGACACCAGCCTGCATGATCATGAGGTGTTGATTGGAATAGGTATCAGAAGTTCAAAAACAAGCAACCAAATTGACGTGAAGGAGCATAGGCAAAGTGAAGACCCCCAAACCAACTGCAAGATAATTGGACAGTCCCTCACAGAAGGGCCATATGGAAGGGATAATATATCCAGAGTTCAGTATAGCACTGTTGAAACACATAACTATGCTCTAGTTCTTTAATATTTCCTCCCCCTACTATTATGGTCTTAGTTTTACCTCATTAATCCTGTTAGACCTACATATGTTTATAAATATGTAATTAAGATTATTTGATGCATGAAATCAAATATAGATAGACCTTTCACAAAATAGTAATAGGAGTAATGATTCCGAGAGGAGAGAAACAGAGGGGGTAGGGCTGGCTGATATAAATGACTATGTAATCCCACTCAAAGGGAATGAATAACAGAATGACAGGTGAATGAATACATGGGATGGTGTAAGATACAGCAAAAAAAGGGAAAAATAATAATAATATTTAATATAATAACAAGGGTTCCTGAAGGGTAGGGTAGGGGAGGACTGGGATAAAGGGGATCCGATATCAAAGAGTACAAGAAGAAAGAAAATATTTTGAAAATTATGGTGTCATAAAATATTCAATCATGCTTGATCTAATTGAACTATGGATTGTCATAATATCTATAAGAGTTCCCAATAAATTTAGGGAAAAATAGAAAGAACAAAAAGTCTTGTAATATGTCTATTTCCAAAAATCAACCAGTGAAAACCCTGTAAATCACAGTTCAAATCTAACGCTCATGGAGTTGTCATGAGTCTAGCAATTGTAAAACTAAAACGCCTCAAGGAATAGATTTAGTGTCTTCATTTTACATCTGCATTAAAAATATAATATTTTGTTCAGAGATAGACTTTAAAAATAAATTCTACAGGTTACTTAGTAGGGCATTAATTCGTCTTGCTTTAAACTTTGCTAATCTTTTGTCTTTCTCTTGCCCTCCATTTTTTTTCTCTCCCATGATTTGCTGTCCTCTTATTTCTGCCTGGAACAATTACAGCCTAATGTCACAACTTGGGGATTATTTTGTTCTCCTCTTTTTCATATTTTTAAAACTTTTGCCCTGCTTCATGGTAATTTTTTCACTTTATATAGTTAGTATTAAATTATTATTTTGACATTTATATTTTCAGTTAATGGCATCCCTCACACTCCTTCCTGTTATACCTTCTTATTTCATGATAGAAACAGCTTCTTGGATTCCTAGGTGGCTATTCATTAATTTAATTTTTTTGCTTCATCCTTGCCCATTGCTCTCATTTTTTATTCTATTTCAGAGTGATTTTGCTCGTGTCACTTAATTCTTGTGATTCTTTTTCTATTTAAGAGAAAAGGACTGTATTACTTTTTTTTGAAGTTATTGTTTCACATACTTCTTTTATTGTTCTATTTTATTAATGGGTTTCTGCCTTTAAGGAAATAAAGACTAATCTTCTGAGCTGAATAAGTATGCTTTCCATGCTTTCGGTGTTACAAATTTTATTTCAGTACCTGCATGCAGAGAATTGTGGATCTGTGTTAAAGCCAACAATAAGGAAGAATTGCACCCCTGACAATTAATAAGATTAATAGAAAGGATTCAGGATAGTTTAACTTCATCATATTCTTGAATATAATGATCAGATTGCTTCCTTGAAGAAGCAAGGCCAAATGGAGACATTGTTTTGGAGATAAACTTAATTAATGTTTCCTGCTTTCGTGGTCTATATCCAACTGCTACTCTTTTCTTTCCCTGTTTTCCATCACGAAGGTTAACTTTAAATTATTCCCCATCTTCTTCTATATAGCTGTACAGTTTTCTTTGTATCTGTAGATTCATTTTCTGATGCTTTCAGCTCTACAAAAATGCTGAACTCTATTCATTTCTTGTTATTTGCCCCTGACATTACCATAACTACTACCCAAACCACCAGAATGAACAGTGTTGACAGAAACATCTGTACAAAGTCTCAAAGGGAAAAAAAAGATAAACAAATAGCCCAACATAGAGTATTTAACAAATTGCATAATCTCACTGACCATCATTAGAGCCCATGTGATCCCAATAGTCACACAACTGTAGATGGAAATTTTTTTATCTGATGAAATTTTTTTTACGTTATGTCTTCAGACAAATTATTTTACTTCTCTAAGTCAATTTCCATATCTTTCTTATCTCCATAAACTAGGGACACTTACCTCAGAGATTGATCAGATTAGAGTAAATGAGGCATGTCAAAGAATTTAGGGTTCTGCCTGGCACTTATTGGACTCTCACAGATTTTAGGCATAAATTTTATCACATATTATCTTCCTCATGCCTTTTCAAAACCCTTTGGAATGCAACACAATTGAAATAAACAATGACCTGTTTACATAGGAGAGCAAAAATTCTAAATGACTTCATTTGTGGAAGGCAGCCCCTACAGTGGGAATCCTAACTCCATTTGGAATCCATGTAAATTCAGACTCCATTTAAGGTTTTTGGATCCTAATATCTATGACTCAAGGCTGCATGGTCATAATGCATGTCCTGGTCACCATGTAGCTAGGTGCCCAAGCCCCAGACCAATTCTATAAGCTTTTAAAATCTACAGTGGTGCCCATTGGACCAAGCAAGGTCCTTTCCTCACTCTGTAATGCCATGGTGACGGTGATGAATGGATCTGCCACCAGTCATAACTTTGTGATGATTTCATTGGTCTTCCCTCATATATGATCACTCCCCGGTTTATGAATATGTGCATTTCATTCTGCTCTTTGTACTATGCATGTGCTTGATGGCTTTCCTTATTCTTGGGTGATTGTCTTGTTCTGTCTACTTCAAATCTTAAAAAATACTGTCTATAGAGTATGTTTGGATGGGGGGTCATGTGTTCCCTTAAAACATTTGCTTGTTCCTTTATATTTTCCTGCTCCAACTGATGAGAGCAACCATTCAGTCAATAATCATATTGCTAAGTAGCCTCCAATACCAATCATCAGTTCTAACCTTGAAGTTAATCATTCACTTAAAATTTACAGTCACTAAAATACTGTTGGAATTCACTGTTCTACACTGTTCAGCTACATATGACTTAATGAGTTTTACATTTCTTGCTTGTTGCTAATATGTAAAAAAATTTAAGCACACAATATTAGTGGATAACTTTGAGTTCACTAAATAAAGCCAAGCCAAACACTTTAAATACATGCCAAACCCTTTGCTACATAATCAGAGCAACTCCCCATGCTCTAGGCAACTTCAAAAGAATAATTTTCTCAACCCTGATGGATTTTCAATTTACAGTAACATTTACATTATAATTTAAAACATTTGCCACACTGAAATTTGGTTGATTTGTTTGTTTCTGAGCATAACTTAAAAGTTAATTCTTTGCTCTACTCTGCTTCTGAAGTGGAATCAAGAGGTAAATCTGTTGTCAGTGGCTATATTAAATGAAAGGGCTTAAATCAATGTTAAGTGACAAGAACTATGCCACATTTTGACATGAAAATAGCCTAATATCTGAAAAGGAAATATTTTCCTCTAGTTTTCCATAACCTAAACTGCTGACTGCCCAACCTCCTACTATTGGACAACTCATAGAATGTTTGAGCTGAAAAGTACCCAAGATATTTCCTAATGGGACTTTATTTCTCATTATGAATACAATACATACTTGTTAAACAGAAGATTGAAAATCAAAGTAAGCCAAGATTAACATCACCTCTAGCCCAAGATTGAAGCACTCATAAGCTTTACATGAAGCCAGTGTCAAAGAAAGAAGATATAAAAAGAGTTCAACAGAGCATTCTTACTAATAACCAATTAGGAAGGATAATAGATAGAAAAGATTCCAATCACAATAGAAAGAAATCCATGAATTATCTAGCCATAAGAATATAAATATGTAAGGGCCTCATGAAAAGAGAAATAATTATTGAACGTTCCTGAAAGATATAAATAATTCACTAAATCACTAGCCTTCCCACTCACCTTCATTTTGACACCGGGTCACAAATATCCAAGGAGTCGATAGCCATGATCTTTAATATTATTATTCAAATGAATTTATCTAACATTTTACTTATAAGTGTGAAGTTTGGGTATGAAAACATTTTTAATAATGCTAAGGAACATATGTTTTTCTTTGTAAACAAAATTTAGTGATGTCCTAGTGTGTTTGGTTTTATTTTAAGAATACAATGACAGAATGAATTGCATTTCCCAGGTACATTTTTCACTTCTTGTAATAGGAGTCATGCTGGACGAGTGCCACACAGTATTCAATGCCCCCTCTAGATGACGAATGTGTTCTACCTCACTAATGAGTTATGGGTTTGTGATGTAGCTGATCTGTGATACCTGAGGAAATATGGTATATACTGTATATCATCAAGAGCTTTAAGAAGCACCCAAAATTTATAACCAGTTATCTTTTTTTCCTATTGCTAAGGAAATGAGTACCCTATTAAACTGGATGCCAGAAAAGAGAGAACCAGAGGAACAGTTGATAAAAGCTTACCTGTTGCTGCTTATGTAACATGAGGAGGACATACAAGATAATTGCTTTGTCTTGAAAACTTAAAATTGATTATGAATGGAGACTACAGCCTTGAATTTTGCTGTAAGCATCAGTTTATTCTCAGTGGAGATGATCATCAAATTGTATCTCATTTTAACAATGATCATAACTATAGAGCACCATTTTCCAACTTAAAAACATTAAATTCCAAAGAAAAATTATGAATTTGATATGAAAAAATGCCCTTATAAGTCTATGCTCTTAACTACAATATTCTAATAGTGCAGTTTATTCAGATTCATCC
Organism: Echinops telfairi; assembly: GCF_000313985.2. Classification (NCBI taxonomy): domain Eukaryota; kingdom Metazoa; phylum Chordata; class Mammalia; order Afrosoricida; family Tenrecidae; genus Echinops; species Echinops telfairi. Next base: position 661,745 of record NW_022107432.1, on the reverse strand, counting down.
TCTCTACATATCTATGACTGGGCTTAGATCTGTTATTTTCTTTTCTTTCTCTATTTTTAAATTCAGTATCAACGTTTGATAGTTATTGGCTGATGTTCTACATTTTCTATGTTCAAAATTTGTTTAACATTGGAAAGCCATTTCCTTGAAAATTAATTTTACCTTGCATAAATTTCATATTTTTTCTTTCTTTTTTTTAAAATCAATTTATTGGGGCTCATAAAATTCATCACAATACATAGATCAATTGTGTAAAGCACATCTATACATTTGTTGCCCT
>NW_022107432.1:624512-660296 GCF_000313985.2 Echinops telfairi | reverse complement strand
TTAAATATATTTACATATGTACATGTCTGTATTTAGGCTTGTATATATGCCCTTTGCCTCCAACTTCTTTCCTCTATTTCTTTACGCTTTCCTCCTGTCCCAATACCATGTTCAGTCTTCATTCTGGCTTCAGTAGTTCCTCGTGGTTGCCTTGACCGTGGTCACTCCCTACCAGTCCTCCCGTCCCCTCCCTACCGTTGGTTTTGAACCATTTGTTGTTCCTAGGTTGACCAACCCTCCTCCCTTCCCCTATCTCCTACACTCCCATGTCCCTCCAGGCCATCGGTCTCTTTATTTTCTTCTCATATTTTTTGATTGTTAGGCTGTGCTGTTAACATATTAATCTCATAAATCAGAAACTTTGGTTTTTTTGATGATACCAATTGTTTACATCTGACTGTAACATGTATTTGCAAACCATGACATAGGACAGCTCTACTCGCCTATTCTCTTCAGTTGCTACTCATGCTACAAAAATATGTTGATATCTTATTTCAATTGCCCCTTCGATGATTCTTTTTCTAATTTAATGCCAAAGGGTGGGTAAATATATTTATTTCATTCTTTTTCTAACACACTGGAGTGAAAACACATAATCTATTAAAGTAAACTCAGAGACTTATTGACAGTACAGAAAAGATCAGATTGAGAAATACCAAAAATCCCATAGTGAGATGGCCCTTCTTGAGAGCGCCAAAGAAGCAAGCATTCTTACAACATTGAATCAGAAAACTGAAGCGAGAATATTATGATTGACTGAAAGCCAATCAAGGGAATTGGAAGCATATTATCTTAAAGAGGAGGTATATAGAGAGTAGAGGATACGTGGGGGTGCCCCCCAAAACAGTATTGGGCTGGGCAGAATGGAGCTTTTATAGAACACATTTTTCCCACTAGGCAAGCATTGAGCAACTCTCTCTGAGTTAGCACACCCAGTGGCATTGCCTGGGAAGGTTCTCTCACAGTGAATATTGTGAGAGAATATTCATAAACACAATTTCGCTGGAACCTCACTTTGTGTGATGGCTGATTTAAGAGAACAGCTTGCAGCTGTTAAATTTTGTTTCCTGCTCAGGAAAAATGCCACAGAACTACTGTGATGTTGAACACAGCTGACAAGGACAGAGCTATAGGGAAACTCGAGTGTATGAGTGGTTTTCTCATTTCAAAAATAGTGAAAGGTTGATTGATGACAAACCTCATTATGGATATCCATCAACTTCCTAAATGGATGAAAATGTCCACATTTTAGAGTTCATTTTAGAGTTCATTCCACCAGGTTGGACTTTTAATCAAGCCTATTTAGAGGTTTTGAAAAGATAACATTGTGTGACCAAAAAAAGGTCTGACTTGTGGCAAACTGGGGACTGGTTTTGCCACCACGACAAGGTACTTGCTCACATAGCCATCTCAGTGCACCACTTATGGCCAAAAACAGCATGCCTCTCTTGCCCCATTCACTCTACTCCCCTGACCTCACTCTGTGCAACTTATTTTTGTTTCCATGAATGAAGAAGGGCATGAAAGACAGTAATTTGATGTAGAAGAGGTAACTTAAAAGAGGAGGAGGGAGGTGCTATCAACCATACAGAGAGATGAGTTTAAAAAATCTTTCCAATAATGGAATTGCAGATTTGACAAATGTATTATATGGTTATATTAACACAAGGATTATGTACAGGAGAGAAAAAACAATGGTTAGAAAAGCTGTATTTAAAGTTCAATGTGGAGTGCAGACACATATCAATACTTAAGATGGAATTAAAGCTTTGGTTTCAGACTACTCTATTTACACCAATTGCCTCAGATTTTAGATTATCCTATACTACAATTTTAGTAGCTTGTTAGGTAGAAGTAAAGGGGTAAATGTATGCTTTTAATTATCCATTCATATCATAAATTCTTAATCCTTTCTTTCAAGGCCAGCTTAAATGACATTTTCTCTGGGCTAGATCCTTTGACATTCCAAAGGAGAGCAAATGACTACTTCTACTATGCTCACAGAGCATTTTGCTTATTATACTGATGTAATAATCATTATGTACATTTTAGCTAATTTAGGCATATTAATCTGATTTTCTGAATTGTGTTTTATTTGAGAGAATTAGTTAATAGCATCTGATAAATACAGAACATCATCTAGTATGCAATGGCTACTCACTTTTGACTGAATGTCTTCTGTTTATTTTGGTTGACTTTTGTTCCATCATGAAGATGGTTTTCATCGTGTTCCTCTTCCCTAAATAATTAGGGCTGAGTTGGCTCACTTGAAACACAAATTCATAGAAGTAGAGATTTGAACTCATTTTGAGGCACTGTTCCATCTGCTTGAATTTCTAATTGTATAAATGGATGCAAAAATCATACTAAAATATAAAAAGGGTACTTTCATTATGGAGTATTTAACATTTTGAGAACGGGATTCAAACATGTGAAGATGAAGGGCGAGTTGGAGGTTAGGAATTAGAGTCATTATCATGGCATGACAGGTCCATGAGGATAAAGATGGGGTGGATAAATTGTCAGTGGAGCAAGTCAATAAACTTACTCAGAAAGAGAGCTTAGAACTACTTTATACCAGTTAGCCATATATAAGGATAGTCTTTAAAGTAATGCTGCAAAACTAAAGAAACGTTTATTAAACACAAATGTGAAAATGTGAGTTATTGTTTCTTAAAATATCCCCCATGTAGGTTGATCCACTTATGAAGGCAGTGTTCCCATCTCGCTCGCCCTGCCCTGGAAGAATTCTGTTTTAAACGCCCTCAAAAGGGAAGTTCAGGCATCCTCTGGAGTCTCAGATCACGGTCCTTCTAAATGGTCTCTGAGGCCGTGGAAGAAAAAGCAGGCTGGAGGGGCACCATCAGCGCTGTGGCCTGGCTGCCTTCAGGCTGCCTTCTGAATTCCTCAGAGCAACTGTGCAGGCCTTTTTCTCAGCATTGACATTTTCAAAACTTTTAAAGTTTCCTCATAATAAGGCCTAGGTATAGCCCTGTGCCTGTCAAGAAAATCTATCAAGAGTACCTTCTTTGGAATAAAAAAAAAAAAAAAAAGGCACTGTTACTTTTCAGCCTTGGCTTTTAACTGGCCCAGAAGATTCTTTCTAAAGCCACTGCTTTATTGGATATTGTTCTCTCTACCATATTTGTAAATCCAAGATTTGAACCTGGTTACCACTCATTCCATAAAAACTCATCTTCCCCTTTGCTTCAACCCAGCTCAGAGACGAATGGAAAGAGCAGCTCTTTGCGCTCGCTGATCTCCCTGCAATGCTTTTCTCACCCATGGAGCCCAGAGCTGGCTGAGGTCAAGGTACTCGCTTAAAATGGGAAATGCCAAACGATACTAGCGATTGCTGCATGGTAACTCCATCCGTTTCTGAACCGTGATCACATTTTCTTCTTTGGCTCAATTAACAATTGTCTCCCTCTTTGTTTATCTTTTTGAAGCTAAAAGAAACAAATTTCAAACTCACTGCCATCAAGTCAATGCTACTCAGAGAAACTCACTGTGGATTTCCCAGAATGCAACTGTTTACGGGGGTAGAAAGCTTAGTCTTTCTCACAAGGGGCGGCTGGTGGTTTCAAACTAAGGCAAGTGAGCTAATAAAACTTACCTACAACCATCAACTGATTCAGAGAAAAGCTTAAACAGGTTTACTTGGAATAAAACCAGGCATGCATAAACACAACCACAGTAGTAATTATTTTTGACTTACCCTTTTATTCTTCCATTTCATTTTATTCCTTGTCCCTCTCCTATGTTTCTATTTCCTGCTATTAATATCATAAATTTTAGAAAGTTCTTTTAACTACAACTCTCCCTTTGCGGAATGACTGATGGTCTGAAATGTACACTAAGATCAAAGGGCAATCGGGACAGTTGCAGCAATCTGCCGACCCTGACTAGAAGGTGTGATTCACTCAGCTGGTCAGTTAGTCCATCCAAAAATATCCACCAAACACCTACTGTGAGCTAGGCATAGTGTATTCAATGGAGACAGGCAAGTGAGCTAGACAAGATAAACAAGCTGGACGAGACAAAATATGTACTTTTAATATCTAATACCCTTCACTTTTTATGACTTTCTCACACTAATTGATTTCATGTACCAATATGATGCTGCTATTATAATTGGAATGACTTTAGCCATGAAAGGCAAAGACAACAAAAATTGTGCCATACAAGTCATAAAATATACAATTGAATTTTAAAATAAGGAATTGTGCCAAGTCCCTGTGCCCACAGATTTATGTACCACTTACAATAAATACCTATCAATAAAACTAATCACTTTACTTCCTTTAGAGACCCTGATGCTGATGGAAAACACTTGCTGAGAACACACCCTGAACAACCCATCACCGTCAGAGCAGAGAGCTGCTTACCAACACTCCCTCTGGAGACACAGCAAATGTTCAATCTAGTGTTTTGAAATGAGTCAGAGCAGAGCACTTAAAAGACAAATTCCTCAGGAGACATTTCGAGAGGAGAATTTCCCATACGTTTTAAAATATAAGGCAGAAGCAGGGCGAGACAGAGTCACAGAGAGAAAGTACGCAATACTAAAAGCAACTACCCCAAAAATTAACTTGGAATCTAAGAAAACAATTGTAAATCAAATGAGGGTAAAAATAAAATACTTTCTGTGTGTTTTCTAGTACCTTTGTGTGACACCCCAAATATAAATTCTAAAATGTAGGTTTACTAAAAATGACCTAATATAATAGATAGGGCTGCCCTCTTATTTCATGGAATAACTCATTATAGTCTTAAATCTCAAGCTAAGAAGATATATTTTCCCCTTAAGCTGCAGGTTTACCGCCATCTGACTCATTACCAGGATCAAACTTCAAGTTCTTTCCAATTAAATTAAAATGAAAACTGCAAAGAAATTTATGTAACTCCATGACATTACTGATTCAACACCTGGTATTTCACCATATGTAACAGAGACTAAAACTGGAGGCAATCCACAGGGACAGGATGGCTCAGGAGACTACCTTTCACTTTCAAGGCAGTAGTTAAAATCCAGAGCAAGTCTATGTAGAACTAAATCTGTTCCTATTTCAATGTCCCATAGACACAGAGAAAATAAAGAAAGATAATTCCTCATGGCTTCCCCAATGTGTTGCTAGAGAAATTTCCATGGCAGCCACTGGGAGCAGGGCTGGTGATGCTGACAGTACGGAGGAGCGAGGGAGGCAGCACTGGCAGGCCTTCCTCTACGTTCTCTGTCTGCAAACATTCAAAGCATCCTCTTTATATGGCTTCATTTCCAATAACTGATAAAGTGTCTCTACTATGATTTACATAGTTAAAATATTGTATATTTGTAAAAAGAGGAAATATTTTAGAATCTCCTTTATATAAAATTCGGGAGCCCCAGTAGTACAGTGGGCTCGCATGGTCTGCACTTCACAACCACCAGCACCTCCACTGGAGAAAGACTGGGCTTTCTACTCCCATAAACAGCCTCAGAAACGTATGGGGGCCGTTGTGAGTTAGCATGGACTCGATGACAGTGAGTTTGGTTTGGGTTATAAATGAATATAATTCAAATGATAACTTTGAAAAACAATTTCAGTGTATAAGCTCACTAGCATCATGACCATTTCAACTCACAGTGACCCCATAAGACAGAGAACAGCTACTTGCTAGGATTTCTGAGGCTGTAAAATGTTACAGAAGCATACTGCTTCATCTTTCTCCCTGGGGGAGACTAGTGGATTTGAACAACTTACTTCCTGGTTCCCAGTCCCACACTTAAACCAGTGTCACCAAGTTTCCTTTTAATGGATAGTAATGAGTTCAGTTGAGTTTATTTTATCCATAGGCAACAGAACGTAGGAAACAGTGAAAAAGGAAGAAGTTTAACTTCTGTCTGGAAATAGCATACCAGGATGAGTTAAAATGGATTGCTACAAAATCATAGAAACCTTCATTAAACAAAATTATCAAAATATTAAACTATTTTTCTCAACACATTCTCCATTAAGTCTATACCCTTCTGAAGGCAGCGTGTTTCCATTTCTCTAATACTTCCTGAATACTTCTTTACTCTTTGACTTACAATGTGACAAAAAGGCATTCTATAGAGGATCAAATCATGTTCCATTGAAATGTTCTTTGTGTTTGAGGAACAAAAAGAAGTCTGGAAGGGCAAACAGGATTGTAGGGTGAATGGATAATGTTTCCTAATGAAATTCTCATTGCATGTCCTTTGTTACCCTGAACAAATACCCTTCTGAGCTGAATTCTTTGCCTTAAATTCACTCACCCAGAAGATCTGCTCTGAAGCCACTATTTTGTTTGCACCCTTTTTTTTTTCCCTTTTGTGGAAGGCCCCTAATGAGCCTAAATCACCCAGACCCAAGACAATTTCTTTACAGTTGCCTTATATGCACGGGAAAGCTGGATAATAAATAAAGAAGATGGAAGAAGAATTGATGTATTTGAATTGTGGTGCAAAGAATATCTAAAGTCCAAGGAGCCCGGTTTGGCATAGTGGTTACGCTCTGGGCTACAATCCACATGATCAGCAGTTCAAAACCACCAGCAGCAGTTCAGCAAGAGAAAGATTGGGCTTCTACTCCCCTAAACAGAACCCATCTCAGAAACCCACAGGGGGTCATTATGAGTCAGCATTGACTCAATGGCAGCAAGTTTGGTTTTGGGCTTGTGGATTTCCAAAAGAAAAACAAATCCGTGATGATTTTAAAGATGTACAGCCAAAACGGCCCTTAGAATCCAAGATAGCAGTCCTTCATGAACATCCTTTGAACATAAGTCAGGAAATACCAGTCCCTTGAAAAGGACATTGTGCTTGGTAGGCAGAGGATCAGTGGAAAAGATGAAGACGCTCAATAATATGAATGGGCACCGTGTCTGCTGCAAAGGACGCCGAAGCCACCCCTGTGACTGGGAGCAGATAGTGTTTCCCTCTGTTGTGTAGGACCAACATGAGTTGGAACCAACTCAGGGCAGCTAACAACCACAACTGGACAACGTGAAGAGTAGACCTGAGGAAATGTGTTCGTGGTGTCCACGAATCACAGGGATCTGGGTAAAATGCTTTGTGTGGAATGAAACCATGCATGTATGAAATAAAACTCAAGTAGTTAATGCTTTTTGACTTACTTCATATCTGTGAACTCTGCATTTTATAAAATTTGTGTATTCTGTACATTCTAAATAACTTTATAGAGAGATGGATCTTATTACCCGAGATTATATATGTAAATTAGAACTCTGCTCTTTTGTTTGTATTAATAGGTAAAAGGCAAATCGATAAAACCAGTTGTGTTTCTTATTAATTGATGTGAGTTAGACACAATATTTTCACTGGCTATACTTTACTTGATTTTTCAAACTTTTACATGAGTTATTTTTGAATGTTAGTTCCTGTTGCATAAAATTTTGTTAAGATTTTCTCCAAAGACTATGGCACACCTTGTCATTGTTGTCACTTCAACCAGTGACACCACATAGATCCTCAATCTTACTGCCATTGAGTCCACACCGACTCATAGAACTGACCCAGTGAGTTTCTGAGACTGCAACTTTGCAGAAATGGAAAGCCTGGTCTTTTTCCCTCCATTGGCTGATGGTTTCAAACTACTGACCTTGTGGTTAGCTGCCCAACACATAACCACAATACCACTAGGGCTCCACCACATGGATATATACCTAAAGTGCAAACACATGTAAAATATAGTGATCATCAATAAGCAACTATAGACCTCTGGGTAATATTTCATATCCAGCCTCTTAGGAAATCAACATCTCTTAGGATGGATTTAATAATGTGGAGTTTTTCTAAGCTTTCCTGGAAAATGTTAGGAATAAAATAAACAGCTAATCTCACTCTGGTTTTAAGATGTGAAAATTAAGGTTCAGATGGCTTAGAGATTCAAGAGTATACACCTAGTTAGATGTAGTTTGTTTTGACTCCTGTCTATGCTTATTTTTAACACACGTTATGTGATTTCATTGACTAGGTTTCTTTGTGTTACGACCTCCTGCAGGCACAAGCAGAGTAAATTTATTGTACTTCAGGGAGAAGAAGAAAAGTGGAACATGCAGGACTAAGTCAAGTCACGGTGTAAGAAAACCAGCCAACAGAGTTCCAAGCAGTTATCTCTAAAGTACCAATTTATCTCTAAGAGCTATGTTCCTTGGGTTCCACTCTCCATATGAGTTTCATGTTTCAACTTAATTTTTTTTAAAAGTGCAATTTAAATCAGGTGATATTGCCAAGACTGAAAATCATGAACAAGGAAACATGTCATATAACGTAGATTAAGTCCTAGAGGATAATCCATATACACTGTGACCAAAAGGGCTGGGGGATTATTTTGAATAGTAACACTTTGAATATCATAATGAGTAATAACAGTGCTGAGGGTAGAATTTTCCACCCTGAAGGATAATTGGGGTGCCATGGAGGTTACATGTTGGCCCATGATCCACATGGTTACCAGTTCGAAACCACCAGTTGTGCCTCCAGAGAAAATGTGGCTTACTACTCCTGTAAAGAGTTACAGTCTTGGAAATCCATAGGGGCAGTTCTGGCCTGACCTTTAGGGTTGCTATGAGTTGGAATTGACTCGATGGCAGTGTTTGGATTTGGGGTTTATACCACATTAGTAAACAATAAGTATATAGTCAAGAGTGAGTTTTATTTCAGGGTTTTTTCTCTCTAAGATGTGATATGGTTGAACAGAGAGAATTAAATTCCATAATCATTGCACCAAAGGGTAGCAATGAGGCCCCAAATAGGGAGCTAATCCTAGGTTTAGATTCTGATTAGAATTAGAAGAGATGAAGAATGAATCATGACAAGGCGGTAGAGAAAGGAATTGGGAACTTTCCATTTGGGGAGTAAAACTATCTTTGGTTTGCATTTATTGGATTTAATTTTCTTGCCACATGGGTGGGTCTGGTTCCTTTTACTATGGTTGCTGAACACAGTCGCTCAACAATGTGGATTGCAAGGGTGAGAAAGCTGGTAATGCTAATGAGGACTAGAGTTTGCATCTCAGTAAACACATAAGCTGTCCATATACAATTTCTGCCTATCAAATTGATAGACTGTTAAAATTTGGATATTAAATTCCCTGAGTGATCTCATGGTATATGATCTCTAAAAAGAAAATACTTTTTACTACAAAAATCTCCCCCTTTTCCTTTTGTGTTTACAATGCTGTTACTTTCAACCAGTTATTTGTCAAACTAGTTGGTGGTATTATTCTTAGGTTATATGCTCATTCAAGTAGAAATGCCTCTGTATGCAAATATAGCTACAACATCCCACATAGATAATGTGTGTTTTCTCTTTACAGTTCATTCCTATAAGTCAAACTGGTAAAACCCAAATACACAAATTTGCTCTTAGATTTTATTCAGATTACTAAACCTTATACAATAAATTCTCACTGCAGTTAAAATTTTATCTGGTATCTTACCTTGCTCTTTTTCTTTTGCTTTGCTTGCCTTCAAGCCCCCATGCTATAAGCTCTACTGCAAGGAGTCTCTTGCTACTGGAGCACCAGTCTAAGCCCTCTCTCCCTCTTTTGATCAAGCTCAACAGCATGCCCTCACAGAGTATCTGACAAAGTGAACCTACTTAAAAGCATTTTCCCCTCTGGATAGATAGTAATTCCTCCCAAAAGATGTAAGTTGTATTGAATGCAACTGTGTTAGGCAACATTCTTTTTTAAAAGTTATGTCTTGGTCTCTCAATGGAAAACACTAAGAGACAGAGAAATAGAATGCCTTTTAAAGATTATTTACCTTTTGTTTTGAAAATGAAAATCTGAGAGCCAGACATGTTTGATGTTACCAAATGCACACCAATTGGTAATAAAACTGGACTCTTTCCTGAGGCTACCAGTATCATAGTGTTTTTGATGTCAGTATTTTTCACTGGACTACGAATCGCAACAATCAGTCCCATTCTAATAGGTGCTTAATTTCATTATTAATCACTGCTTATATTGTCATTGGTGATTTCTTATAGTCATCAATCTCTTTCCTGAAATGAAAGCTGACTCGGAAAATGTTTCATGAAATCCATATATATTAGGGGCTTCAGACTAAGTGTTACCATTTTCTTTGTTGGAGAATTTCAAGTATTGTTGGTGACTTATACACATTTGACAATAAACATACACAAATGTGTACAGATACTGAGTTTTGGTGATACAGTAGGTAAGCACTTAGCTGCTAACTGAAATTTCAATGAATTGGATTCACCAGCCACACCATGGAAAATGATGTTGCAGTCTACCTCTGTCCAAATCTAAAGGTTTAGAAACTCTATGGACAGTTCTACTGTTGGGCTGCTGAAAATTGGCATAGAATTAATGGCAATAAAGTTGGTTTGATATGGGTAATTAGGGATATTATTAATCATTAACCATACCTGATTTTTCTATTGAAGAAAAAACAATGACCCTGTGAGATCTTACATCTCCAAGATACATGGATAATTTAGAAACAAAATGTTTCTGCTAAAAAGAGTACTGTAATCAATGAAATAAAACATTTAATACAATACATCGTAACATGTGGAAGCAATGTGTGATATGTATAAAAGTGAATAATAATTATTAGGAATTAACCAAAAGATTGAGAAGACAGGAACAAGAATTTTGTATGTCCTTACTATTTCTCTACCTTTCTCTACCTTTCTCTGTTCTCTGACATGAGAATGCGCTCCTCCTAACTTAAATGGGCATTTAACATACTAATGTGAAGAATTATATTTTCATCTTGTGGTCTAGTGACAGTAAATATAAACACACTTCTTAAAGAAGGCTCTGTTTTAATAAAAGTGGTCTTGTCTTCAAATACAAATTCCCAGCGACTACTTTACAAGATAGATTATACACTTTTGGTCTCTTTCCCACATTTTAATTGGTTGTGCTTGGAGCTATGTAATAGCCTTGACCAGAAAACTGTCCAAGAAGGACCTGCTAAATGTCATCATCTGTATTGAAAGGACACTCATCACCTTGTTTTTAAACATCAAGAGGTTCTCGGGGTCTTGCTTCTTTTAATTACTGCTACCTCTTAACAAATGGAAATGAAGTGTGTCTCCTTGATGATCCTATAAAGTTCCATTTGCTTCCTGGCATGCCTTTTTCCAGCCCCTGCTTTATATTTCAATTCATTACAGCAGCATTTATTGGAATTTATAAAGTTAGGAGCAACTCAGAGTAAAGTTGCAGTAAATTTTGCTGAAAATTTAGTCCTCAAGCAATGCTATGTTGTGCATTTTTATGTCTCCATCCAGAAAAACTCTACAGTTTTGTATGAACTGAAGAATAGAGACATGATAAACGGCTTTCCGACTTTTCCAGGGATATTTTGACTTGCAAGGCGGAGGCAGACTTTAGGCAGGTCTGCTTCCATGTTGAAATACTCCTGAGATTAACAACAACAACTGCCTCAAGGTGTTCTTGGTTCCGTTTCACAACTTCGCCATCTGGGTAGACATATGAAGATCCGTTCAGCAGGTTTTGGAAGTGATTGTTATGGGGGTTATTTTTTGTTTTAATTATTTTATTGGGGGCTCGTGCAATTCTTATCACAATCCATCCATCCATCCATCCATTGTGTCAAGCACATATGTACATTTGTTGCCCTCATCATTCTCAAAACATTTGCCTTCTACTTTAGCCCTTAATATCAGCTGCTCATTTTCTCCCTCCCTCCCCTTCCTCCCTCCCTCATGAACCCTTCATAATTCATAAATTATTATTGTTTTGTCATAAGTTACACTGTCCGACGTCTCCCCCCGCCCTCTTCCCTGATGATTTTGGTTTTGTTTTGCCATTCTCACATAAATGTGAAACAGGAAATACATTCTAATCAGGGATAATGATGGAACCTGCAAATTTCAGTTTTCCTCTTTAGCAGATAAAACGACTAGTAACTGAACTTGACAGTGTCCAGTCACAGCATGAAGGTCAAACTTTAAACTAAATGTGCATTAGTGTGATATATCATTCTCTGTGTCCCCCCAAAATAAATTACCTCTTTTCAAAGATAAATGTAGATATAAGAACAAGCTACAATATTACTTGATAATCTAATTCTCCTTAGATTTGTCCTTGAAACTTCTAACAAAGCATTAGGATGGTTTAGGAGGAAGTAATTAATAAAGTATCAAAGTACTATGAGATTCCAGTAGGTTTATGAAAGTGGACTGGTATTTTTTTCATCAACATTTCGTTTGTGTACAGAAATAAGTTTATGTGAGATATAGATGTCAGAAGCCTTTAAAAGTCTAATAAAGACTGCTAATTGATTGTTTTGTAGTTTACACCATTTGTATCGACCATTAATAATTATAGTCATTATAGTATTCCCATGAATTTAAACAGAATTTTCAAAGTAGAAGTATACTGTAATAGTTAAGACTTTAATCTCTACATATAAACAGTATTAAATAAGTCATTATATTTCAAAAGGTTGCATTAAAAATAGACAGAAAACAATATAATGATTAAAGGATATAGCAATTATAAAAGTAAACTTTGTGTTACATGTTTACCAAGTTTCTGCATATGCTAAGAAAGAATTTCTGCAAATATATTTTATTGGATCATTTCCTCTAAGCAGTGGTTATCAACTTTGGGTAATTCTGCCCCTAAGGAGACTATTAACAATGTCTAAGTAAATATTTAAGGAATCCAAGTGGTGCTGTGATTAAGAATCTGACTGATAAATTGAAAGTCCGTTTTATTTATTTGTTTGTTTTTTTATTTATTTAAAATAATTATATTGGGGGGTTCTTACAGCTCTTATAACAATCAATACATTATTTGTACCAAGTACATTAGTACACATGTTGCCATCATCATTTTCTAAACATTTTCTTTCTATTTGAGTCCTTGGTATTAGCTCCTCTCTTCTTCCCTCCTTCCCACCCTTATGAACCCTTGATAAATTATAAACTATTTTTATTTTCATATCTTAAACTGACCTCTGTCTCCTTTCACCCACAATTCTCTTGTTCTTCCCCTTTAGGGGGAGGTGGACGTACTAAGTCAATCATTGTGCTTGGTTCCTCCTCTTCTCCCCTTTCTCCCCCCATCTTTCCCCTAACCTCTTTGTACCACTACTCACATTTCTCTTCCTGAGGTTTTAATCTGTCCTGGATTCTGTGTGTCAAGAGTTCTTGTCTTTACCAGTATACATGCTCCAGTCTAGCCGGATTTGTAAGGTAGAGCTGGGGTCATGATATTGGGGGTAAGGAAGCCTCAAGAAACCAGAACAATATTGAGTGTTTCATTGGTGCTTACTGTACCCTGGCTCACTAGCCCCTTCTTTGTAACCCTTCTGTGAGAGGATGTCCAATTGTCTACAGATGGGTTTGGGTTTCCACTCCAATCTCCCTCATTCTCAACAATACGATTATTAGTTTTGGGTCTTCTGATGCCCGTTACCTGATCCCGTTGACACCTCGTGATCACACATGGTGGTGTGCTTCTTTCATATTGGCTTGTTGCTTCTCTGCTAGATGGCTGCTTGTTTAACTTCAAACCTTTAAGACGCCAGACACTATATTCTTCAATAGCCGAGAACCATCAGCTTTCTTATGCACCAATTTCTTCTTCATCAATGACGATGGGGGAGTGAGCATCCAGGTTAATACAGCAAAGTGTTCTTGCATTCAGGGAGAGCTTGAGTAGAGGCCCAAGTCCATCCACTTCCTCAATATATTTCCATATAAATATATATAGGCCATTACCTCTATTTTTATTAATTAATATATTTACATATATACACAACTATGTTTCTATCTCTATCAATGGTTTTGCTGCCTAGATATTTCCTGTTTCCTTTTACCTTCCTCCTGATCCACTATCATGCTTACCCTCCATTTGACTCTCAGTAATTCCTCTCAGCTAGATTACTGTTGCTCCAACACCACCAGGGTCCCTATACCACCCTTGCAATTGATTTTAATTCCCCAGTTGTTCCTAGTCCTTGAATTTTTTGCTCCCTGTTCCCTCACCATCCCCCACCACCTCCTCCTCCTCACAAGTCCCCCCAGAACCATTGCTCCTCTTGCTTTCCCCTAAGACATGCTCCCATGCCTATCTTACAGGCAGACAAAACGGCAAGAATGAAGACAGAACAAAAATAAAGCAAAAGATCCAAGGGGAGAAATTCAAAAAGAGAGAAAAGAAAAAAAAATGTAGATAATTCAAGGACTGTCTGCTAACCTTCATGACCATCTCCCCACTGCTCCTGGGGAGCTCCAAGTACTGCCCTCCTAGCTTCGATTTGATGTGGGGGGCTCCTCAGGGGCTTCATTGCTTTGCTCCTATTGCTTATCTGTTATGCTCCCTTCTTGGTTTGCCCCATGGTGGTGGGGTCAGACCAGGCTCACTCCCCAGAGTGTATCCCCAGTATTGTCCTCTGTAGAGGTATGTTCCAGCAGGGGACAATGTGTCTCGAGCTGTTGTCAGCTCTACAGTCCTCTCTCTGTCTTATTAGTTCCATGCAGGGACATCGTCCGCAGGACTTGGTGCACCAGAATGGAGTCCAGTCCCTCCCTCTCTCTTTTTCCTCCTTAGTTTGCTCCCCTGTTTGTGGGTCAGCCGGCCCCTCTCTCCAACTGGTAGGTTCAGTGTTGTCCTCTGTAGCACCTACTTCTAGGAAGGGGGTCAGTATATCTCGAATTGGGGCCAACCCATAGTAATTTCTGTTCATGAGTTGCTCCATGTGGTTATATTGTCCTCAAGGTTTGGTTCGCTGTGGGCTTGACAGCATCCTCACTCATTTTCCTGTGGGGATATAAACAATATCCTGCCTGTGGGTGGATCAGTGCTCTGCTCCTCTCTTCGTTGTTTGTTTGTTTCTATCCCAACCACCTCTCCTGTTCCCTTTCTTTATGTTGGAATGACATGCACATCCTTCGGTTTTCGTCTGTCCACACTAGATTGCTTATACCTCAACCTGTATAGTATAAAATAAGTGACTTTCCTTCCATACCAACGATGCTTCTTCAACTTCCCTGAGTAAACTCATGTTGGACTTGTCCTACCCAAACCTATGGGATACAGCAAACGCAGTTAACAGAGGAATCTTGATAGTGATTAATGAACATATAAAAAAGGAAGGGAGATTTATGATTTACATGCAATCACCTAAACGTTGACAACTAGAACAGAGTCAACAGAACAATCACTCCAATAGTAAAAAAAAAGAAATGATAAAAATCAGGGCGGAGTTAAACGGGTGGGGAGACAAGAGAACAATGCAATAAATCAATGCAACAAAAAGCTGGTTCTTTGAAAGGATCAACAGAATCAACAAACCACTACCAAAGGTAACCAAGGAAGGGAAGGAGAAAACAGCAATAGGCAGGATGAAAGAATGAACCAGGGGAAATCACAACAGACACCAATGAGATTAAATGGATAATCACAAAGTACTATGAAAGTCAACAATGTGCAAGACATGGACAAATTCTTGGAAAAACAATCCCTCCCTAGATTATCCAAGATAGAGGTCAAGAACGTCAACAGACCCATAGCAAAAGGAGAAATAGACAAGGTTATCAAGAAACTACCAATGAACAAAGGTCCTGGGGCAGACAGCTTCACAAGAGAATTCTACTAAGCATTCAGGAAAGAACTGACACAGATCCTCCACAAATAATTCCTGAGCCTAGAAAAAGATGGCAAACTAGCAAAGGCAATCTAGGTGAAGCTACCCTGTTTCCCTGAAAGTAAGACATCCCCCGAAAATAAGACCTACTTACAGTTTTGCCTCTTGCTGAAATATAAGGCACGCCCTCGAAAATAAGATCTCCCCAAAAATAAGGCCCCGAAGCTACTGTAACTCTGGACTCTGGACCGTAGTGGTGGGCACCACTACGCAGCTCACTGTTGGCCGCAGCACAGCCAGAGCAAACAGGAAGTGCGAGGTCTCTTTTAATAAAACAATAAATGTGTACCATATTCTGCTTCATGGAAAAATAAGATATCCCCTGAAAATAAGACCTAGCACATCATTGGAAGCAAAAATTAATATAAGACACTGTCTTATTTTCGAGGAAACAGGGTTGTATAACATTTATATCTAAACCAGGCAAGGATCCTACAAGATGAAATAATGACAGACAGATATTTCTACTGAATGTTGATGTAAAAATCTTTAATAAAATATTGGCCAATAGAATACAAAACTATATAAAAAATATCCATCATGGCTATGTGGGATTCATTCCAGGGATGCAGGGATGATTCACCATCTGAAAGTCTAACAACATTATCCATCACATTGATAAGAAAAAGGACAAGAACCACATGATAATATTGATGATAGACACAGTAAAAGCAATTGACAACATCCAACACCCATTCCTAATTAAGACACTCAAGAAGATGGGAATGGAAGGAATATTCCTAAAGATGATACAAGCTATTTATGAAAAGCCAACTACCATTATTTTAGTCAGTGGAGAAAAGACTAAAACAATACCACTGAAAAAGGGGACCAGACAAGGATGCTCCTTGACCCCACCTCCATTCAACAGCATACAGAGGTCTTAATTAACAACATAAGGCAGCAGAAGGACATAAAACATCTGGGAGAGGAAGGGGTGAAACTATTGCTATTTGCCAGTGACATGATTCTATACATTGAAAAATCCCAAAAGCTCCACAACAAGGGTGCTGGCAGTGATGGAGGAATACAGAAGAGTGGCAGGATACAAGATAAAGAAGCAGAAGTCCATTGGATTGCTATATACATTGGACAAGACCATGGAAGAGGACATCAAGAAGGCAGTACCCTTCACAATAGTTGGCACAAATTGAAATATTGGGGATATACCAAACCAAATAAACAAAAGATCTATACAAGCAAAACTCCAGAAACCTATTTCAGGAAATCAAAAGTGACCTTCACAAATGGAAGAATATCCCATGCCCGTAGAGTAGAAAACTCAATATAGTTAACATGTCAATCTTACCCAAGGCACTATATAAGTTTAATGCTATCCTGATACAATTATCATCATCCTTCTTCAAGGAATTGGAAAAACTGACCACCAATTTCATTTGGAGAGGGAATCAGTAGAAGTCAGAGGGCATATTGTACCTGACTTTAACACCTACCACACAGTCACAGTGGTCAAAACAGTATGGTACTGGAATAATGACAGATTCTCAGATCAATGAAAAAGAACAGAAAACCCAGAAATAAAACCATCAGCCTATAGACAATTGACCTCAATAAGGACCCCCAAAATATTAAGTGGGATGTGGATGCCCTCTTCAACAGGTAGTGCTGGAAAAACTGGGTAACCACCTGTAGAAAAATGAATGAAGTAAGAACCTTACCTCAACCCATGCACAAGAACAAACTCAAGGTCGATTACAGACCTTGAAATAAACTCCAAACTATTAGGCCAATCAACTAAGGAATCAGGACGAACCTAAGTACCTTGGTGTAGGGAATGCATAGGCTAACTGAAATAAAGAAAGATGGACACACAGAAGCTGAAATCGACAAGTGGGAAATATGAAGGATAAAACCCTTGTGCACACTGAAAGAATTCAACGAGAGTAATAAGAAAACCAACAGACTGAGAGAAGATTTTTAACAATGACACAACAGACAAAAGCTTATTATTAAAATATATAATAACCTCCTAGCCTAAAAAAATTAGAGAACAGTTAACCCCCTGAGGATGTGGGCAAAGACCTGAACAGAATTTTCACTAGGGAGAAGACCTGAATGGCCAATAAGTATATGAGAAAATTATCCCAACCAGTAGAGAAATGAAAATTAAAACAACTATGAGATACCACCTAACTCCCCTGAGGATAGCCCAAATCAGAAAATCGGAGAGCAACAAACATCAGAGATGATATGGCAAGATAGGAAATCTCCTCCACTGCTGGTGGTCTTGTAGATAAATACAGCCACAGTGGAAAGCAATCTGGTGATATCTAAAGCAAAAGCAATCCCTCTACTGGGCATATCCCCAGAAGAGGTAAGAAATAGATCACAACCAGTTGTCTGCTCCCTGATGTTCATTGAGGCACAATTCACAATTGCAAAGAATTGGAAACAACCTAAATTTCCCTCGTTAGATAAGTGGATTAGAAACTCGGGCATATACACACCATGGAGTACCACACATCCCTAAAAAGCACTGATGATTTCATGAAGCATGTAGTCTCATGGGAAGAGTTGGAGGGAATTATGCTAAGTGAAGTTAATGAATCACAAAGGTTTCCCAATTTAAAACCACCACCCACTTTGTGGGAAAAGCACGAAGTTGTCAGGGACTAGTTCTCCTCTAACCTACGGTGTCGCTATGAGTCAGAACGGACTCAGATACAGTGGGTAGTGGTAAATACTTGGTTGGGGGTGTGGTTACCTGGAGAATTAAACTATTGTCTCGGGATGCAACTGACCACCTAATAATACACAGAATCCCGACCTCCATCGTAAAAAATTATCTTTTCCAAAATATTAGAAATATCAATTGAAAAACACCACTCTAAAGCATATATTAATATCTACATAATACCAAATTAATGCAATGAGTTAGGCACAGGAAGATATTTGAACATACATTCTTATGAAGAGGTAATACATTTATTTTCCCTACACACACACATACACTTGTATACACATATACAAATATATGAGGGTGTACCCAAAAGTAACTGAAATTGCACTAGGCAGAGCCCACCTTTTGTAGTACACATTTTTCCCACTACTTGAGCCTCAAGCAACTCTTCCCGAGTTACTGCACCCAGTGGCATCACCTGGGGAGGTTCTCTTTGCTCACAGCGAATTTTTTTATAAAAGTAATTTCACTTGAACCTTATTTTTTATGATGGCCAATTTAAGAGAACAGCAGGCAGCTGTGAAATTTTGTTTCCTGCTCAGGAAAAATGCCTCAAAATTGGTTGTGATGTTGAACACAGCTTACAAGGACAGTGCTATGGGAAAAACTCAATTGTATGAGTGGTTTTCTCATTTCAAAAAAGATGAAATGTCGATTGAGCAAGAAAAAAAAAAAGCATGCCTCTCTTGCCCCATTCTCCTGACTCACCTGACATTGCTCCATGTGACTACGTTTTATTTCCATGAATGGTGAAGGACATGAAAGGACAGCAATTTGATGATGTATAAGAGATGAAGGGAAAAACAAGGGAGGTGCTATCAGCCATCTAAACATGAGTTTGAAAAACCTTTCCAAGAATGGATTCACAGATTTGACAAATATATTGAGTATAATCGAGAGTACTTTGAATATGATAAGGTTGTTTTGTAAACAAAAATTAAATAAATAGCTTTGAAAAAAGTTTTGATGTTTTGGGTAACCCCTCATATGTGTGAATGTGTGTTTGTGTGTGTATACATATATACAAAAGTCTGGTGGTACAGTGAGTGGAAATACACTGGATGAGAATGAGTTTTTTGTTTTGTTTTCCTTTTTGAATATACAGGGACTTCAAAACACTCCTGGAAAATTTTAATTTTATATTTATTTTCTTAAAAGCATTTTTTATTGTTGTAAGTTTATAAAGAATGTAACATCTGCTAAATCAGCATTTTTTGTCAACTGATCTTTGACAATAGAGCTAAGGTGAATGAATATAGAAAGGATAATGTTTTCAACAAATTGTGCTAGAATAGTTGGATGCCCACATACCAAAAAAAAAGAGTATTACCTGTAAAATTAACTGAAAAAATATCATATTCCTAAATGCAAAATACAGAACTATAAAACATCCAAAAGAAACCATAACAGATTTTTGTAACTTTTAATATGGTGAGTTATTCATATGTATAAGCATATATATTTAAAATATATATGTATATATATATATGAAATATATAAAACAATTTTATTGTAAATTAGATGGGGTTTACATTTCAGAACACCAACTTGATATTAATCAAACCGGCCATTTGCCCTTTACTCACTACGTGATACCTCTTCTCCCTCTTATGCACTGCTCTCTTCCAGCTCGCTGACAGCCTTCAACACCCATTGGCAGTCTAGCCAGGGGTGGGCAAACTGGCTGACTAGCCACATGCATATGGCTCTTTCTGTGTGTACATGTGGCTCTGAAGTAAAATTGAAAAATGTTAATATTATTCAGATTGGGATGATTTCATTTGTTTGTAAAAATAGAATCATAGCTCATGAATGATTTTTAAATTGTTGTGAGGGACAGGATTGGTTCTTCGATCTCAAGCGTTTGCCAACCCCTGATCTAGCCCATTGCCTTATCTTCCTCCCCCTCTGCTTCCCCACTTGGCAGACTGCAGAGTCTACATATTCACTTTGGAAAGAAAATATTATTTTGTTGTGATTTTTCCTTTTAGAACTGTGGCATTACATATATATGTCCTTTTGTGATTGGCTAACTTCACTCAGCATAATGTTCTGCAGGTTATCCCATGCCATGAGTTGCTCTGTGGTTTTGTCATTGTTTTTCAGTCGTGCCTACTATTATTCGGTGTATGTACCGGAGTTTCATGTATTCTTTTACTGAATGTCATTTATGTGGTTTCCATCATCCTCTTGCTATTGTGAACAGTGCTGCACTAAACAATGGCATGCATCTGTCTGCTGGTGTTATTACTCGGACGTCTTTAGGATATATACCCAGCAGAAGGATGACGAGATCATGTCAAATTTCTATTCCTGGTTGTTTTAGGGAGACCCAAATCACTTTCCACAGTGGTTATACCCAACTCCAGTGCCACCAGCCATGCTTGAGGACTCCAATCTCTCTGCAGCCTCTCCAACATTTTTCATTTCTGATATTTTTAATTTGGCTGTCATTGTTGGTGTAAATGATATCTCATCTTTGATTTGCATTTCCTGCTAGCTAATGATTGTATTTTTTCATATGTTTGATGACCCTTTGAATATCATCTTTGCTGAACTCTCTGTTCATGTCCTTTGTTCATTCTTAATTGGGTCCTTTGTCTTCTTCTCATTGAGGCATTGCCGTTTTCTAGAAATGTTAGTTCCTTGTTGGTGGTGTCTTTGTCCAAAAAAAGGTTTTCCCCTGCTGTGGGGTTTCTGTCTAATCCTTTGACTAAGTATTTTGATTCACTTAAGTGTCCTATTTTTCAGTTGGTCCGAATTATCTATTTTGCCAACTACTGTGTGCTTCCTTCACTATGTTTGATCCCGTGTCTATGACCCTTAAGTTTGTCTCTGTTTCCTCATTGATGACCTCTGTAGCTCTGGGTTTTACATCTAGAACTTTGACCCATCTTGAGTTTGTTTTTATACATAGGGTGACATGTGGGTCCTGTTTCCTTCTTCTACAGATTGAAATCCAATTTTGCCAGCATGATTTGTGGAAAAGACCTCTCTTTCCCATGGACTATTTTTTGGCCCTTTGTCAAAGATCAGTTTTCAGTAAGTGAATGAATTTATTTGTAGCTTCTCTATTCTTTCCCCTTCATTTATGCAGCTCTCATTGTATCAGCACCAAGCTGTTTGAATCACTATCACTGTGTAATAGGTTTTGTGGTCGGGAAGTAAGGGGCCGCCTACTTGGTTCTTCTTAAGAAATTATTTGCTTTTCCTGTTCTCTTTCTCCATATGAAGTAAGTAATTAGGGTTCCCCCCCAATTCTTTAAAGAACGAAGTTTGGACCTGTATCAGAATTATGTTGTATTGATATATATGCATATTTACGTAATGGCTCAGACCCTAACCTGACTTCCTGGAGTCCCATAAAGGGAACAGAATCCAAACATCCACTTCAATTGCTAGAAGGCAGACGTCCTTCACCCGCCATCTTTACCAAAATATTGTCATTCTTAAGTAATCTCAAGTGATCAGTCATCATTTCAAATTGGCATAACCTTTCTCCCCCTTGGAATGCCAGCAATTATGAAGAGATAGAGTTTTCCAGTGTGGGGCTCATATTTCAAACAGCAATTTTTCTGCATGCCGATGAGATTTCTAGTTTGTTGTTCTTCAAACTCTATGACTATATCTTTTAAATTAGATGTTTATCATACTCAAGATAAAGTATTATCATCAATCATTTTCTAAAATAGATTTGGAATTGTTAGCTCGTATATGTTTAGTCTGTTAATCTAAACTGTGCCTAAGAGATTGAATTATCATATTTAAAAAAATATTAAATTATCAACCCTATCTTCCTCTGCACTTTAATTCCATACATACATGAATATAAAGGGGAAATGTTGCAGTGAAGTTTCCTGCGCTTACATTAGGAAGAAAGTAAATATTGTACTCTGCACATTTTCTGCCAACCAACCAGAATGACCTTTTTCTTTTTCCAATTTTCCTCTTGAAAATTCTTACATATACTTAGCACCTATAGACTCTGGACAAAATATAAGGAGATTTTTTTCCAACTTACATAATATAAGTTGTAATAGATTATTTTTCATTACACTTACTTAATGCTAAATAAGCTCTGTAAGATGTAAAAAAAAGATATTTTAAAGACTACATCAGCTAGAGTTGTATCCATGTGTGTATACTTAAAAAAAAGTTATTGTTCATATTTACTGTACCATAGAACACATCATGAAGATGTTACAAAGGTGACCTGGGATAAGCATGAGCCTGCTAACTTCAAGGTAGGCAGTTCAAACCCACCAGCCTTGGGAGAAAGATGAGGCTGTCTGTTCCTGTAAATATTTGCAGTCTCATATAACGAATGTTGTATTAGCAATGTGATCTAGCTACATGCAAATTATAGTATTTTCCTATCACTTGAAGTGAATTTACTTGAAATAACAACTCTGAGGATAAGAATCAGTTTTTTGTGAGATTTCTATGAGGTAGAGGTCAAATATATTCCCATTCTCCAACTTCTCCACCATTTCTATCACAATCTACTACCTACAAAACATTCTTTATTGTAATAATTACAAATTATTATAAGTAGAAATAAAGACAGTATAGGGCAAGGCTCAGAAGGGCCCTAACATGGGGTGTTAGGCTCTTAATGTTATCTACTTTTCTCTCAAAGGGAATTCACCTTTCTTGAAAACCAAGTTCATTCTCAACCATCAACTTTTAAATAGAAATGGTTCTCTGACATAACCCAGCAGGCTCCCTATTATTTACTGCTCTCACATCACTCATGGTTATCCTGCTTGTTCTCAGACAGACTTCCCATGACCCCTGCTCTTCAGTTGGCCCATTGCTGAAGGTGCATGAACTCTCATAGAATTATAGCTTTTGTGGGGGATTTGGGTTTGTATTCTGCTGCTGTTCTCTGCTTCTTCTGATGCCATCGTAATCATTGTGACTTTCATCATCATGGATTTACTGGTATGGGAGGGTCATAGCACAAGAACTTGTGTCCATAGAACATACTCTCTTTGAGATCCGTCAGTCAGGAGAGATCCCATCTGAGCCTTGGTTTCCGGGGGTTTTACTTGTTATGGGGTACAACTCCGCAGCTAATCCCAGTAAAGACCATCTATCAGGAGTGGGTACTCAAGCTAGCTCCAGTTAAGGTCAGAAAAAACAATTCAAACCAGGGACAAATCCAAATACTTTCTTAGTAAGGCAATTTCATACAGTGTAGCTCACCCCTTGGCTATTTTATAACAGATTTAACAATTACGAAGAGCACTGTGCTTATGTGGAACCTGTACATGGACTGAGAGGCAGTCCGTAAAACAAAACCAATGAATACTGCATGGTTAAAATCAGGAAAGCTGTGGTTGTGGTCAAGGTTGTATACTGACACCATTCTAACGCAATATGTGTGCTGAGCAAATAATCTGAGAAACCGGGCTATACGAAGAACATGTTATCAGGATCGGGGGAAGTTTATCACAACCTCTGATATGCAGATGACAGAACTGTGCTGCTGAGACGGAGCAGGACTTGAACACTTGCTGAGGAAGAGCAAGAACTTCGGTCTTTAGCATGAATTACATCTCAATGTAAGGAAACCAAAATCCTCACAACTGAACCAATAGATGACACCGTGTAAAACACAGAAAATATTGAGGTCACCAAGGATTTTCTCTTCTTTAGATTCACAATTAATGCTCATGGAAGCATCAGTCAGGAAATCAAAATCAAGACCTCTTTAAAGTGCCGAAAAACAGGGACGTCACTTATAGAGATGCCTTCAAACATAAAATTAATTACTAATATTTAAATAAAAATAAAAGTGGCTCTCAGTAAGGTAATTCAACGAAGAAGCACATTACAATACATAATGCATGTGGTCTTTAACTTTATACTATGCATTTTAATATAGATTTGGGGGGGTTGTGGAGAAGATAACTTCTGAAAGCACATCTATTCAGGTTGGAGAGAATTTACACAGAATATATTTAAAAATTCTTTATAAATAAAGCATTTTGTAAAGCAGGAAATAAAATAACAGTTGTGATTTAAATAATCTTCTTTATATGCAATAATTTGTGTGAAAGTTCATGTCTATTGAAACAATTCTGCAACACAATTCTTATGAACCATTCATGCATTCAACACCAAAATCCCATACTATAACGCATTTGGTTTTAAACTGTTTTGAAATAGATGTATTTCCCTTTTTTAGGGCGCATGCCCATCCACTGCCATCAAGTCGATTCCAACCTAGACTGACCTTATATAGGGTTTATGAGACTAGCTATTCAGACAAACAGGCAGTCTAATTCTTTCCAGGGGCAGCTAGCCTCCTCTTTCTCCCTCAGAATGGCTAATAGATTTGAACCGCCAACCATGTGGTTAACATTCCAATTCTTAGCTGAAAGTGTCGCCAGTGCTCTTTTTGAACTACTCATGAGCCTCAAAAGATTTCTTTAAAAATTCCATGATATCCTCCCCCATCCCCCTCCAGCCCCTTGTAGTATTTTCACTTCATTGCCTTGTGCAAACTTTTGGGAGAAGTAGTACAGCTCTGGGGGCATTTGTTTCTGTGGTTCAATTACAGAGGATGATCAGAGTAGCAACAATGTATGAGAGAGTTTCAAAAGGTTCATGGGGAAAATCTATTGTTTCTCATTTCTATTTCTCTCCAAAAAGTTTTATTAGGAGATAATCCAGACCATACAATTCCATACATCAATACAACAAGCAGTATTATACAATTACTACCACAATCCGTTTCAAAACATTTCTTCCTTCTTGAATTCCTTGATAGAAGCTCCCTTTCCCCCTGCCACCTCCCCCACTGGACACCCCCAAAACCCTTATTCTCACTGTTTCCTCTATAGGGCCATCAATTCTGGGTTTCCTATGCTGAAACAAAAATACACATAACAAAGAAACAAACTACACATAACAAAGATTAAGAAGGGGCCCCACAATAACAAAATACATTACATCAGCTGGGATCAGATTGTCAAGGAAGGGGAGGCAAAGAATGTTGACTGCTTAGTGACTTCCATGCAAAGCTAGGATGAGGGACCCATTCCTATCAGAAGTACATGCCTATTCTCCATCTATGATTTCAGTGTATCTCTGAAGTATTCAACTTAAAAGACAGTATTTAAATTTTGATAATAAATTTTGTAAATGTAGCATACAATGTTTGTGCTTGTGATCCTCATGAGAGATATACATACTATGTAAGTAGTATCTCAAGTCTTTCTTGTGTGCAGTGTTTCAGTGGTTCAAGAGTAAAATGGTATTTAAAAGAGAATTAAGGTGTTTTTCTCCCCAAAACTAAATATATCAAACTTATTAAATGGTATTGTTGACTTTATTGTTTTATAAAAATGATACACTAAAGCAGAAAAAAGGCAAAACAATGTAGTTAAAATATTGTAACGAACTATGATAAGTAGTGTTTAATATTCTCCCTGCTGACTACAAAATATAAATTAATAGACAAATACTCCTTTGTTTCCTTTAGAAGAGTGTTTATTAAAGCTTTTTACAGAGCAACAACCACACACCAGATCTAGTTGCTAAGGAAGCCCTGTTAGGCAGCAGAGACTGGCTGAGGCATGGACAGATACTCTTATGGACCTTGGGGTTTACGGTTTACATTAATATGTAGTTGTATAAGGTCACAGGAATTTCTAACTTATTACAAAGTGGGGGCATCGTTGGATTGTGTTTTAATGATTTATTTCAATAAATGTGTTTTTTATATCTACTTTAAGCCATGTAACTCTTAAATTCTGTGGAAAACATAGATAAAATTCATCTATTTTACTCTCTATCTAAATATTTGTTTATTTACCTTACTACTTACTTTCCTACCCATTTTTGTGTTTCTGGTCTTAAAGCCTTCACACAGTAATGGAAATTATATACAGATTTCCTATTTGTTAAAATTTAATTGTTGACTTAATTGCTTTATAAAAACAATACACTTAAGCAAAAAGGTAACACAATACATGTACTGTTATGGAGCATGATAAATAGGTGTTCAATATTCTTGTAAACTGCTGAAAAAGAAAGGGATAGACAAACTATCTTATAAAGTATAATAATTTTAAGCTATGCACTAACATGCTGTTGAATAAAGATAGGCAAGGATCATAACTAAATGGATAACAATAATAAGAATGAGAATTCCAGAATACTTATTGTGCTCATGAAGAAACTGTTCATCTGCCAAGAGTCCATCCTTGAAAGAGAATGAGGGGTGTTTGTGAAGTTTACAATGAGGAAAGCTGTGTGTCATGGTTCCACCTTCCACTATACTAACTCAATATGTACGCTGAGCAAATAATCCACGAAGCAGAGCAACACAGCAATAGAAGTTGAGGAAACTTCATAATAACCAGTGCTAGGCTGATATCATGACTTGTTTTCTGAAAGGGAGGGGGACGTGAAACACTTGCTGAAGAAGAGCAGGGACAGCAGTCTTTAGCGTGAAAAGCAAAATCTTCACAACTGGACCAAAGACAGCATCGTGATGAATGCAGAAAAGATTGAAGTTATCAAGATTTAATGTTACTCAGCTTCATTGTCAAGGCTCATGAAACCAACAGTCAAGAAACAAAAAGATGCATTTCATTGAGCAAATCTGCTGCACAAGACCTTATTACAGTCTCAAAGTGCAAGGATGTCGCACGAAAGACAAAGGTCTACCTGACCCAAGCCAAGGTATTCTCAAATACTTCACATACATGTGAAAGTAGGAAAAGGAATGAGGAAAACCAGAGAACAATAAATGCAATCAAATCATGGTGTTGGCAAGCGTACTGAACGTACCATGGACTTCCCGAAGAACAAGCAAATCTGTCCTGGAAGAAGTGCAACCACAATGCGCTTAGAAGCGAAGCTGATCAGTCTTCATCTCACATGCCTTGGAGGTGCAATCAAGAGAGACCAGTCCCTGGAAAAATGTTATGCTTAGCAAGCAGGTTACTAAAGCAGGTTTGGCAGTGAGAGGATGACAGGCAAGGGGGTGGAATTGACACAATGGCTGAAACAATGGGCTCGAACAGAGCAACTACAGTGAGGGTGGCACAGAGCCAGGCAGGGTTCTCGTCTGTCATGCAAAGGGTTCCTATCAATTGGAACCAACACTCTGGGACCTCACACAGCAGAAACAGCATACAGAGGGGAAATTGCACAATGCAATACATGTAATGGAGCACAAAGTACATCAATGGAATACAGAAGGGGGGTACATGATTTTATTGGGTTGGGAAGGCTTTGAAGCAGGTCAGTCACAGTTATAAGGAAGACTTGAATTTGAGATAGCATTAGAAACAAACAGGGGGAAATTAAGAATTCTCATAATGGGAAAGATCTTTGGCTCTCAAGATGTGATATCATCATGATTTAAGCAGGATTAACACAATTAGATTGAGAGAAAATCAGGTGTGGAATCTCAGATTTGGGAGTAATTAAAAATGTTTTTAGGTAAAATAAATATTTATGCTACGTTCCACGTATGTTTTCACTTTCCATATTGAGTAATAGTTGTAACATTAAGTAATTCAGGTACCACAAATAAAAGAATAGATTAAATGGAGTAAACTTCAATTATTTATCTTTCTCATAATATTTATTGGAAAACAACTTTATATGTGACTTTTTGCCTAAATCCCAAATCTATAGAGGGAAGCAGAATAGTTTTACTCAATAGTCTCCAAATATAATAGGATTATGTATGAAAATACTATTAATAGTGAATCTTTTGTTATTAATTTGTAAATATAATATTATTTCTAATCTCATAGCTTCAACTATATCAACTCATTTAATCCTCATAAACCCCTAAAAGGTAGTAGAGTGCAGTGAATTACTCAGTATGAACCTTCCAGTCATAGTCCTCCATTTGGAGTGAGTTATGTGTTATGCTAATGAGGCAATGTGTTCGCGTGGGTATTTCTAGAGAAATAAAACCAGTGACAGTTCAATTCATTTTTATGGGTTATATGGTAGCTAGGAAGCCCCTTAAATGCATATATTGCCAGTTAATGAAGCAGGAAGGTGAAGCCAGAAGCTAGGAAATCATTGGAGGGTGGGTGCAGAGTTGCCTGGATTTCAGGTATGCAAGAACATAACAGTTGCTCCTAAGGTCAGCAATTCCCATAGGCCTCCATTCTGAGAAGCCAGTTGCAGAATCCACTGAAACTGGAAGCAGGAGAAAGTCAAGAGAAAGAGGTCAGTTCTCCTCAGTATCTCTTCTAAATAGACTACAGCACCAAGTAGCAGTCATTAGCCTATGTGGTGATTAAGAGACTGGACACCACCCATTCCTTTCCATGGATATAAACAAGTTGACACAAAACGTAACTATCACAAGCAAGATTAAGGTAGAACAGGTCTTAGGGTTTGATTTTATTTACCCCACTCACCCTTTCTCTGCAAAACTCTGTGGGGTATATAAAACTGGAAAAGTTGGTATTCATCAAAATGAAAAGTAATACATAAAGATTGATATCCTAGGCATTAGTGAGCTGAAATGGACTGACTGGTACTGACCATTTGATTCAGTTAATCATATGATTTACTGTACCAGAAGTGACACAATCAAGAGGAATGATGCTGCACTGGCAAAAAAGTTATTTGTGAAATAAATCTTGAAGTACAATACTATCTGTGATATGATTATACCTATCCACCTTTAAGGAAATCCAATCAATACAACTATTATTCAAATTTAGTCACCAACCATAAAAGCCAATGAAGAAATTGAAGAATTCTACCAAGATCGTCAGCCAGAAATAGATCAATCACGCTATCAAGCTGCATTGATAATTTATTGGCAATTGGAATGCAAATGTTAGAAACAAAGAAGAAGGAACAGTAGTTGGAAAAATAGAGTCTTGCTGATGGAAACCAAGGTAGACATTCCATGATAGAATTTTGCAAGATCCATTCCTTGTACATAGAAAATACTTTGTTTTAAGCAACACAAAAGATGACTACACAAGTAGACTTCTCCAAATGGAGTACACAGAAATCAAATTGTCCACATCGGTGGTAAGAGACTATAGCTAAGCTCAATATCAGCAGCTAAAACTAGGACCGTTGCCCATATGTAGGCTCAGGTGGAAGATGAAGAATATTAAAATAAGTTCACAATAGCCAAATTAGTACCTGAATGTTGAGAACATCTGAAGAATTTGAAGCACTGAATACTAATGACAGGAGATTTGATAAGTTGTGGGAGGACATCAAGAACATCATTCATGAGGAGAGCAAATAGTCATTAAAAAGTAAAGTCATTAAAAAGTAAAGAAAGAAAGGCCATCAAAGTGGATGTCTGAAGAAACTCTGAAACTTGCTCTTCATCAAAGAGTAACTAAAGCAAATGAAAGAAAAGCAGTCAGGAAACTGAATGGAACATTTCAAAGGTCAGGTAGAGAAGAAAAAGCCCAATGTTATCAGGAAACTAGCGAAGACCTTGAATTAGAAAACAGAAATGGAAGAACACAACTCAGCATATCTTCAACTGAAAGAACTCAAGAAAAAATTCAAGCCTTTAGTTGCAATATTAAGAGATTCTAAGGGCAAAATGTTGAATAATGCAGGAAGCATCAAAAGGAAATGGAAATACAGTCACCGTACCAAAAAGAACTAGTCAATATTCCAGCATTTCAAGCGGTAGCATATGAACAAGAACCAGTTAAGCTGAAGGAAGAACTTCAAGTTGCATTGAATGTTTCAACAGGCTGAAGAACAATCCAAGCCACTTACTCATCTGTAACAGGGAATTTGGTAGACAGCTACTTAGTCAACTGATTGGAAGAGATACATATTTGTGTCATTACAAAAAGAGATGACTCCACAAAATGTTCAAATTTACAACAATATCATTAATATCACAAGCAAGCAAACGTTTGCTTAAAGTCATCCAGCAATGGTTGCAGCATTACATTGACAGGAAGCTGCCAGAGATTCAGTTAGGATTCAGAAAAGGATGTCAAACAAGGGGTGCCATTGCTGATGTCAGCACTGCTGATCTTGGCTGAAAACAAAGAATACCAGAAATATGTTTACTTGTCTTTTATTGACTATGCTGGGGCATTAGACTGTATGGATCATAACAAATTATGGATAACCTTGAGAAAAATGGGAATTCCTGAATACTTCCTTATGCTCATGCCAAATTTTTTAAAAATTATTTTATTAGGACCTCATACAACTCTTATCACAATCCACACATACATCAATTGTATAAAGCACATTTGTACATTCATTGCCCTCATCATTCTCAAAACATTTGCTCTCCACTTAAGCCCCTGGCATCAGGTCCTCGTTTTTCCCCCTCCCTCATGAGCCCTTGATAATTTATAAATTGTTTATTTTGACATATCTTGCCCTGTCCGACTTCTGCCTTCATCTACTTTTCTGTTGTCCTTCCCCCAGAGAGGAGGTCACATATAGATACTTGTAATTGGTTTCCAACCCACTCTCCCTCTGCACTCCCAGTATCGCCACTCACACCACTGGTCCTGTAGGGATCATCCGCCCTGGATTCCCTGTGTTTCCAGTTCCTATCTGTACCAGTGTACATCCTCTGGTCTACCCAGACTTGCAAGGTAGAATTGGGATCATGATAGTGGGGGTGGGGGGTGGGGAAAGGAAACATTTAGGAACTAGAGGAAAGTTGTATTTTTCATTGTTGCTACATCGCACCCTGACTGGCTCGTCTCCTCCCTGAGACTCCTCTGCAAGGGGATCTCCAGTGGCCTACAAATGGGCTTTGGGTTTCCACTCTCCACCACCACCCCTCATTCACTATGGTAAGATTTTTTTGTTCTGATGATGCCTTATACCTGATCCCTTTGACACCTCGTGATCACACAGGCTGGTGTGTTTCTT
The DNA here is from genome assembly GCF_000313985.2 of Echinops telfairi. Taxonomy (NCBI): domain Eukaryota; kingdom Metazoa; phylum Chordata; class Mammalia; order Afrosoricida; family Tenrecidae; genus Echinops; species Echinops telfairi. Next base: position 629,029 of record NW_022107432.1, on the reverse strand, counting down.
CTATGTGGGCTTTGTTGCTTCTGAGCTAGATGGCTGCTTGTTTACCTTCAAGCCTTTAAGACCCCAGACGCTATACCTTTTGATAGCCAGGCACCATCAGCTTTCTTCGCCGCTTATGCTAAATTTGTACATAGGTCAAGAGGCAGTTTTGAAAACGGATAAAGGAATAGTAAATGATTTAAAATCAGGAAAGATGTATGGCAGAATTTTATTTTCTCACCATATTTATTCAATCTGTATGTGAGCAAATCATCAGAGAAACTGGATTATATGAAGAAGAATACAGCTGTGGTAGTCTGGGTACTTCAGAGAAAGAAATTCATAGAAACTTATGTATAAGAGAGAGTTTTATATAAAGGTTAAGTGCGCATTAAGGAAACATCCCAACCCAGTGCTTCCCAAGCCCACATGTCCAACACCAACCTACAAAGTTGTCCTCCATCTCACAAAACACAGGCAATGGTGCCGACTGCAGGAGGAAAGCCAAGTCAGTGAATGTGTAACCATCTCAGCGATGGCAGGGCTCTCCTCATGGCTGCTCCAACACCCAGAGCTGCATTGGGGTAGGTCCATGTGGCTTCTCCTCAGGGATGTCTTGTAGGAAGTGATCCTTGTCAGCTAAAGCAGGGAACTGGCTAAGGCAGCTGCACCTGGTCTGACCATCACAAAGCAAGAGACCCGAGAACTAGAAAGGTGAGGTTCACCGAGCCATTTATCCCTCGGCCCTTCAATTAACCCCACATGTGTTTATTGGCCAGGTTGGCACAATTATGGGCTCAAGTATAGTTGGGAGGATGGTGCAGTGTTTGCTTTTGCTGTGCATGGGGTTGCTATTGGTGGGAACTGACTTGATGACTCCTAACAATAGCCCCCACTTTCTTAGGGGTGTTGTCTGCATCTAAGAAAGAGGAATGATTTTAACACTGGCAAAATCAGTCACCATCTTTTACATCTGTGTTAAAAATAACATTCACTTCCTGTTTTAAAGTGTTCCTTTATTAAGCAAACGACACCTGGATCCTGAGTTCAGAAAACTGATTGGGATCAAATCTGACCTACCTAACATTCGAGTATTGACCAGCAATTCCTCAACCTGACCTTATAACAAGAAGAGGCAGAACATGCCTACATCTACTCCCCTTACAAAGACAAAATGCTGTATTTGTGGACCCCTTCCCTGACCCAGCCCACTTCTTGAATGAAGGTCAGAAGGCTAGTTCTTGTGCTGAGTCAACCAGATTAGCACCAAGTGGATAGTGCCTTCAACTCAACTCAACTCAACTCAACTCCTTCTGGTTGATGCTGATGCACAGCAACCCAATAGGACAGGGTAGAACTGCCCCCTGTGAGTTTCTGAGATTGTAACTCTTTCGGGATAGAAAATCTTCTTTCTCCAGAAAAGCAGCAGGTAGTTTGGAATCGTGGACCTTGAGGTTAGCAGCCCAATGCGAAACCTCTACATCCCCAAGGTCCTTGTTAGACTAGAGTACCCTAAATTAAGAACTCTGGTCCTGGACTCCAGAATCCATCTTGTAAATGTGAATTCTGGTGTACTCCTTTGCTTGGTCAGCCATGTGAGAACTTGTCCCTCCACTTTCAGCCGGTTTACTTCTCCGGAGCCATGCCAAATGACAATTGGGAGACTGAAATAACACTTTGGCAAAGCTCATTCTCTAGCTCTGGGTTTTCCATCTGGCTCATCTCAATCTGACCTCTGTTTAATGGGACTTAAGCCAATACCCTATTGCCTGACCTGTTTCATCAGCTTCGGCAGCCTCATGAATTTGTCCTATCCTGTACACTGATCTGATAATTTGGGTTTGTCAAATTCTGCAACCATATAAATGTAGAGAATCCTCCAGACTGACATCTGAAATAAGAATTTGGGACTTGGGAGTGTTTGATCTTTTATAGCCTCCATTGAATTACAGAAACTTAAGGGGTGAAGGTGAATGCTGTGGACTAAGGTGAAGACAGAGGAGGAGGAGCTGGCATCAGAGATGCTGGGGCTGTACTGTACAATATTTTTTAAAGTTGGAGATTTGGAATATCTTTATACTTCACCACAAAAGGACCAGTCTAGTGCTACTCCTTCTAAAATGAATTATTTATGTGAGTAGGAATGACTAGTTATCATTTTATAACTGAGGTAATGGAAAGACGCAAATGCTAAAACCAAATATAACACAATTGATGAGTTGTAAGCTCAGAATTATGACCAAGGAAGTTTGCAACAGCATTCATTCCTATTAATAATGAAACAAATGAAAAATTAGACAAAATTAAAGGCTATAGAAGATCAAACAATAGAACAATGAACTTTGGTGGGGAGACTTCCTGGAGGAGGTCAATTCTGACATTTCTATTGTATGCATTTTTGTTGTATGCATAAATTTTGACATTTTTTGTTTTAGCATAAGTGAGTATGTGAAAATCGTAGTTGTTAGTCACTGTCAAGTTAATTCTAACTCATGGAAACTTTATGTGTAAGGAGAAAAAATGGTAAAATAGATAGCTCCAAACAATAATCTTTCCCCAGAAACATCATGAAACAACCAAAAAATGTCAGCCCTCATTTTGCAAGACTTCTAGAAAACAAAATGTGACATCAACTAAGCAAATGTTGAATCAAGAAACGACGCAACCTCAAAATGATAGGAGGCTTGGTAGAATTTTTATTTTTCCTGGTCCCACCTTAACATAGCTCAGCAGAAGGCTGAAAGAGAACATTTCACATTCTTAGTGCTGGATTCTGGTCACTGATTCAGGAGAGGAGCAGCATGGCTTTTATGTGAAAATTTTTGCTTTTCTGTTCTAATCCAGCTGGGGCTGCCAGAAGAACTTACAAAGGGTGGACACCTATTCCACTGAATTTGGAAGTAACTCACAGTGGAAAAACAGCACACATTGTTCAAATATATGATCACACAATTGAAGATTTTACAACTACCTAGATTAAGCAAATTACAGTTGATACATAAATCAAAGTAGCAAAGACAAGACAATTGCTTTTGAGTTGATTTCTGACACGTGGAGACCCTATGGGACAGAGTAAAACCATCCCATGGGGTTTCCAAAACTTAGCTGTACCGAAGAGGACTGCGGCATGTTTGTCTTCAGTGTGCAGTGGGGCTCACTGCACACAGCTGATACACGTACAATGAGCTGCCAGTCGAGAGGAAATTTGTGAACCAGGCACAATTTCTAAGTGACTCACTTAGTTAGAGTCCAGGAGTTTTATCATTGAACAATTAGGGTCCCTGATGCATACTCTATTGTTGTTGTTATTGTTATTGTTATTGTTGTTAGGTGACATCAAATTGGGTCTAAGCAACCTGAGAAGATACTGCCTAGTCCTGCCCTCTCCTCACATGGTAGCTATGCTTGAACATTTGCCCAATTCCCTGGGTCACTCCACCTCAGTGAAGGAGTTGCTGTCTTTCACAGCACTTTTACTTTACTGAGCCTGATCCTTTTTCAGGGATCAGTCTCTGGAAAACATGATTGAAATGGTAGAAAGGCATAGGATAAAGGTTTTTGGTGGGAGTTAACCACTGGCATCAAGTTGATTTCAATTCATATAGACATTGATTTCATGGTGTTTCTGAGACAGTACATCTTTACAGGAGACAGGAGCTTCAATTTTCTCCTGTGGAGTGGCTGGTAAGTTGATCTGTCAGTCTTGCGGTTAGCTGCTCAATACTTACCGGACAGTGCCATCAGGGCTCTGTAAGCACCTGCCCTATAGACTAGAAGACTTAGAGAGCTATTCATGCTTAGAATATATGTTCAGAAACTAACTGAGAATACTCTTAGCTTTTCCATAGGGGATCTCTAAGGTCAGTGCAAGCAGAAAGTGATGGCTAATGCATAGCTGAAAATGACCTGAGGAAAGAAACGTGAATGGAATGCCCCAATGCTAAATGAATCCACAAAGACTGAACATTTTTTGTTTTGTTCTTAGATTCTGATAGTCAAGAATATATCTTCCAAATACTAACTAAACACAATGTAAGAGAAAGAAACTTCAATGACCACACATTACAAGGACTGCAGTCTTACAAAAAAACTTTGGAAAAGATTTCTAAACAAAAACATGGTTGCAGTCTTTAATAATCAAGATTAAGAAATCTTGTGGAGAGAGGAGAACCTAATTTGTATAGTTGCCATATTACATTAAATTGTCATACAAAATTTAAAAGAAGGTGAAAAAGGAGAAAACCCTGAACAGATAGGCTGCCAAAAAAGAAAGAAAACGAAAAGGGGAAGAAAACAAACAAAAAAGGCCTGTTAGTAGATCAAGGTCTGTGTGTTGACCTTTAGGAGCTTTTTCTAGACGCGTCTAATGGGGTGCCACGTCCTGGCCCCAGCTTTTGGTTTCCTGTAGCAGGGTCTTATAGTTTTCCTTGTATAGGTCTTTAATATTTTTTGTTAAATATATTCCTAGGTATTTCATTTTGTTCTTGGCTACTGTGAAGGGTACTTCCTTCTTAATCCCCTCTTCCATGTTCCTGTCC
>NW_022107432.1:566192-623223 GCF_000313985.2 Echinops telfairi | reverse complement strand
GGGGAGTGCAGAGTGGAGACCCAAAGCCCATTTGTAGGCCACTAGACATCCCCTTACAGAAGGGCCTCGGGGAGGAGACGAGCCAGATGAAACTTACAACTTTCCTCTAGTTACTAAATGCTTCCTCCTCCCCGACTATCATGAACCCAATTCTACCTTACAAATCTGGCTAGGCAAGAGGATGTACACTGGTACAGATAGGAACTGGAAACATAGGGAATTCAGAGTAGATGATCCCCTCAGGACCAGTGGTGTGAGTGGCGATACTGGGAGGGTAGAGGGAGGGTAGGTTGGAAAGGGGGAACTGATTACAAGGATCTACATGTGACCTCCTCCCTGGGGGATGGACAGCAGAAAAATGGGTGAAGGGAGATGTCATACAGGGCAAGATATGACAAAATAATAATTTATAAATTATCAAGGGCTTATGAGGGAGGGGGGAATGGGGAGGGAGGGAAAAAAAAAAAGAGGAACTGATGCCAGGGGCTTAGGTTGAGATAAAATGTTTTGAGAATGATGAGGGCAATGAATGTACAAATGTGCTTTACACAATTGATGTATGTAGGGATTGTGATAAGAGTTGTATGAGCCCCTAATAAAATGATTTTTAAAAAAGAGCTTCATATAAAAGAGTAATTGTATATTAAGAAATAATCCCAGCCCAGTCCAGATCAAGTTCAAAAGTCCAATATTAGCCCATATGTCTGATACCAATTCATGAATTTTCCACAGGCTCCCATAGCACCTGCAGTGATGCAGAAAGCAGGAAGATCACAGACCAGTGAGTGAAAAGTCTCATTGAAGCATTTCAGCATTGGGTCTCCGCGTGGCTTCTTCAGCTCCAGGGTTCTGGCTCCATCAGCGTGTCTTCATGGGGCTTATCAGGAATATCTCACAGAGAGAGAGTGTGTGTGCCTGGGCTCCAGTGAGCTATGTATCTCCTTCATGCCTTCAAATGAGGTAATCAAACTGTGACCTGATTGACGGGCTAAACTCCACCCCATTTACTCTTAATAGTCTCAAGTTGACACCAGATTATGTAACTACCACAGTTAATAAATTACTTCTAGAAGTATACCTCCCAAATTTTAAAAGTGGTACTCAAACAAGGACATGTACACACTCTTTATAGCAACTGGGATTTTCCCAAGGAATGCAAGTGGTATAAGTTTTATTTTATTTTGAATGCAACTATTCACAATAAGAAAGGAAAACAATTTAAATGTACATTAAGAGATGGAGATATAAATAAATATTATGTTTTCAGTGATCATGTCAAGAATGTGAGCATCACAGAATGCCAGATTTATTAGAACAAAGTGTTCTTGCATTGAGGGAGTACTTGAGTAGAGGCCCAATATCCATCTGCTATCTGCTACCTTAATACTAAACATATAAATATATATTCCTATTTTTATATATAAATATATTTACGTATTTACATGCCTGTATTTATACCTCTATAAATGTCCTTTGCTGCTGAAGACAAAATAAGTGCAAAGCAAGTGTGGTGAAGAAAGCTGATGGTGCCCAACTATTAAAAGATATACCATCTGCAGTCTTAAAGGCTTGAGGATAAACAAGGGGCCATCTATCTGGGAAGCAACAAAACCCACATGGAAGAAACACATCTGCCTGTGCAATCATGAGGTGTCGACAGGATCAGGTATCAGAAGACCCAAAACAAACAATCTTATCAAAATGAACAAGGTGAGGTGGAATTGAAACCCAAATCCCATCTGTAAACAACTGGACATCCCCTCACAAAAGGTTCACAAGAAATGGACGAGCCAGTCAGGGTGCAGTATAGCACTGAAGAAACATATAACATTCTTCTAAATCTTGAATGCTTCCTACACCACTATCCCTCCAATATCATGACCCCAGTTCTACCTTTTAGATCCGGCTACACCAGAGCATATACACTGTTGAGATAAGGCTTTTGACACATGGACTCCAGGACAGCTCAATCTCTCAGGAACAATAATGGGAGCAGTAATAACATGTGAGTAGAAGGAAGGGGAGACCGACCTCAATGATCGACACAGAATTCCCCTCATCCAGGGCGATGAACAACATATATGTGGGTGAAAGGAGACAGTAGGTGGTGTATGATACGAAAATAACAGTAATTTAAAATTTATCAAGGATTCATGAGAGTGGGAGGGTGAGGAGGGAGTAAAAAATGAGGAGCTGATACCAAGGGCTCAAGTAGAAAGAAAATGTTTTGAAAAGGATGATGGCAACTTATGTACCAATGTGTTTGACCCAACAGAACTTATGGATTGTTATAAGAGCTGTAAAAGCCTGCCATAAAATTATTTTTTTAAGTTTTTTAAGTTTAAAAATAAAGATTTGTGTAAATAAATAAATGCCATTATATGTAATTATATAGCTGTGTATATGTACAAATATCTATATATCCATATCTTTATATATTCATATACACATATATGCATATACTTGCATTTACACATATGTACATTGATATATATTTATTTACATGTGTGCATACATTAAATATATGCACACATATATTTACATTTATATATTCAGACACTTTTCCAACAGGCATACACAGAATTGGAATAAAAAGTCTTTTATGAATGAGACCTCCAAGCTCTTAGACAGGTATGTGTGAGCAGAATGCCAGATATGTCTCTCCACCTTCATGCAGTGTGACACATCCTGAAAAGGAGCATGGAAAAACATATTCAAGGTGACTCAAGCTCAGCTCACCATCCACACACATCTGCACAATGGGAGAGAGTTTCAAAATTAGTCCTATGCCCTAACTAGTCGCAATACCTTGAAGGCTTTTTTATTGTCTCAGTACCCAATTGAAAATCTGTATTGTACTCTACAAAAGTCTCCTTCAGTGACCTATTCATATTGAATTTCAATACACTAATGGCTGTACTTTTGTGCTCATACAGTTAACCGTAGTTTAGAAACAACTGTGTGAGCAATAGGTATTTCCTTGTTTCCTATGAAAGTGCACAACTGGGGGCTTGTCAAACATCTTTCAATGTGAACCTAGTGAGAATCTTTCAAAAAGAAAGAAATCATATTAAAATACTCTCTCCTAATTTCAGGATGGAAAATATTGACTGATTTGCCTCACAATGCAATTAAAAGATAATACATTTTTTCCATGAACTTTTAAATTCCCCCTTCTATATGTATGTGTAAATGAGACTGGATCAATAATAAAATAGCATTTTACTTATATTACATGTAAAATAGTTATCAGTATAATAAAATATCAATTATTTTATTATTAGTGCATCAATGAGAAATAGCTTCTCTACTAGAAAAGATGTCTAATACTAGAAATGGTGCTAAATGATCTGTCAAGTGACTTAAACTCATTTAATATAAAATAGGAGAGGAGAAGCATTTAGCACAAAATAGATTTTGAAGGTCAGAGAATGAATGGGCTTACAAAATGTGTTCTCGAAAAAAATAAGGGTAACAATATCAGTTCAAAAAGAAATCTGTATCTAGTAGCTTGATTATTCAGGAGATGTTTATTCAATTTTATAATCATCTATTTCTCTTCTCACTACTAATATAGCCTCAATATTTTTACTTATTATCATTTTATTGCAAGCATGTGAAAATAAAGTTATAAATTGATAGCTGACTCAATGTCATGGGCAACCTTCTATGGCATTCAAGTCCCACCACAATGGGCACCATGCATGATTCTTGAAAGAAAGAAAATCATTGTACCGTTTGCAATAGAAATAAACAACAAACTACAAGGTAGGTTTATTCTTACTTTCTTAAACAAGTTTTATCATTTAGAATATGAGATTTACTAATTAAAGGCTAAGAAGGACTATTAATTTATTCACCAATAACTTTATTAACATGACTTATGTTTTAATTAACATGAAAAAAATTGAATGTTCACAAATAAGCACAATAATAATTATATACACTTTTCCATATTCTGAGTCCTGTTATGAGCTCAATGTTTACAAAGTATGTTTTATATTGAAGGAATAAATTTAGAGGCAGAATCATCCAAACCCCTCAGTTTAAGGTATTTCTTGGAAGGATGCTGGCTCACCGGATCCTTGGATGATTATGTAATATATAGGCAAAATTGAAGGTGTCTTTATAGGATTAATCTACATATTGCCTCAAAATCAAGTTTGACCATTTTTTGGCTTTAATTAACAAAACCTCTAGTATAACTTTAAGAGGTAATTGAGGTTTGTAGAGTCCTTTGAAAAATGAATCTACAATTAGGGTCATTAAAATAGTAACTCATTGAATATGGGTCTTTACTTGAGGTAATTTAAATGCTGACTACATATTTTCAAGATATGGAATCTAGTTAATTGATACACTGCTACACATCTCACTTTTTATTTAAAAACAGTTGCAGTCGTGCATCAAGAGGGAGCTGCCAGAATTTGAGTGGGATTCAGAAGCGGATGTGGAACAAGAGATGTCATTGCTAACATCAGATGCATCTTGTCTGAAAGCAGAGAATACTAGAAAGATGTCTACTTATGTTTTATGGATTATGCAAAGGCATTCAACATTTTGAATCATAACAAACTATTAATAACCTGTGCGATACTTACAGAACACTTTCTTGTGTTTATGTAGAACCTTTCCATAGGCCAAGAGGCAGTCATTTGAACAGAACAGGGGAATACCCCATGGTTTAAAATCAGGAAAAGTGTGCATCAGGCTTTATTCTTTCATTATATCCCATGTGTATTTTGAGCAAATAATCTGAGGAGCTGGAATATATTTAGAACATTTCATCAGGACAGAGGAAGTTTTACTAACATCTTGTGTTAAGCAGATGACATAACCATGCTTGCTAAAAGCTAGGAGGACCTAAAGCACTTACTGCTAAAGGTCAAAGAATACTGTGTTCAGTATGAATTATAACTCAACATAAAGAAAATAAAATTCTCTTTGCTGTGCCAACAGACAACATCATGATACATGGAGAAAAGATGGAAGTTGTCAATGATTTCATTTTATTAGGATCCACAATCAATGCTCATGCATGTGAAAGTTAAGAAATCGAATGATTGCATTGTGCAAACCTACTCCACAGGACCTCTTCAACGTGGTGAAAATGCTCAAATGTCATTTTGACGACTAAGCTGACCTTGACCCAAACCATGATAATTTCAACTGCCTCATATGAGTGTAAAAGTTGGACTATGAACAAGGATGATTACAGAAGAAATGATGCATTTACATTGTGGTGTTTGAGAAGAATAGTGGAAGTACTATGTACTGTCTGAAGAGCAAGCAAATTTGTCTTGAAAGAGTTCAGCCAGAATGCTTCTTGGAAAAGAAAAGGAAGAGACTGTTTTACATACTTTAAACATGTTATAAGAGAGATCAGTCTCTGGAAAAGCAAACCATGATTTGGAAAGGAAAAGGTCATCTAAAAAGAGGACTAGCCTTGATGAGATTGGCATGGTGGCTACAACAATGTACTCAAGCATAGCAAGCAATTTGAAGATGGGTCAGGACAGGGCAATGTTTGGTTTTGTTGTACATCAGCTCACTATGAGTCACAACCAACTCAACCGCATTTAACCTCAACAATAGGCATCTCACTCTATAAGATGATATAGGCAAAATATTTACCAAAAAATTGTGTTGGATTACAATCTACTGTCAGTAGCAACCAGTATGGAACTATTCATAGAGTTCTATTTTGTTGTAAATGTATGTGTTTATACAGGATTAAAAACCATCATGTATTTATACTAGGGATGAGAGTATGAGACTATGAGGAGAGGTCTTAAAGCGAGGCACTGGACATAGGATTTGAAACACCTTCATTCTAGGACATTTACTTATAAATAGAAATCCTGCTGATGATGCTAACGTCTATATATTTTAAAATTCCTTTTCATAGATGGGATGTTAAGGGTGGAAGATTATCTTATCATTTACTGTACTATGTGTATTCTTGGCAACATGAATACTAGAAACATTATTATAGGCACAGTGACCATATAATTTATTTTTTTAATTACAGAATTAGACAGTGAATAGGTATCATTTGTAATCATAATGCCGGGACAGCATGGTGTAACCTGGGTCCATCTCAGGCAAATTTGGGGCATATGGCCATTTTAATTATAGGTAAAGGAATATCAAAAGAAATGAGAATGAATTTAACATTTTCCATTTATACTTTGTAAACGAAGATGTTGATGTGTAGCACACTGAATTGACTCTGACACGTCGTGACCCTATAGGACCCTATAGGACAGTGTAGAGCTGCCTCACAGTATATCCTAGGTATAATTGTTACAGAAAGAGATCACCAGTGGCTTTTCCCCCTTGAAGTGGCTGTTGCGTTTTAGTCACCAACCTTTCAATTTGCAGAGGAGTGCTAGGCACTATGACCTTTGGAGAGAAGACCCTGAGGGTTGTTTCTTATCAGGTAAGAATCACATGTTGAAAGAATAGCTCATCTGAGAAAGAGAGCTTTGTTGTGCTGTTAAGTACCATTGAGTCAGTTCCCACCCAAAACAAACCTATGCACAGCAGAATGAAACATTAGATGGTCTGGTGCCAACCTCACAATTATTCCTATGCTTGAACTCATTGTTGCAGCCACTGTGTCAATCTACCTTGTCTACACCTTTGTCCTTTTGTCTGCCCATCTACTTTACCAAGCATGATGTCCTTCTCCGGGGTCTGCTCTCTCCTGACACCAGGTCGAAAGGACATGAGACACATCTTGCCATCCTTGTCTCCAAAGTGCATTCCGTCTATACTTCTTCCAAGACAGATTTGTTGTCCTTTAAACAGTTCATGGTACTTTCAATATTCTTCTCCAGCACCACGATTCAAATCTATAAGTCGTTGGTCTTCCTTATTCAAGGTCCAACATTCACATGCATATGAGGCAAATGAAAATGCCATGGCTTGGGTCAGGTATATCTTATCCCTCAAAGTAACACATTCCAAAGAGGTCATGCACAGCAGATTTGCCTAATGCAATGCTTCAATTGGGGAATAAACAGAGGGCCCTTGCAAGGGGGTATGGCCTTAAAGCAATGCAATCTTGTGTAAACTTTGAGTTTCCCAGGAGTAAGCTTTTATTAAATTTCCTATGCTACTGGGGAACTTGCAAGTAAAATTTCTAGATGGGTCCCCTGCCCCCTTAGAACTGGTTGGTTTCTTAAGATGAAGTGTACGTGCGATTGTTCTCCAAGATAGAGTTAGACATGAAGGCTCCTGGGACAATGTGTAGAAATCATTATGTGACAGTGAATTTATGCAGTTTCATTTCCTTGGTGGGCAACCCCCCTCTACTTTGCACAATGACCTATATTTCTTTGGTACGGAGAGACTGGGCTTTCTGTAGAAACAACTTTGGAAACTAGCTAGATGATGTGAATACTTTTGTTTCAGAGAGTGGATTTCAGCAACCATGTATTTTGTTTTCCAGCTTGCCTGCAACTGTTCTTTTGATGAATTCTAAAAATGTGAAATTCTAAGATGATTTAGCAGTGGGATTCTGGGGTCCTCCCTGCTCATATATAGTTGACTCTTCAACCATGTGGTGGTTAGAGACCCTGGACAACTCCTGCATGGTTAAAAAATCCACATATAACTTTGACTCACTTAAAATGGAACCTCAATAGCCTACTGTTTGCAAGAGGTCCTATCACTATAGGACTACTGTAAACAGACTACTATTAATATATGTTTAATTTGTTGTATGTATTTTATATTGCATATACATAAAACTTAATTTTCAAAATTAGATAAAAGATATTTCAAAGATTGCAAGATTTTAATACATGCTGGTCATAGTTGCAGGCATGGTTTTCCACATTTCCTTCTGTCTTTTTTTTAAAAAAATGATCCTTATAAAGGATCAATGTATGTTCAAATGGCAAAGAATTTTAGACTCAGTACAAAATTTGGAGAATATATCAAATCATTCAAGTTTTTCTTGTAATGCCATGACTTTCTCTGCTCTAGGAGCAGGTCCCACATCACCCATGGCATAATGATGCTCCATTATATAGAGGTTTACAGTGTTGCCCTAAAGTGATGAAAAATACATAAGTACTTCAAATGATCCCTCAAATACAAAATTTACTGGAAGAACAAACTGCTCACCTGGAGATGATTAATGATTAATTAATACAGCACTTAAAATAAGCATATAAGTGAACCTATTCTGTTCAAACTTCTATTGTTTAAAGCTCAACTATATTCATAAATAAAAGGCATGCATGTAAAGCAATGAGCACCATAATAGAGACCACAAGGCAATGATCTTAATATCAAGTAAAAGTAGCAAAAAATGAAATACAAATGAAGTCATACATATTTAATTTCAATAGTAATTAAAACTATAGGAAAAAAATAAAGTGAAGGTAAAGATAATTTTAGCTAATACTGAATTACTTCATGATGTATATAAATACTTCTATTGGTTATTTAATTACCCACTTGTTTATACATTTCTTTATTTACCAAATTCCACACATTTTAATAGTAAAGGGCAAAACAAAATTAACAGAAACGTCTTCCTAGGGGGATATTCACAAGGAACATAATAACATGATGACCTGAAATGATTCGTCCCTCACCTAAAGATGGTGGCTGGGTGGCACAAATGGTGAAGTGCCCAGCTACTAGCTGAAAAGGAGCTTCAAGCCCCCTAGAAGCACTCTAAAAGAGTGCAGTCTAGTGACTTGTGAAAGATTTCAATCTTGAACGATCTACGCTGCAAATTGTCTGTGTGCACATTGAAAATCCACAAGTTGGAATTAACTTGATTGCAACTAATAATGATAACTTAAAAATGGTATTGAATATATCATGAAATTCCTAAATATAGATAACACAGATGAAAATCATTCATTTTAAATTAAAGAAATGCAAGTAGCAAAAATAATATAATGTTTCCTAAATTTTGTAGAAAAACAGAATTAAAATATCACTGGAAAAAACATCCACAGAAAATATTGAAAATCAAATCTAGCCCAAAGTTTATCACAGGGGAGATCAAGTAACAAGGTTTTAACCATTCAAGTCAGGTTTATCATTTTGATCTCCTATAGTCATCTCTCCAATATTCTGTTTGGAAAGCAGTTTATTCCCATCACTCAATGATGGGTAGAGGGAAATAACCAGAAGCTTATTTCCTGTGTAGATCTCGATGTATATGGGGCTTCCACTGTTGTTCAAAGTCTTCTTCAAATGAGACTCTCATAATTTAAGCTCTGATGGTATTCCCTCCTTCGATGTTGGATTATATCATTTACAATCCTTGGGTCAAGGATGTTGGTGTGCTTCTTACTGACATCTCAGTTAGCTGGCTGCTTGTTTAGAAACAATCCTTTAAGACCCTGGACACTAGTCCACCCCAATAGCTGGGCACCATCTAATTCCATCACCACGCTTTGCTATAGCACCAATATTTTCTGTGCTTCCTTCATAAGGATGAGTATCAGGCAGGGCCATGTCATAAGGACTAATTGTTCTTAGACTAGAGCTAGGATTTAGTGAGAGCCCAAAATCCATTCTTGGATCTATGAATTTTATCTGCCTCTGGCTCTTCTTAGAGATTTCCTTGTTAATTTATGATACAGAATCATTTCGCTCACCTCCCTAGCACATATGGATCTTCTGATAATAGTGACATTGATTAGCCATCAGTACAAGTTTTTAAACACTTGAGAGAGGAAGATTGTGGTAGTTACATAATCTGTCATCAATTTGAGACTAAAGAGTTAAGGGGTGGAGTTTAGTCTGTCAGTCAGGTCACAGATTGATGACCTCATTTGGAGGTGCTAAGGAAATAAATAGCTCATTGGAGACGGGACACACATTCACTCCCTGGGAGACATTGCAGCTGACAAGACACATGGTTCTATGCTAGAGCCCCAGAGCTAAATGAGCCACATGGAGACTCCTGACAGCCCTGAGATGCCTCTACCGCCACCAGATGCATGAGACTTTCCAACCATTGGCCTGTGATCATCCTGCATTTGGCATCATTGCATGTGTTGTTTGAGTCTGAAGAGGACTTTATAGATTGGTATTGGACATATGGGCTAATACCGGATTTATGGGCTTGATCTGGGATATTCTGTCAATATTCAATTGCTCTTGTGTATAAAGCTCTTTCTAAAACACATGAGTGTCTATGAATTTGTTTCTTGAGTCTACCCAGACTAACACAAAGATTGAACAAGTGTTGGCTAACTACACATTACAATACCTGTATTATTCACTTGTGCAAAATCAATCTTTACCTGACTGGATGCTACTTACACAAAAAACGGGAGTGGGTTGTGTGGCAAAATTACAGTAATATTCACTGACAATGTCAGTCACAGATCTACCAGAATATTGCATATCTCAGTACAGCAAGTGGGGGAGCAATGTACTAAGTCAATGTTGGTCCATGTACTAACAATTCAGTACTCTTGATATAACTATCTTCTGTTTCTTCACATACCATGGCATTTCTGTCTTAAGTCTTTATGTTACAGGTGTGTTTTAGGTAAAGTCTAGTTCACCTAGTGGAATTTCCACAACAGATCCATTTGGTATGGTTTTAAATTAGTATGCTGGGCACCTTGAAGATCCAGGATTCAATGCTCCAGTGTTCTTTGGCACTTGGCCTGGGTCCCCAGGGGGTGTCGTACAGAAATGCAGAATAATATGGCTTCTTAGGTGCATATTACCAGGCATACTTCTCCCCTACTTCATTAGGGTTCTTAAAAGTATTGTTAGTTACTTTCCTCCCATGTTCCTACCAACAGACATGCACTTGTGTCCCAGATGTGTCTGCTCCTGTTCCCATCAGAATCCTTCATCCTTCTGATAGGAATGTCTGCCAGCCTATTATTTTGAGATATCCTTTTAAATCATATAGTAGAACATTGACAATATGAAAATTTAAGCTGAATTCAATTTCAGCATAAATTGAAGCAAATTAAAATCATTAATTTTAATGCATCAAAACAAATATTTTTCATGTTCATCCAATAATCCTCTCTCCTACCCTCTTTATTATTTCATATTTAATTTATTTTAACCATAATAAATTTAACTCTGATCAATGATTTTCATTCCTATAATTTTTTAGATTTTTTTTTCTTTTGGAATATAACCAAGCCTTCTAATTAAAAGTTCATTATTTTTGAGTATTGGATATCATTTAAGAGTACCATTTGGATATTAGAGTTATAAATTCTTAACGTGAAAAAAATGACATAACTTAAAATTTTCCAATCAGTAAACATTTATTGAATACCTACACAGCTCAATGTGCAGAGCACAAAAAAATTAAAAAGTCCTAAGGTGATGGATGCCTTATACTCTTTTTATTTTTTTAGATAGGGAGATACAGACAATACACAAAATAGACAACTAAGGTATATAAGTGAGTGATGAGTGCTATGAATAAAATATAAGTCAAAAGAGGGTTGGGAAATGTGTTGGTGAGTGTATGTGTAATTTTTCTTAAGTAATTTTAAAAAAATTTTAGGCTTTATTTTCTGATTAGTTTTGTAAAATAAAATAATATCAAATAAAACATACTGCAATTGAGTCCGTTTGGATTTACATCTCTGGGCAAGGTTTAGGCTTACAGAAAAGTTGCACAGTAAGTTACAGCGTTCTTCTTTATCACTTCTGCCCTGCTCACATATTTCCTTAGTGGAGTGCATTTTTTAGAGTTGATTACATAACACCTATATATATTTTAGTAACTAAGGCCCATAATTTACATTAAAGTTTACACTATAAATATATAGGTTTTTACAAATGCATAACTTCATATATCCTTTATTACAGTATTTTGTAAAATATTTTCACTTTCCTTAAAATTTCCTATGCTGTCAATTCTCCCCTCTACTCCCTCAAGCCCTGATATTTTTGTTTAGGTTTGCCTTTTCCAGAATGTCATAAATTTGAAATTATACAATAACTTTTTCAGACTAATATTTTCACATTATACACATTGCCAATCCCTCTCTATCTTCTTGTAGCTTAATAGCCAGTGTTAAACTGATTTAATATTCCATGGTATAGATATATTATTGTTAAGGTAAATGATTTGCTTATCTAATCACATATTGGAGAATATCTAGATTGTTTCCTAGTTTGATAACCCTGAATAAAGCTGCTAAAAATACTCGTGCAGATTTTTATGTGGCATATGGTTTTAATTCCTTAAAATAAATAACTAGGGGTTCAATTGCTTTATGTGATAAAATTGTGTTTGGCCTCCTCATCTCAAGAAATGTAGCTTAGTCATCTCTGCATGGTTCTTATTCATGTAACATAACATAGTCACATGTTTCTGGGATTAAAGTGTGGACATCTTTGCAGTTGTTATTTTGGCTTATTACAATTGGCAAACAAAATATGGTGACTCCACTGAGAATTCACGTTTTAAAATAAAATATTTCAAAAGTTATTCAGGCAGAAGAAAAATTATGTAGGTCAGATCTATCTACCTCAAGAAAGGGAAACTACTGTGAAAGAAACAAGTGAAGGTAATATATACTATTTTGCTTTTCTTATTCTTAAACACTCTATAGGATAATGGGACGTTCAAGCAATAATAGAACCGATACTATCAATGTTTAGAACATTGTACCAATGAAAGAAAAATGGAAAAGTCATGCAGGAGAGCAGGGAGAATTGGAATTAATATGCTATATAGTACCTACACTACATGTGAACGTTATAGCAAGGCCAGGAGAGTAAGGTGTCTGGGGCAAGAGAGGCATGCTGCTTATTGCCAAAAACTGGCACACCGGGATGGTTTTGTCAGCAGGTGCATTGTCATGGTGGCAAAACCCAGTTTGCCACAAATAAGGCCTTTTTTTGTGTTACACTGTTATGCAATTTTCTTCAAAACTTTTAAATTGAAAGCTTGATTAACAGTCTTGATTAACAGAATGAACTCCAAATACACTGTGCCCCTCCAATAAAAAGTAACAAATGAGGTTTGTCTTAATCTTTGATTTCACTTGATGAGCAATTTGGGGCAAGGTGACGATGGCATCTTCTACTGGCTTGATTGATGTTTGATTTAGGGGTAGTAAGAATAAGACCATGTCTAGTCATCAGTAATGAGATTGGGAAAATGTCTGGTTCACTTCAGAACTGTTCTTTCTAAGCACAGCATGTTTCCACTTAATGCTCTTTTTTGTGTTCAGTCCATTAAAATTCACTGAATGGAGCTCCAACACAGTCTCAATGACTTCTCCATCTCTTCAACGTCTGTAGTCAATCTTCAAGCACAAGTTCATGGATTTTGTCGACATTTTCATCCATTTGGGAGGTTGATGGATGTCCAGAATGAGAGTTGTCATCAATTGATATTTCACCATTTTCGAAAGGAGAAAACCACTCGCACATGAGTTTTTCCCATAGCACTGTCCCTGTAAGCTATGTTCAACAACACAACAGTTTCTGTGGCATTTTTCCTGAGCAGGAAACAAAAATTCACAGCTGCACACTCTACTCTTAAAGCGCCATAGCCCAAAACGAAGTTAGAGTGAAACTACTTTAATAGAAAAATTCACTGTGACCAGAGAGAACCTTCCCAGGTGATACCACTGGGTGCACTAACTCAGAGCAAGTTGCTTGATAGTGCCTTACTGGGGTGAAAATGTGCACTAGGAAATCTTCTCCTAGAGGAGTTTTCCCCATTTTGGGGGGGGGGGGTACCCCCTCATAAATGTATATGTATTTCTATCTCTATCTATTCTATTTCTTCAAAATTAGGACTTTATACCATGCAAACACTAATTAAAAGAGTAGTTATATTAATTTATGATAAAGTAGACTTAATAATAAGAAACAATATCAGGAATAAATAGGTACATTATATAATGAAAACAGGTTGAATTTTCTAAGAAGACATAATTAATGATCAGATAATGTACTATATTATGAAAATGGTTATATTATGAAACAAAATACTTGAGAGTAAAGCACAACACTAAATTTAATATTTATGTATAAATTAAGAATCCATAGGCTTATTTAATCAATATTTGTTGAGAACTTTTTTATCAACCTTACAAAATTATTAAAATTCAGAAAGGTAGAGTGTAAGAGAAAGATGCAAATCTTCAAAATTAAAATATAATTTAGTGGGCATAACAGCAGAGTAAATCAAGTTTCTCAAGGAATATAATCATAGTATATTGTTTGGTAAATCTTCTCTTAGGTTGTGTCATGACTTGTGTATTTGATACTCTGCATTGAAAATTATTTTTTAACCTATGTCCTACATTATTTTCCTAAAAATATCACAACACAGCTTCTGTCCTAGCTTTTGTTATTTTATTATCCATCATAAAGTGGATTCAAATTGAGTCATAAATATAGTTATTCTGTTTTATATGCAAAAGTAATACATGGAAGTACATATAATAACTAGAATAGATATTAATTTGACAGAGTCAGTGTATTTTAAAGACAGAATATCCTTATTGATATGAAATAAAGATACATTTATTTCATTTCTATTAAACATGACAGACTTTCAGAGTGGAATGGCTACTGTGATGGTTAGGTTTTATCTGAATTAGACATACATGACCAATTTCCAACAGAAATTGATTAAACATACAATCAATATTAATTGAAACTTTTTGACTTTTGGAATGCAAATGTTAGAAACAATGGTAATACACATATTAGAAAAAAATAATAGTAGTACAAAAATATGGTCTTGGCAATAGAAAAAATGCTAGAGATTAAATAATTGAAAATTCCAATACCAATTACTTGTTCCTAATACCTATTTTCAATACAAAAGTAGACTCTACATGTATACTTCCACAGATGGAGTTCACAAAAATCACATTGACTATGTATGTGGGAATAAATGATGGAGACGTTCAGTATTAGCAGCTAAAACTGAACCAGGGGCTGACTATGGAACAGATGATCAATTTGCTCATATGTAAGTTCATGTTGAAGTTGAGGAAAACTAAAACAAATCCACAAGCTCCAAAATGTGATCTCAAGACTGTCTCACCTGAATTTCAAGAACATCTGAAGAATAAGCTTGCTGCAATAAACACTAAAGAAAGAAAATCTAATCAGCGATGGGGGCACATAAAGAAAATCATCACGAAGAAAGAAACATGCCATTAAAAAAGACAGGAAAGAAAGAAAAGATCAAAGTGGCTATCAGAAGAGACTCTGAAACTTGATCTCAGTTGTAGAGCAGCTACGGAAACTGGGAGAAATGATGAAATGAAAGAGCTGGATATAAAATTTGAAAGGGCAGCTTTAAAAGACAAAGTAAAATATCATGATGAAATGTTCACAGCCTGAGAAGTAGAAAATCAAAAAGAAAAACATTCATAGCAGATCTTAAATTGAGAGAACTCACAAAAATGTCAACCCTTGAGTTTCAATATTGAATAATTCCATGGGGAAGGTATTGAAGAATACAGGAAGGATTTAAAGAAACGGAAAGAATCCAAAGAGTCACTATAACCAATAAATCACTAGATGACATTCTCCCATTTCAGAAAGTAGCATATGAGCAAAACCCAATGGTATCTAAGGAAGAAGTTCAAGGTTCACTGAAAGTATTGACCATAGGCAAGTCTCCAGGAATGGATGAAATACCAATTGAAATGTTTTAACAGGTCAATGAAGCACTGGAAGCACTACTTTGTCTGTGGCAGGACATTTGGAAGAGAACTACTTGGCCAACTGAAAAAGATCCATAATTGCACCCATTCCAATGAAAGGTGACCAACAAAACACTCAAATTTGAAAACAGTATCATTGATATCACATGCATGTAACATGTTGCTAAGGATCATCCAAATAGCGGTTACAGCAGTACATTAACAGGGAGTTGCCAGAGGTTCAGGCCAGAACAAAGGGTACATGGGACGTCAATGCTGATATCAGAGGGATCTTGGCTGGACGCAGAGAACACCAGAAAGATGTTTACCTGTGTTTTATTGACTATGCCGAGACATCTGACTGTGTGGATCATAACACAATATGAGTAGTGTTGAGGAGAATGGGAATTCCAAAATATTGCGCTCCTGTGGAACTTGTACATGGTTTGAAAGGCAGTTACACAAAACAGAACAAAGGAATGCTGCATGGTTTAAAATCAGGAAA
This sequence comes from Echinops telfairi, assembly GCF_000313985.2. Classification (NCBI taxonomy): domain Eukaryota; kingdom Metazoa; phylum Chordata; class Mammalia; order Afrosoricida; family Tenrecidae; genus Echinops; species Echinops telfairi. The sequence continues at coordinate 607,071 of NW_022107432.1, read as the reverse complement.
GATGTGTATCAGGGTTGTAGCCTCTAACCATACTTATTCAATATGTATGTTGAACAAATCATCAAAGAATATGGAGTATATTAAGAAGAATGTGATATCCATATTGAGGGAAGGTTTATTAACAACCTGTGATATGCAGATGATGCAACCTTGCTTGCTGAAAGTTAGGAGGATTTGAAACACTGCTGAAGAAGATCCAGGATTGCAGCCTTCAGTATGGATTACAACTCAATGTAAAGAAAACCCAAATTCTCACAACTAAGCCAATAGGTAATATCATGAAAAATGGAGAAAGATTGGTGTTGGCATGGATTTAGACTTACTTGTATCCACAATCAGTGTTCATGGAAGCATCAGTCAAGAGATCAAGTAATGTGATTGTTACATTGGGTAAATCTGCTGCACAAGACAGTTTTAGAGTGTTGAACAGCAAAGAGGTTACTTGGAGGAATAAGGTGAGCCAGATGCAAGCAGTGATATTTCCAATTGCTTCATAAGCATGTGAATTGTGGACATTGAATAAGTAAGACCGAAGACAAATTGATGTGTTTGGATTATAGTGCTGGCCAAGAATATTGAAAGTACCATTGCCTTCCAACAGAACAAAATATCTGTCTTGGAATAAGTACACCGAGAATAGTCCTTCGAGGAAAGAATAGAGATACTTTGTCAGTCTCACATATTTTGGACATGTTGTCAGGAGAGACCAGTGCCTGAAAAAAGACAAAAAGCTTGGTAACATAAAGGGAACATCAAAAAGGAGAACATCCCTCAACTGCATGGATTGACAGAGTGGCTGCAACAATGTGCTCAGACATAGGAACAATTGTGAGGATGGTGCAGGACCAGGCAATGTTTCCTTCTGTTGTGCCAAGGATCACTATGAATTGGCACCAACTCAATGGCATCTAGGATCAACACCACCAAATACACCTAGGTGAAGACTGGGATGGAACCCCACCTGTCAATCAGGTCGCAGCTGATGATACCTTCTTTGGCATGTGGTTTTTTTGTATATGAGACATCCTGAACAGAACTGAGCTATTTCTTGTCCATCCAGCTTGTGTTGGATCTGGATCCTTCAGCTATTCATTGATGACTTCACTGTTATTATGATAAATCAAAGCTATTAAATTAAAGCTCAAATGATTAAGCTCTTTTGTGCTGAATGCTAATCTTTTGTGACACATTACAATCAATACAAATATGTTTTAATTGTTTTCAAATATATTTCAATTGTGGTAGCAGTATATGAGATGGTTCCTAATGGTGCCATGTTCCTGATGTGCATGATCTTGCCTGACCGTCTTTAATGAATGTGGATTGAAGTTAGTGATTCTCTTACAAAACATATAAAAAAAGTGATAGGACATCAATTCTGGGAGTAGGGTGTTCTCTCTTGTGCTCTTCCTATCTTGGGTGGAGATAAGCCCGTTGACAAGTTCAACTTTTCTCAATAAAGTGCTCAGGTGGCAAGGATGCCATATTTAAACAATTCTTGGGAAACTAAATACTTGAGGGGAGGTGGGGAAAGAGATAGAAATTGGGCAAAAATCTTCCACTAGTAGTTCAGATGAGACTATCACCCCAATAGAAGCTACATTCAGGAGGAATTTTGAACCACCGATCACATTATGTCCTAACTGAGAAACTATGGTATAATAAATAGTATTGTTGTAAGCCATTAAGATTTAATGACTTTTGTTATTCAATAATAACAAATATTATATATCTATATTATTTTGTTATTTAATAAGAACTAATGTAATAAGATGTCTAACATACAAAAGAATCAAAAATTAATGAACCAGTTACTAATTCTGGGCTAAGAAGTTGCCTGCTACCAAAAAAAATTCATAAGAAACTGATCATTTATTTAGATTTGAAATGAAGAGTAGAGCATTGAGTAAAATAACAAATATGGATTGAATTAAGTGTGCTGTGTGTAAGTTCAAAATCCTTTGAAAAATTTCCAGGAAGTTTACAGTCTGCTGGTTATTCTGGCCCTGTATTCTCTTTCTGGACCTGTTATCTACATGTACATCACAGACTCAGACCTGAATCATGCTCTCATGACTATATTATTTATTCACACAACACATAGTGAAAATAAAACACACATGAGTAGTGCAAATGATTTCAAATTAAAACTTCGTAAACTTGTTCTTTAAATGTCTTTTTTCCACACAGTCATTAGCTTTTATTTTCTCATGCTTTACGTTATAAGCTTGCCTTTATGACAGAGTTCAGGGGCCTCAGAGACCATCTTCTCGACAGGGAACGATTGCCAGGTCTTTTCTTCTGCAGTGCTGCTGATCAGTCCCAACTGTCAGTCTGGGAATCACTGTGTCCCCAGGCCCCTGCATAACCATTAAATACAGAGGATTTCTTTGATTCTAAAAGAATCCTTTTCTGTGTAACATTCTGATACGGTCTTTCTTCTATCTCAGATATTTTTAAAACCACTAATATAAATTCTTAGGTTTGTGGACAATTATTCTTCAATTTAGTGGCTTACGTGCTATAATGCATGCTAATGTTCTCTTTTTCTTCAGTTGTTTTTTCTTCCAAAAGAAAATTAAATGAACATTTCCAGTACACATTTAAAGAAATTAAAATTTAGTTCATCATTTTCATTTAGAAATTCCGTTGTTTTTCATTTCAACATCTTACCACATGTTTATTGTTTTCTACCTACACAGACCAAAAAAGTGAAGTTTTTGTTGTCTTGCTTCTTAAAGAAGAAAATAAAAGAAATAAAAGAGGCAAGAAAGTGTTAGGGGAAATTTATCAAGACAACACTTTTGGGATGGAGAAAATAGATCACTGTGAAGCAGAGACAGTCTGTAAAGAAGGATCTACTGAACTCTTTTTCAATAGAATAAAGACACTTGACAAGAAATTACTTCTGCTTCTAAATTCAAGAAGTTCTAAGACACATGGGTGGAAAGGTGAATTGGGTGAAAAGCCATAACTGTGCACTGTTACTGAGTTTGTGCTGACACAAAAAACCTGTACGACAGAGAAGAACTGACCTACAAGGTATCCAGTACTGTTGATCAGAAGCAGACTGCTACATCATTCCCATTTTCAGACGGCAGGTTTAAACTATAGACCTTTTGGTTAGCAGCCAAGCACTTTAACCACCTACCCACCAGGACTCCTGCATGGGTGAGGGCATCTCTTTCTGGCAGCTTAAGAGTAGTCTAAATGGGGAGCCAAGCCAAATACCAAAATAGAAGATAATAAAAGAAAACTCAGAAATGAAAAACCAAACTATGAAGAGTCCAGCTGCAAAAAGCAGCACAGAGGCTGTACCTGACCTCCCTTGACTTCCTTCTCGTGCCAGGCCGAGGCCATACAGACATGCCTCCCCGCTCCATCCTTCTTTACTCTATTCCGACACCAGCTGTTTCTCTCACACCACTCTGTGTTTCTGTTGGGATTGACAATTGGTTGCAGTGTCCGTACAAAAATTCAGACAAAACCTTAGAAACATGGGCTTTATCAAGGAAGTTGACAGGTTACCGCAGCTGGTCATTGACCTACAGCAGTTCCTCTCCTCAGCCAGCAGCCAGATCGCTCTGATCCTCAGCTACAGGATCCCTCGGATTCTGCTTCCCTGAACCAGAAAACCAGCCCGACGGACTGCCTCACAATCTCATCGTCTCAGCAGTGCTCCTCTGCTCTGTCTCCTGATCTCCTTCCCTTGGCCTCTGCTCTTGACCTCGCTCCTTGGCTCTATCCCTTAGTATCCATGTAGTAGCCTCTGCTGCCTCAGGCCCTGGCCTCCACCACTTCCAACGGAGATCTTGAGCAGAATTTATCTATCGGTAGTTCTTCTTCTAATAGTCCTGAGGATTTCTCTGGGTTTTGAAAATGGCTCTTATACACAAAGGAATGTCTTTGATGAAGCTGTGGGTTTTGTCTTTCAGCAGACCGTACCCCAAGGAAACAAAGTATGGTAACTGGATTCATACTCTGAACTAAGGGAGAGACTTCATTATCTCCTTAATCCTGTCCATTAGGATATCTGAAAATATTCTCCCTCCAAAATTGGATTATATTCATAGGCATAGGGGCTAGAAACTATAATATATTACATGGGGTATTATGGGTTAAATGACCATACTAATTGATGCCATCTCACAAGCTCAGTGATGACCAGACCAATGGATGTAGTTTGAAGCCCTACAACTATCTTGGAATTTTGTCAGTCTTTATAATTCTGGAACAGTGTTGTGCATTGAGAGGTTAAAGTCTAAGGAGAGAGGTGGGTACTAGTCCTAAACCCAATGCAACTCAAGAAAGTTATAAATACTTAATGAATTATGTCAGTTTGCCATTCTGTGACTGCTTCTTTGTTGCTATGATGTTGGAAGCTATGTCACTGGTACTCCAAATACAAACAGGGTCATCCCAATAGAATTGATTTCATCAGAGCTTCCAGAAAAACCACAAAATATGAAGAAGGAATAGGCTGTCCACATCAGAGGAATTAGCTATGGAAAACTCTGCTGTTGCAATGAAATACTGTGAGTTACTGATAATCTCATAAAAATTCACATGCAACTGTCAAAGAGAGTCCCCAAAGATGAGTTCCTTAAATCAAAGACACTCAAAATCTAACTGAGGAAGAGCTGCCTTCTGAAAGTAAAGCAGACAATCATGATGTGAAACAAATAAAGCTCACAGAAGTACAACCTTCGTGACTCCCAGTTGCTGATGGGGCATGAATCAACATGAAAAGAAACAGCTCCAAACACTAATAAATAATATGAACTCACAATGTACAAAGTACAAATCTAGGAATAGTGTAAGTTGTCAAATATGGAACAGTATCCATAAAGACTGATATTCTAGGATTTAGTGAACTAAAATGGACTGGTATCAATTTTATTTTTTCAGAAAATCATATGGTTTACTATGATGGAAATCACAAATTAGAGGTGGATGGTATCACATTCATCATCAAAGAAGATATTTCAAGATCTATGTTAAAGTGCAATGCTGTCTGTGATAGGATAATATCTATATGCAAGGGAGCTCGATAAATACAAATATTAATCACATTTTTACACTAACCACTAAAGCTTGTTATGCAGAAATTAAGGAATTCTACCATCTTCTTTATTCTGAAGTTGATCAAATATGTCATCAAGATGGCATTTAAAAATTTACTTTAGAAAATTAAACAAACATACACATTAATTATTGGTGATTGGAATGCAAAAGTTGTAAACAAGGAGCAAGGAACACCAGTTGGAAAATATGGTTTGGGTGATAAGAATGAATCTGGAGATCACATGATCGAATCTTTTAAGACCAACTCTGTCTTCATCATAGAGTATTTTGGTTTTTTTTCAACAACACAAAAGTCAACTATACTGAACTTCTGCAGGTGGAATACACATAAATCAAATTGATTACACCTGTGGGAAGATGGGGCTTTCTACTCCCATAAAGAGTGACAGTCTTGGACACCCCATGGGCAGCTAGCTCTATCTTGTCCTATAGAGTCACTATGAGTGAGTAATGGCTCGATAGCAGTGCGTTTGGTTTTGGTTTGGTGGGAAGAGATTATAGAGAAGTTGGATATCAGCAGCTTAAATTTGAGCGGGGGTGACAGTGGAACAAACCACTAATTGCTCAGGTGTAACTTGAAGTTAAAGCTGAAAATATTAAAACAGATCTACAAGACACAAACAACAACTATGAGTATATGCCACATGGATTTTGGGTACAGCTCAAGAACACATTTGATGCATTGAACACTGATAACTGACGACTTCGTACATGAAGAAAGCAAATGTCATTAAAAAGAGAGAGACAAAAAAGTGTCGATGTCAATAGATTCTGAAACTTGTCCTTAATTGTAGAGTAGCTAAGGAAAATGGAAGAAATTATTATGTAAATAGCTGAGCAGCTATTTCAAAAAGCATAAAAGTAACCCAATATAATATGCCAACTATAGAACATTATTATTGCTATCACATGCAAGTACATTTTGCTGAAAATTTTCACAACTGCTGAAACAAAGTTTGCAGCAGCACATTGATAGGGAGACACTGGAGATTCAAACCAGATTAAGAAAAGGACATATACAAAGGATATCATTGCTGATTTGAGATGGGTCTCGGCTAAATGCAGAGAACATCAGTGTTGTAGTTACATGATCATCTGTCAGTTTGAACAATAAGAGTGTAGGGGTGGAAAGTAGGCTGTCAATCAGGCTATAGCCAAGGAGGCCTCTGTGTGGGCATGGCCTTCCCCTAAGGACTCTGGGAATTCCTATTTTCCCTCCTGGAGGACATCTCTCTTTCACTGCTTCACTCCCTTGGAGACTCTACTGACAAGGTTGAGTCACCCTGAGACATCCCTGAGGAAAAGCCACATGGACCTACATTGATGCAGCCATGGGTGCAGAAGCCCTGGGTCTCCCTATAGAGACCCCTGCCAGTGCTGAGATACTTCCAAGGCCACGGAATTTACAAGACTTCCCACCCACTGGCCTGTGATCTTCCTGCATTCATGTCCTGGCATTTGTTTCGTGAGTCTGAAGAGGACTTTATGGATTGCTATCAGAATATTGGCTAATATTGGATTTATGGACTTGATCTGGATTGGGATGTTTTCTTAATGTACAATTGCCCTTTATATAAAACTCTTTCTTATACACATATGAGTGTCAATGGATTTGTTTCTCTAGTCTAGCCGGACTAACACAACTAGAAATATATTTACTTGTATCTTGTTGATGATTCAAAGACATTTGACTGTGTGGGTCATAACAAACTATGGACAGCCTTGAGAAAAAGAGGAATTCCAAAACACTTCATTGTGCTCATGTCAAACCTGTGCATGGATCAAGCGGCAGTTGTGCTAACAGAACACAGGGAAATCAAGAAAGGTGTGCATCAGGGCTGTATCTTCTCACCATACTTATTGAAGCTGTACGCTGAGGAAACCATCAGAAAAGCTTGACTAGATGAAGAAGATGTGGCACCACAAAGGGTGGAAGGCTTCTTAACAACCTTTGATATGCAGATGACACAACCTGCTTGTTGTAAATGGAGAGGACTTGAAGCACATGCTGCTGAAGCTCAAGGGTTACCGCCTTCAGTGTGGATTGTAACTCATTGCAAACAAGATCAAAGTCCTCACAATGGAGCCAGTAGGTAACAGCATGATAAATAGAGATGAGATTGATGTGTTCCAGCATTTCACCTTGCTTGGATCCACAATCAGTGCTCTCGGAAGCAGCAGTCAAGAGATCAACAAATAAAAATAAAAGCACTGCATTGGGTATGTCTGCTGCACAAGACCTCTTGTGAGGGTTGAAGAGTAAAGATATCACTTTGAGGATTAAGGTGGGCCTAAAACAAGTCACGGCATTTCATTGGCTTCATATGGATGTGACAAGTGGATATTGAAGACTGATGAAGAAGATGGAAGACCATCGTGAACGATGGGGGGAGTGCGGAGTGGAGACCCAAAGCCCATCAGTAGGCCACTGGAGATCCCCTTGCAGAGGGGTCTCGGGGAGGAGATGACCCAGTCAGGGTGCGATGTAGCAACGATGAGAACTACAACTTTCCTCTAGTTCCTAAAGGTTTCCTCCCTGCTCCCACTACCATGACACGAATTCTACCTTGCAAGTCTGGCTAGACCAGAGGATGTACACTGGTACAGATAGGAACTGGAAATCCAGGGAATCCAGGGCGGATGAGCCCTACAGGACCAGTGGTGTGAGTGGCGAAACAGGGAGGGTAAAGGGAGAGTGGGTAGGAAAGAGGGAACCGATTACAAGGAACTATATGTGACCTCCTCCCTCGGAGACAAACAACCGAAAAGTGGGTGAAGGGAGACGTCGGACAGGGCAAGATATGACAAAATACCAATTTATAAACTATCAAGGGCTCATGAGGGAGTGGGGAGTGGGGAGGGAGGGAAAAATGAGGACCTAATGCCAGGGGATTAAGTGGAGAGAAAATGTTTTGAGAATGATGTACAAATGCGCTTTACACATTGATGTGTGTATGGATTGCGGTAACAGTTGTATGAGCCCCTAATAAAATGTTTAAAAAAAAAAAAAGAAGATGGAAGACAAATTGGTGTATTTGAACGATGGTTCTGGTGCAGAATGCTGAAAGCAGGGGATTGCCCAAAGAACAAGCAAAACTCTCTTGGTAGAAATAGAGCCAGTCTGCTCCTTAGAATCAAGAATGGTGAGACGAGGTCAAGTCCCATGGACATGTTTTTAGGAAAACAGCCCCTGGAGGAGGACAGCTTGCTTGGTAGAGTGGAGGAGCCGGAACAAAGGGAATGCCCTTGACAACATGGGCTGACGCGGAGGCTGCAGCAATGGGCTCACACAAACAAACGTTGTGAGAGTGCTGCAGGAAAGAGCAGTGTTCTCTTCTTGCGGACACGGGGGTTATGACTTGGACCCAACTCATTGGCACTCACAGCAGCATCACAGTAAGGGAACCATTAATACAGATTAATTTTGCAAGGATATCATTACAGTCTACTAATTTTAGACATTTGTACAAAGTGTTAAGACAGGCAACTTCTGAAATAATGGTGTGATTCTCCAGTTTAAGGTAAAATAAATATTTGTGTCTATAAGAATGAATACCAAATGTAACTACAATGTCTTATTAACACCCAGTAACAGAAACGAGGCTTCAATGCTGCTACTGTTAAGAAATCCTGTTTCACATGGGTTTAAGATTGCTCTCATAACACTTTCATTACTTCATTTATTGTAAAAATGCAAAAATCACAATATTTCTAGCTTCTGTATTTGTAGATACATGATTTACCGTTTAGGGCTTAAGTAAGTACAGTGTTTCACAGACACATGACACAACCCTGACAGCTTCTTCTGATGTCCTGTATTAGAGAATAGTTTATGAACATAAAGTGATTTTTCCCAAACATAAGGAACTTTGCTACATCGATATTAATTTTGATAAGTACCATTTATTGAAGCCTTGCTATGCCAAAGGTTTTGTGACTTTTTTCTCTTCTACATTGTATCACATTGACGCCAAAGGAGTACTACCCTCCAAGCCATAGTGTGCAGAAACGGGCTCCATGAGATGATTATCGAAAACTACAAAATTACTTTAAAAGGTAGGATGCACATTTCTATCCAGTCCATCTATGCCCTAAATGAAATGGGGCCCCAAACTGCATTTCCCTGCATAGTGTAAGCACAACCAAGTATAAGAAAACAAAACAATAAAAGGAAACAAAATAATATTCAGATAATTAATCTAAAGCATGACGATTCCCAATCCTACAATTCTATATTAATGTACCAAAAACAAAACCTCCAAGAATATAGAAAAAGGAGAGAAGTTAAGCTATTTGCTCATTTCAAAGATTGATGGGTGGTTCAGTGTTAGAATCTTGCCTTCCATTAATGGACCTTTGGTTCCGTTTCCGGCGAATGCACCTAATTGCAGACCCTAATTGCCTCTGATTAAAAGCTTGAATATAGTTGTGATGAAAAACAGGTTTCAGAGGAGCATCTAGACTAAGATATTCCAGAAAGATAGGCCCAGAGATGAGTCCAGAAAAATCAATCTTGAAAAACGTAATGGGGCGCATTTCTACTCATGCACAGGAAGCTGCCATGAGTTAGATTCAACATAAAGCCAATGAGTTTTACTGCGCTGATCTCTTTTAAGAAACTAAATTAACTTTAGATATTTAGTATTTCCTTCTAAGAAGTGGTTTGTATACTACTGTAGATAAAAGTATATTCCATAAGTTAAACTTAAAGCCATATAGGAATGAGTAGCAGTTTGTTTGTGTATTTTACTCTTTCATGGTTCCCTGTGGAAACTTTCCTTTGGGTAGGAATTTTTTTCTTCAGGAAGGACTTGATTCCCCTTTCCTTTAGGTAGGAAAATTTTCTGACTCATTCAAATGGTTGTGCGTGACCTGATCTGCTGCTGAATAGACTTTGTGATCCACCCCCTCCCCCTTGGGCTGTGAGAAGAATAGTAATTAGAACTCATGCTTAACCTGCATTTGACTGTGTTTTGAATATGATGTAAAATAATATTTTGAGAAAATTTTTCTTTGGTTTCCAAACCATTACAATATTACAGCATAAAATGTACACACCTTTAATCAATATAAATTACACAGATAGAAAGAAGACATATTCAAACCACAGATATGTAATTTCTCAGAAAGATACTCTTTAAATAAGTTCTTACACTCATAATTAATGAATGAGGTCATGATACATTTTTCAAATGAAAAAGGAGAATGACCTATTAATTTTCTCAGCTTTGTGCTTTGTTTAATTTAATGACAGATCTGTTATTTTCATTTCATGGGCTCTTCGATGCATCTAGAGATATTGTTATCTTTCCCTACTCCAAGATCCATAAAGAAATTTTTAAATCAAGGAGAGAAAAAGCAGTATTAAAATAACTTTACAAGGTGCTAATTTGTAAAAAAAAAAAAACCAACAACCAGAGGGTAAAAAACATGAAATTGCAAACATAGCAAAACTTAACTTTTGACAAGGCTGCCGTTAGCCACTGTTGATAAAGTAATTTTATCTTCATCATTACATTATCAATGTATCATTCTTCCAATCTAATTAATACTAATTAGTAGAGTTTTACTGAGAGTTTTTTCACTGTTACTATAATAAAATATTTACATGTCATCAATCTGCCTTTGACTACGATAGTGAAAATGAAGCCACTGGGTTCAATTGTGCTTCTTGATTCTGCGAATAGGATTTCCTAAAGAAAACAGTCTCTTCCGTCTAATGAATAGCCGGAAACTGAAAAGCTGCTTCCCACGTTTTATTTTGGCATAGTCACCAGACCTCTGTCCCACTGTGATCCGAACTGTACCTGAGTCCAGTCTCTGGATTGCACTTTCTACAAATTGTATTTCGTTCATTGTAATCATTAATTTAGGCTCTTCAGTATGCAGGGAGAGCGACGTCAATGTCTAGTTCACGCCAGCTCAAAGGAAATGGTCTATAGCTCTCTTCCCAGATGCCAATCTAATTAAACACTCACTGTAGAAAACAAAAGTGACATATGTAGCAGAGCATAGAGATGTTTACATAGCAGTTTCCAGGTGTATAACAACACTGATTAAAGTGCTAGATTGTTTATTTACTCATTATAAAGCAACCAGGCTCAGTTCCATGTAAAGCAAAGATAGAATTTTTTTTAATTACTCTTATGGGCGTTAAGTATCATTCAATAATGAACAAGGGAAGCAACAGCTAAAACAACGCATCTGAAAATTAACCACTTCAATGACTCATACAACAGCGAGGACAAAGCCAAATGTTAATGTGAAGTAAAGGAGAAGGTGCTTTTTCTAGGATGACTCAACACTTCAGCTTCTCCAATCACTGGGGGAACAGAGCCACACCTCTGATAGGTAGTTTATTTTAATGAAAAAGCTCTCATCTTTTGTAGGCTTACAGAAGTATTTATATAGAAGAAATTCGTGTCATATCTATCTGATTAAAGTAGATAATATGTTTTTGTCTGTATGTTTGTGTCCTTTCTCCTTGTCATTCATTCGAATACCACTGCACTACATCACAATGATTAAGTGTGGAGCTAAAATGTACAAATAAGCTTACTGTGAGAATCATTCCAAAATGTATTTTGTAGGGGACAAGGCACATTCATGCTATATGAATCCATATCAATGTACCAGATTCCTTGTTGGTGTCCAATAAATATGTATTGGTGACAATAAGTCAGAGTAGCAATCTATGGAGGAGGAAACAGCAGAGTGTAGAAAACTATCAAGTTATTGAACCATCCATCTCTTTTACAATATGTTAGCAAAATGTCATGGTTCTAATCCCCACTTCCTTTTGGATGTGACAAAATACTTGCATTTAACTATTATGCTTTTATAGTTTAAGTACCACCACTGGCCTTTGCACCGTGCTCTGATGAGTGTCATGCTGGTAGGTTTTGAATACAGATTTGAAGTGACTAGACACTTTTTTAAGAATCAGAATAAATAGTACTCTGTCAAACTGGCATGAGGGGAAAAAAGTAGAACACCAAAAAGCCTATTTAAAGACAGTCTCAGGGAAACAGTGTCTTAGCTATTAAGTGTGCCCATTAGTTCATTAATATCAATGCCACCCAAACTATTCCAGTTTTTTGATGTGTCCTTGGTGTGGTTATTCTAGAAAAGCTAAATAAGTAGAAGAAATTGTATATTAGGCCTATCAAAAAAGAAGGCACATTTGTCTTGCATACGGTAAATGGTTTTCCTCTTACATCGGTGTTTTCAAGTGATAAAAACAAAACAAACTCAAAACTCACTGCCATCAAAGTGATTCTGACCCGTAACGAGCCTATAAGACAGGGTAGCATTGCCTGCGCGGGTTTTCAAGACTGTAACTCTCTCTGGGAGGAGAAAGGCTACATCTCCTGCCTCCCAAGAGTCACTGGTTGTTTCAAACTGCTGCCCTGGTGGCTAGTTGCCCAGTGCAAATCACTACACCTCCAGAGCTCCCGTCGGTACAAGTCAACGTTTATTATCTTAATCAATCAGTTAATCAAACAATAAGTACTTCTTTTACTTCTTTTCTTTTGTGACTTTCTAGACATTTCAGAGGGACCCCGGGGATACAAAGTACTCTAAAATGCACTCTCTACTTCCTTAGCTGAGGAGATATGCTATTCACAGCTGGATAAAGTAACATTACCCAATAGCATATAATAAGAGTGAAATAGAGAAGTAGAGCTTTATAACCAGAATAAATATCCAGGGAAAATGGAAGCAGAGAGTAACAACCAGAAACATGAGACAAATCTCTCTTCCAATGCTTTTAGGGTGGTTTCAGGAAACACTGGTAGGAGAAAAAGGGCAAAAGTGTGAATTGGGCAAAATTGAGTAGCTTTCTTCCCGTCTCACTTGTTTCCTTTGTCTTTGGAGTTCATCAGAATGCACAGACATCCAGGTGTGGCCAAGAAGCAGTGCCAAGGTTTTTGTTTTTTTTCTCCCTAAGGGAAAGTGACTTTGAAAAGCAAGTTCAAGAGTATCTCAAGACTGAAAAGAGTTCAGGAAAATACCACTGTTCTTTATTCGACTGCCTGCCGACAGTGTCTCCAGCAGAGGTGTGCTGTCCCAGTGGTAAAAGTGATCTGTTTCTTAAGGAAAAATTAGGCAGTTGGAACCCGTGAGCGACTTCTGCTTTCTTAAAGATTTCCTCCTTGGATATCCTGTGAGGCAATTCCCTTAAGGGTCATTTGAGTCAATATGGTTCCCATGACAATAGGATTTCTAGCACCTATTCTGAGTCTTTTTATTTTTTTAATGAAAAGAACATTGGGGTGGGGGGACTCTTACAGCTCTTACAGGCATAACAATCCATGCATCAATTGTATCAAGCATATTTGTACATATGTTGCCATGCTTATTTTCTAAGAATTTACTTTCTATTGAGCCTGAGTCTTTTGGCCAGCCATTTAATCAGCAATTCTGTATGATGCCTTTGTTCTCACTCTCCCAAGGGTAACAATTCAGTCATGGTATTTTTTAAATAGAGATGAAAAACTATGGAGAACAAATGTTTTGAGAACGATGAGGGCAATGAATGTACAAATGTGCTTCACACAACTGGTGTATGTGTGGATTGTGAAAAGAGTTGTATGAGCCCCTAATAAAGCGATTAAAAAAAAAAGAAGATACAGAAAAAGAAAAATAAAAACTATGGAGAATGTGTTCACAGCCCACCCCTATTAGTTCAAGGTTACACAGGTATTTCAACACAGCCTTTGTTTTCAGTGGAGTCTCCATTGCCCTGGGAGCAACTCACAATTATTAAGCCTAAAGATAATCCTGATTGGCACATGCTTGAAGCTTCTCTTAATGGTTAACTTCAGTTTTCAGATGTTTGGACTGCATTAAAATGTATACTTCAAGTGAAATTTTTTGAGTATAATTTCCTCTCCTCTCTTCCAATGATTGATTGAAAAATTAGTTTGGGGTAAGAATATAAAGGACAGAAAAATAAAATTCTAAAGCTAGCATTTTTAATGTCTAAACTTTTATGAATAGTACATGTTTCTCAAAAAGATCCTATTCACAAATGACTAAATATCAGTAAATTCTAATTAAAGGGGTGGTAGTGGTGGTACACTGACCCCAAATGAATATTGTTTACATCTATTATAAATAGATTAATGTAATTTATGTATGTTTAAATATAAGCAAGTGATTGTCTCATCATTAAAAAATAATAACGTTTTTGCTGATTTTTATTTCAAACAATGAAATTATGTATTTCTTTGTTTAAATTTGGTTAAAAAATTAACCAAAACTTTATAAAATTTTTGTCACAAAATAACAAATTTTATCAGAATGCTAAATGTTTTGCTTATATATGCACATAATAACCATTGATCCTTTATTCTTGTATTTTTTATGCTTTTAACATCCACTCTATTGATTTCTAAGCATTATTACATATTTAAAATATTGACTCTGAGTTTTATGTACTACAGATATATAACTTTTAGTTTTGCTTACTGTAAAGTGTTTTTGAACATTAAAACATTGAAAATTTGTTTCATTTAGACTAAATATTTTCTTGATATTTTCTATCTTTTGCATTTGAATTGTATATCAACTATTGCTTCTGCTATAATTTGCTTTCCTTATATATGGCATCATCCTAAAACATATTTATATGTTTATCACTATTAGCTCATCATTTCTCATAATATTCTCATTTTTGTGTTGCTCACAATTACATTTTTAGAAATGGTTCTAATTATAGATTTCTTTCTTTCTTTTTCTTTTTTTCTTTTCTTTCTCTCTTTTCTTTTCTTTTCTTTTTTAGTAGAAGCAAGTCTGCTTTTATTACCACCAATATAGACAGAGCCTTTACTTCTCTTAAATTCTTCATTTTTCCTTATGTCGTTTATCTCTCTTTAATCGGGTGCATTTCCTTCGTGTATTTTTTCCTTTCTGGGATTTTTTTATTTGTTCGTTTTTCCTTGAGAAAGTCTTTACATTCTCTTCTTATATTCCTTTATCTTAAGTAGATTGATTTTATGAGTATACCCTTTCTTGGAAAAATTACAGTATTGTTTCCTTCATCGTGTTTAACAGTAGCTATGTAGATACCAACATGATTATATTTTGTTAATCTATTTAAATAATTACACTTTCATCTAATTAAATCCTAATTAACTTTTAATATATTTAAGTTCTGAGTTTCTGAAAACAGAAGTTTATATATTATTTTAAATTCATTGTCTTCCTGAGAAATAATTCAGATCTTTCAGATATTCAATTCCATGAAACTTAAAGTTAACAATTTTAAGCCTTACGAAGAATCCTGAGAATATTTTCCTCCATTCTGCACATAAATTACCTTGTTTGTGGTCAATCCCAGCAAATCTAGTCACATTGGAAGATGGAAAAACTTGATTTTCAGCAAGATGATTCTTATAGCCCATCTAAGCACTTCCCCAAAAGTATCCTCCTTGGTATATATGCTGGTGGGAGAATCATGGGCATATCTCTCTGCCAGCCCCAGAAAGGCTGAGAGAGTGAAAAGAATTTTAACAGCAGAAAGTACTTTAATATCAAGATAGAGGTCCAGTTTAAAAAAAACATAACACTGAAACTCTATGTCATTACAAAAGATTAGGGCTTGTAACCAAATGTACAATTTTAAAAATTGCTGTTTCAAAAAACTTTATGCTTTTTCTCTATCATTAACATTAGGGAAAAAGAACAGAGTGATAAAATAAGGAGCATAACAGACAATATTCATACTTATTTTCTAATTTTAGGATAAGGAGGCATAATTGAAAAAAATTTTTATATAAGATTTTGAAAATTTCAAACTTGATGTGATTGTAACTGGAGATTTTACTCATGATTCAGGTTAAGTTAAATGAACATTCAGGTCAAAATACATAAGAAGAATGTGAATTTATATTTTTAAAGTCCTATTCATAAACAGTAAAATATAAGTAATAAATGATTTTTCTGGGTCTATGAATTAATATAATTTTCGTCAGAGAACATCTCAATAGTTATTGATATTTATGATCGTGGATTTTGGTTAGAATCTCTTTATGAACACGAGTGCTTATTAATACAATATGGAGATGAATGATTAAAGAGTACCCCTTGAATAAGAACTCATTCTGATAAAATCTATATTACAAAATTCCATTTCTTATGATTGATTTGTTTTATAAAATTACACATACAATACGATTCATATTCATATGTTAACTAAGGTATATCATCATTTCTTTCATATTACTTTCACCATATTCTATAGTCTGGGATATGTTAAAATCATAAAGGTTCCCATTTGGTATTATAGGTGGCAGTGTTAGTTTTATTTTATCTATTCCTTCCCTCCACTGATAGAAAGGAAGAAGGTTAGGATGTTGCAGGTTTGCTTATGTGCTCCCTCCCTGAAGCTATGCCTAAGTTAGGTCGCAAAGCATAAGTCAATTTTACATACTGTGTCTGGATCTAAGGGGAAATTTTCCAGCTCAGTAGGTTAAAATTCTGACCAAATGACAATGAAGATGTGATACACTGTGCTCTCTTGTGTGGGCTGTGATGCTGGAAGATATGCCGCTGCTATTTCAAATAAGTGAACAGATTCCAGCAGAACTTCCACGTTTACGACAGCCTATAGCGAAGGAGTCGCCTGTGCATTTTGAAGGAATAAGCCACTAACCCTATGTAGAGTATGGAAACACGGCCAGATGCTGAAGGCCTAGTGAACAGAAGCAGCAGCGTGTGCGAGATGTGCAAGAAGATGAGGTGCTCTGGACAGAAGGCACTAAAGCCTAACTGAGGAAGAGGTGCCTTCTCAAAGAAGACTCCACCACGGGGCGGGGAAGGTATGGAGCCTCAGGGATAAAAGCCGTCAGGACCTTCGTTTGCTCATGGTCCATGACTCCCAATGAAAAGAAACAGCTGTACAATTTTACTAATAACCAGAATTTGAAATGTACTGAGTATGAATCTGGGGAAATTGGAAGTCAGAAAAAATGAAATGAAGCATATAAAGATTGATATGCTGAGCATTAGAGAGCTGAAATGGACTGGTATTGGCATTATAAATCTAAAATTCCTATGGAATACTATATTAGGAATGACAATCAAGAGGTATGGCATTGCATTTATCATAAAAAAGGGACATTTCAAGATATATTGTGAAGTGCATTACTGTTTGTAATACGAGTATCTCTATCTGGCTTCACAGAAATCCAATAAATACATATATTTTTCAAATGTATGCACCAACCACCGGGATAGTGATGAAGGAGTTGAAGAATTCTATAAATGTCTTCAATTTGAAAAGTTGATCAAGTGTGTAATCAAGATGCATTGAAAAAGGATTGGCAACTGGAATGCAAAAGTTTAAAACATAGAGGAGGAAACAATAGGTGGAAAGTAAGGCATTGGAAATTGGAATGAAGCTGGAGATCACATGACAGATTTTGCAAGATCAATAAGGTTTTCATTACAATGACCTTTTTTTTCAAAAACACATAAGGAGACTACACAGGCGGACTTCTTCTGATAGAGTCCATAGAAATTAAATTGACTATATTTATGGGAATAGACAGAGGGAAAGCTCAACATCATCAGTTAAAATCAGGCCATCAGCCTGTGTTCCTGATTGTGGAACAGAAAATCAATTACTCATATGTAAGTTCAGGATGAAGCTGAACAAAAATTAAAAGAAGTCCACGAGAGCCAAAATATGACCTTGAGACTTCCCCACCAGAATTTCAAGCACATCTCAAAACCAGATTTGATTCATTGAACACTGGTAACATAAGATCTGATAAGTGGTGGGATGGCCTCAAAATCATCATAAATGTAGAGAGTAAAAGGTCAGTAGAAAGATAGGAAAGAAAGAAAAGACCAACTTGTACATCAGAAGAGACTCTGAAACTTGCTCTTAATCATAGGGCACCTAAGGCACCTGGAAGAAATGATGAAGTCAAAGAACTGAACAGAAAATTTCAAAGGACAGCTTGAGAAGTTTAAGTCAAATGTTATAATAAAATGTGAGAAGACCTAGAGCTAGAAAACCAATGAAAAAGAACACACACAGTATTCTTAAACTGAAAAAACTCAAGAAAAATTGAAAGCTCAAGTTGAATATTTAAAAATTCTATGTGTAAAAAATTTAAATGATGCAAGAAAAAAATCAAAAGCAGAAGGAAAGATTACACAGAGCCACTGCGCCAAAAAGAACTGGTTGATATTTAACCATTTCAAGAGGTAGCATATGTGGAAGAACCAATGGTGCGAAAGGAAGCAAACCAATCTGTAGTAAAAGCATTGGCCAAAAACAAGGCTCTAGGAATTGCTGCAACACCCCCTGAAATGATTCAGTAAGCTGAAAAAGCACTGGGAACACTCGTCTGTGCCAAGAAATTTGGAAGACTGCTACTTGGCCAATTGACTGGAAGAGATTCATATTTATACCCATCCAAAGAAATGTGACCCAACAGAATACTAAACTCTTACTATTATTAATATCATATACAAGTAAAATTTTGCTGAAGATCATCCAACAACAGTTGTGGAAGTACAATGACAGAGAAGCCAGGAGAATAGGCCAGATTAAGAAAAGGACATAGAAGAAGGCAGATCATTGCTGATGTAAGATGAATCTTGGTTCAATGCAGAGAATTCCAGAAGCATATTTACTTGTGTTTTATTGACTATACAAAGGCATTCAGCTGTGTGGATAACAGCAAATTATGAATAGCCTTGAAAAGAATTGGACTTCCAGAACACTTCATTGTGCTCATGTCAAACTTGTACGTGGATCAAGAAGCAGTTATGTGCACAGAAAAAGGAATATTGCATTGTTCAAAATCAGAAAATGTGTATGTCAAGGTTGTATCTTCTAATCTTACAAATCTCTTATAATCTAGTTTTGTATACCACTTAAAATAGTCATTAGGGTGGTGATCCAGTTGTCAAATTATTTGAATCCCACCACTGATGAAAGCCTACTTGATGGCACCTAACAATAATATATGGCAAAGGCAAAATTGTGCTTCTAACCAAGTCAAAAAGAAACTAACATCACAAAGTCCAATGATAGAGATGTTTATCACTTTATCATGGGAGGTAATGTAATCCGTGAAAACAAAAAATTTAATGTAGCAAAGGATCATAACATATGTCTACTCTTATAATGTGTCCTATATTAACAAGAGGGCCCTCGTGGCAGAAAGGGTTTGCCCTTCAGTGCTAACACTTTTAGTTCCAACCCATCTAGTAAGAACTGGTTGATATTTAACCATTTCAAGAGGTAGCATATGTGGAAGAACCAATGATGCGAAAGGAAACAAACCGATCTGTAGTAAAAGCATTAGCCAAAAACAAGGCTCTCGGAATTGATAGAACACCCACTGAAATGTTTCAATAAGCTGAAGAAGCACCGGGATACTCATGGAAGACAGGCCTGGTGATATACTTCCATAGAAATTACAACAAGAAAAACTTGTGTAGGGGTTGTACTTTGTAACACAAGTACGTTGGAATCTGTTGGGTGTCAACTAACACCTAATACTGTAATGACATTACTCATGATCTATTTTGTATAGTATATGAAATATATCAACATTTTACAACTTAAACATGAATTTTTAACATCATTGATATATTATTTATTGTTATTATGTGGAACCTCAGAAAAGTCAACTGATTGAAGCAATATCATTGCTGATGGTCCTGGAGCTCAAACTTACCTGACCACTTAATCATGTGTACTTTTTGATGCATACTTCTTATTCAATGGAATGTTCATTGAAATGTGAGCCAGTTAACCAGTTCATTGAAATGAGAGCGTTGTTGAGTGGTCTGGATTTTAAAATTGAAAGACCACCATGATAGTTTCTATTATGTCATTCTTCTTACTGTCTGGTAACTTTTCTATGCTTGCTGCTACATAGTTCTACCCAGGCGTAAAGAATGAGAGACAAATTCTATGCAAACTAGTCCATAAGTATAGAAAAATTAGAATGAGTACAAGAATGTTCTATCAAGGATAACTAATTATTTTGTCAACTAAGGGTTTTTTAATTTGAGAGTCATCTGGCTAGATCTGGAGAGAGAAGAGAAAGCTTTCAGAGAAGTTACTCTGTATAGAAATAGACTTGGAGAATGTAAGTTCCATGACATAAACTTGAGGAACAACACTGGAATATTGTTGGCTGTGAGTAAATATGGGGATGCACAAATGTCCCCAAAGAAAATTACAGGCCTAGTGCATTCTCTCTTCAATCTTCAAAAACCATTTGAGTCGCCATTGTGTCATTTCCAACATCATATCACATTGTTGGTTCTATAGTTCACATATACATAAACACATATACAAACACACGTATACAGATACAGAAATGCAGAGTATTTTCAGTTACTCAGAATATAGTTTACGACCACACGTAAAAGAATCAATTTAAAACAGAAATTCAGAAGTATTTTAAGGCAAATAATACGAATTTGTGCTACTCGCAGTTATAAAGCTTTCCTCTAGTAGAAGCTTTTGTTGAAGAAGAGTTTTTGTGTATTATTAACCCAAACAAGGGCTCCTGAAATCTGAAACAAAGTAAAACTTAGGGAGAGATGACAACATGTTATTTCCTTGGATATTTAAAAGTATTCACCTCTATCTTTTGAAAAATGTCTTTCTGCCATGCTTGTTCAGATCATGCTGTGTAGAACATGTCAAAATGCTACAAGCTAATTATTGTATCTGCCTTGACAAACACAGTTTTATTTTTTCAGCTAATGTTATTTATTTGCTTAATTTTGTATTTTCAATATAGTGCCTAAGACCTATTAGTGTAGGAAAAGGCAAACACACTTCCCCATAGCAAATGTGGTTTTTTTTTAATCATTTTATTGGGGGCTCATACAACTCTTATCGCAATCCATACATCCATCCATTGTGTCAAGCACATTTGTACATTCGTTGCCCTCATTATTCTCAAAATATTTGCTCTCCACTTTAGCCCGTGGTATCAACTCCTCATTTCGCCCCCTGCTTCATGAACCTTTGATAATCTATAAATTTTTGCTATTTTGTCATGTCTTACACTGCCCAACATCTCCCTCTCTTTACCCACTTTTCTGTTGTCCATCCCACCGGGAGGAGGTTATATGTAGATTCTTATAATCAGTTCCCCCTTTCTACCCCACCTTCCCTCCACCCCTAGTATCACCACTCTCAACACTGGTCCTGAAGGAATCATCTGTATTACCAGTTCCTAGCTGTACCAGTGTACATCCTCTGGTCTAGCTAGATTTGTAAGGTAGAATTGAAATTATGAGAGAGAGTGTGGGAGGAAGCATTTAAGAATAAGAGGAAAGTTGTATGTTTCATCTTTGCTACACTGCACCCTGACTGACTCTTCTCCTCCCGGTGACCGTTCTTAAGGGGATATCCCATTAACTACAGATGAGCTTTGGGTCCCAAATCTGCACTCCCCCTCATTTACAATGATATGATTCTTTGTTCTTTGATGCCTGATACCTGATCCCTTTGACACCTCGTGGTCACACAGGCTGATGTGCTAATTCCATGTGGGCTTGGTTGTTTCTGAGTTATATGGCCACTTGTTTACCTTCAAGCCTTCAAGACTCCAGACGCTATATCTTTTGGGCACCATCAGCTTTCTTCACCACATTTGCTTGTGCACACATTTGTCTTCAGCAATCGTGTCAGGAAGGTGTGCATCATGGAATGCCAATATAATAGAACAAAGCATTCTTGTATTGAGGAAGTACTTGAGTGGAGGCCCAATATCTATCTGCTACCTTAACACTAAACCTATAAATATATGCACATAGATCTATTTCCCCATCGTTATATTCAAATATATTTACATATGTGCTTGCCTGTATTTAGACCTCTATAAATGCCCTTTGCCTCCTAGCACTTTCCTCTATTTCCTTTTACTTTCCTCTTGTCCCACTATCATTGTCAGCCTTCATTTGGGCTTCAGTAATTTCTCTCAGTAACATCGCCCTTTGTCAATCCCTACCAGGCCTCTCACACCCTCCTTGCCACTAATTTTGGATCACTTGTCATTCCCTTTTCCCTGGGTTGGTCAATACCACCTCCTTTCCCCTACTTCCCCCTCTCTCTTGTCCCCCCGGAACCATCAGTCCCATTGTTTTCTCCTCCAGACTGTTCATCCAGCCTATCTTATCTAGATACACCTGCAGAGACAATAATATGCACCAAAAACAAGACACGGCAAGACAAAGCGACCAAAGAAAACACGACAACAAGAACAAATAAAACGAAAAACAAAAAAGAAAGAAAACCCTGTAAACAGTTCAAGGTCTGTTTGTTGACCTCTCCTCCATTCGAGTCTGATGGGGTACCATGCTCTGACCCCAAAGTCTATCCTTTGCACTCCCTTGGGACCTCCCTGATCTTCTCCCCCACTGCTCTGCTGCACACACTTAGTGTTTTGCCTCAGTGTGGTGGGGTAAGACTGGGCCAATCCTGACACTTTGTCTCCAGTGTTGTCCCCCGTAGGGCCATGGTTCAGTGAGGGACGTCGTCGTGCCTAATAGTGGGACCAGTCACATGGTCCAATCTGTGCATTGGCTGTTCTCTGAGAAGGGATATCATCCTCCAGGCTTGCTGGGCCAGGATGCGCTCCACTCTCTCTTCCTCCCTCTTCATTTGTTCCCACATGCTCTGATCAGACATGTCCCTCTCCCTGAGCTGCAGCTTCAGTGCTGTCCTCTAAAGTAAATTGCTCTGGGGGGAGGAGTGGTTGTCCACATAGTTGGGATTGGGGCCGGCCCTCAGATCCCTCCACTGGCTCCCTGCTCCATGCCAGCATGCTGCATTCACATTCCAGAACACCGGGTTTAGGTCTGGTTTTTAAAAAAAATCATATTTATGCATAGATTCTTCGAATTGCTGCCTTATAACTCTTTACACATATAGCTAAATACACAAATGTAATAGCATATAGAAAGAACATTGTTCTTCAAGCACTATGTTTCTCATCTGATTAGTTAGCAATTTGTACAATTATACCTAAATGGATGCAACGCTAATATCACTGCTTATTTTATTACAACAGTAAAGCAGGTACAGTGCTATCTGCCTTGCTTGTTGATAATATTACTCATAAACAATTTTGTATACACTCTATTTCAAATTCCCAACTTGATTAGCTAACAATATGCACTAAAACATTCAAGGTAAAATGAAAAGCTAATTGCATAGAGATTTTTAAGCTCATTTGCTCACAACAGGATTTATTAGTACCAATGAAGGTAAAAAAACAGATGACTTCTCTCCTAATTCCCTCTGCTCGTTCAAAATGTCCACAGAGAATGTAAATCGAATAGAGCATGGAAATAACATTTATGCTCAGAGCAGTATTTGAAAAGAAGAAAATATTCCCTGGCTCAATGAAGAGGTTACAGATGCCTTTTACTCTGGAATACTGCCTTTCTTTTGAAATACTGTATCTAATGGTGTAGAGAAGATAAAGCTTCTTTATATTGAGTACTTATTCCCAATCATTGCATTTGCTTGCAATTTTCTATTAGGTTTCTTGCTCTTAGGACTAGTAACTGAATGATGCCAATAATGAGGTATGATGGAAAACTTAATGTGATCAAAGGTTCAAAATAAATACTTCAAATAAGTAGCATAAAAATTGTTAGCCTTGAGTGGAAAATATAGGAACATATATAAACTGAGATCTTCTAAGAAATGTGTAAACAGGCAAAGCCAGAACTCTCTAAAACAAAGAAGGATTATCCAAACGATGGCTATAAAAGCACAACATGTTGTACACACATTTTAAAAGCTAGTTAGCACAAATGTTTATAAACCAAAAAGTTAGTAAATATGAACTCACTAAAATGTGTATCATTGAACTTGTTAAAATCTTTGCGTTTTAATAAATAAAAGGAAAAACCAAGACACTTGGCATGCCTAACATGGTTGCCCCAGATCTAAATTAAACTTCATTTTGAATCAAACTGCAGCTCGAGTATCCATTCATACAATGACAGCCTACAGTGGAACAGTGTCTTAAATTTAATATTGCTTCAGAAAAAATAACCTGTCCTTTCCTTTAATCCCATCATTAACAGGCCTGGTTGGGGCTAGTCATTTATTTGAGGCTTTGTTTCCACTTAGAGCATTAGAAAAGTCTATTCACAATTTATCCGTTCCTATGGCTCAAATTGCTGATAAGGCTGCTTGTGGTATAGCAGTTCAGCACAAGTCTAAGACTACCCAATGATATTGTTTAGATCATAAAATAGTCTTTGTTTTCCTCTTTTCTCAAGGAAGAGGCATATGTACTAATATTTCTTGCTTTTCATGGACAAATATCATTAGAGAAATAGACTATATTACTATTCCTAATAATTTTCCTCCCTTCTATAATTTTAGTTACTTATCCTAAAGTATCATATCTTGTACATGCTCTTTTTTATTATCCTGTCTGCTCATTTTACTCGCTGTAATTATTATCATGATGCTTGTTAAATGTATTACACATTGCCACTCTCATTGCCACTGATAACTCATGCAAAAATGAGCCATGCACAAGAAAGTAATTTACTTAAAGAGGATGAAGTCTAGTTCTGGAATTCATCCTTTGAAATGCCACATTTTTCCTTTAATATCACACTGTTCATATCACCTTCCTCTATGATAATTTACAAAGTCTAACTATGAGGCCTATAGCAATAGCAATGTAACACCAAATAATAATCAGTCAACTAATAATACATTAAGCATCTGGGTTCTCAAAGGTTCAAATAGAGGAGCCATCCTCCAAATTTTATATCCTTGCAGAAGATGAAGTTTTACTTTGTGAGTGGTGTCTACTCTGTAGTGGTGGTTTAATAAGGGTAGAGAATATATAAATGAACCTGTGTTAGTCCGAGTACACTCTATAAACAAAGTCATATAAACTCATATAGTGTATAAGAGTTTTATATAAAGAGTAATTGTACATTAAGAAAGCATCCCAACCCAGTCCAGTCCAAGCCCATAAGCTCGATATTAGCCCATATGTCAGATACCAATCTATGAAGTCCCCTTCAGACTCACAAAAAAACATGCCATGACTCTGAGTGCAGGATGATCACAGGCCAGTGGGTAGAAAGTCTTTGGATCCAGTGGCGGTGTAAGCATCTCAGCGCTGACAGGGGTCCCCACATGGCTTCCCCAGCACCCAGGGCTGCATCAGGATACGTCCATGTGGCTTCTCCTCAGGGATGTCTCGCAAGGAGTCAGCCTTGGGTTTTGTCAGGAGAACATCTCCAAGGGAGTGAGGAGAGAGAGTGTGTCTCCCGCCTCCAAGGAAGAAATGCAGGATTTCCCAGAACCCCAATGAGAAGGCCATGCCCACACACAGGCCTCATTGGCTATGATTTGATTGACAGGCCAGACTCCACCCCTGCACTCTCAATCTGCACATTGACATATGATTATATAACTACCACAGACCCCTAAAACTGAGCTACTTATTGTGACTGCCCCATATCTACATAAATCTCCTTTGAATCAAACTGAAGCTTGGCCTAAAAACTTTGCTTCTGTAATAAACATATAGCAGGAGGTTAGGAAATATAAAAGATCATGTTTAGAAGAATTATAGTTATCAACTCCCTTGCAACTTTGGAATATGTACCCATTTGTGCCTGTGAACATGTAATCTTTTTTTTAATTCACCTGATAAAAACCTTGCTTTCTCTTCCTGTAGTTTGGAACCCTGTGCCTGGGTGCTTGTATATCTCCCAATTGGTGTGTGTGTGTCTCTGTCTCTGCCTTTCAATAACTCCTTTCACTTCCAACATAGTTTAAGGCTGATGCTTCACTATCAGATTTATTTCTTTACATTTTAATGCAATTGTTGACTCAAACTGAAAATAATAATTCTACTATCTTTGAATGAAGATTTTAATATGATATTAAACACACAACTTCTTTATTTACCCTGCTAGTGTATATGGCTCAGCCATATCATTTTTTTGCTTCAATGCTGCTTAAAATAACCATCTGGATTTGCTATTTTCTGATTAAAATTTGTCTTATTTTAATTTTTAGGATGTAAATTGTATCCTTACAGAAATACATATAACAGCAAAACCCAGTCTGATGTACCAATATACATGCAGACTACTCAGTTAGACTTCTCTGGTCATGAGATAGTATCCTCGTTAGTTTTGAAGGCTGGCAGTTGATGTGGGCCCTGAGAGCCCTTCTCTATTTTTCCACAAACTCCCACTTTGTTCAATAACTGAAATTTTAGAAATGAAATAAGAAGGAATGGTTTGCTTGAGTGGTAGATATGTGTTATGGAGCAGATATACCCCTCTAAAAAAATAAGATGAAATCCTACACATATAAATTTGACTCCGAAAGAAAGGTTTTCTTTTGTTATGTGAATGAGTCATGCTTTTTAAGGTGGGTCCTAAACCTTATCACTTAAGTAGTGTCGTACAAAAGAACAGAATATTCAGAGAGACGATAATATAAGGGGAAGATAGATGCTATGTGAGGAAACATCTATAAGAAAAGCAATGCTAAGGATTTTTGACAGACACTAAGAAACAGGACGAAGGCTAACAGGTAGAATAGATATGGGACTTTGGACTTTCATACTCCACAACCAAAGCTGAAAATTTCTGGGTTTTTTAAAACCAGATACCCATTTATGGTATATTTTATTACAGTAGTAGTAGGTAATTCAATTCTTTGTAGCAGACAAATGTTTACATATTTACATCTATAAATATTTCCAATGTACAATAGCATATGTTGTTGTGGTGGTTAGGTGCCAACAAGTTGACTCCAGCCCATAGCAACCCTGTGCACAACAGAATTAGACATCGCACAGTCCTGTGCCATCTGCACAGTTGTTCCTATGCCTGAGCCCATTGATGTAGCCACTGTGTCAAACCATTTTATCCAGGAGCTTCCTGTTTTTCTTTGCCTCTCCACTTTATTAAACATGATGTCCTTCTCCAGGGACTGGTCTTCCTGACAATCTATCCAAAGGTGATTCAATGGAAAATGCCATGGTCAGGAACCCTTTATCCTCAAAGTAACATCCTTGCTCTTCAATACTCTAAAGAGGTCTTTTGCAACAGATTTGCCTAATGCAATACATTGGATCTCTTGACTGCTGTTTCCATGAGCATTGATTGTGGATGCAATCAAGACAAAATCCATGGCAAGTTCAAACTTTTCTCCATTAATCATGATGTTACCTATTGGTCCAGTTGTGAGGATTTTGGTCTTCCTTACCATGAGTGGTAATCCATACTAAATGCTACAACCCTTGATCTTCATGATCAAGTGCTTCAATTCCTCATTTTCAGCAAGCAGGGCTGTGTCCTCTGTATACCAGAGGTTGTTCATAAGTCTTCCTAGAACCCTGGTACTTCACTCTTCATATAATCCAGCTTCTCTTATGGTTTGCTTAGCATACAGATTAAACAAGCACGGTGAGAAGATAAAATTCTGCCCCACACCTTTTCTGATTTTAAACCATGCAATATGCCCACATTCTGTTCCCCAAACCAGCTATCAATTCATGTATAAGTTCCGAATGAATACAGTGAAATGGTTCAGAATTCTCATTTTTCTCAAGGTTGTCTACAGGTTTTTATGACCCACAGAGTCGAATGCCTTGGCATAGTCTATGAAACACAAGTAGACTTCTAAGAAAATCGTGCTTACGTAAGACCATCCACACGAAGAGCTTGCTGTGTCATCACCAGATTTCTGGGTGAGGAAGCTGAGTTTGGGGAATGGCATGCAAGACAGGGTCTTACAGCACCCCAAGGTTCTTTTGTTAGTTCACCCATGGAAAGCGGAGCTCTGCTCACCACGCATAAGTTCCCTTTCTGCACTACCGATCTACGCATTCCCTTTTCATAGCACCTGCCCACACCTCATCTCCCTTGTCAGTGGGGTGGCATCTCCCAGACCCTTCCCTTCTCGCCCTCTTCCCCCCGACTTTTCTGTGGCTCGCCAGCATGGGATATGGCCCAGGACAATCTATCCCTCAGGGCATCCCATGGAAACCCACTCGAATTCCTGGAGGCCCTGGATGCTAGAAACTGTGGCGCCCAGTGGAATAGAGTTCACATTTGGGCTAATCCCTAGCCGAGGTAGAGCTCCCTCCATTGGTGGCAGGGCACAACTGGGCTCTGCAGAGAGATAGCCCAGTTATCTTGAGAGTGGTCTGACACAGGTGAGACAGAAGCACAGTTGGAACCCACAGAGCAGCGGGTTCCAAGAAGTTGTTAGATTTGTTCTTATTTTCTATTGAGAAAGGAAACACAGACCTCCTTACCCCACCAGAGGAAATGTAACCCAGCATTTCTGGGTTTCTTGGCAGCTTTCCTGCCACAGGCTAGGTAGCCTACAGAATCAGCTAAGGGTCGCCCCCTGATCAGAAGCCCCTCTTCCCTAGGGCATCCATTATAATACCCCATTTGCATTCTAGGACCACATATAAGGAATAGATAGTTCTGAGTTGTGCAGCAATCCATTGTTATAGGCACAATAACAAAAGGACTACACTCTCCTTACATAATATCCAGGGTTGATAATGGACTCTGGTAGATTCAATATACCCGTTACTTAGCCCAAACACCATAACTTATAGAACCTGTTCCCTTCACCTCAGTAACAATCCAGTAACTTACCAAGAAAAATTGCAACTCCCATGACCCTCTTCTTCAACTCATTAAAAATTACTATACTTCATGGGAAGGCTTCCTATGATTAATAACTCCACTTAACACCTACTCTGGAGCATCTATATCCTAATCCTCTTACTCACTCAACTATCATTCCCTCCTCATCTACACACAATATGTTTTCCAGCACCTAAGTGATCCTCCCCTAACCTAAATACCCAGCTCCTCCCCACCACAGACATCCCAGAAAACTACACACCACCTTCAGCTCAACCAAGATGTGACATAAGCAACAGCCAACATCAGCGACTACCATAAAAATTCTAGAGAAACAAAAGTTAATTACTGAAGATGACCAAAACCCAAGAGTTTACAACAAAGAAGCAGCTCTTGAATTAGCAGAGAAAAGTACATGAGAATGCTGTTTAGGGATGTACAACAAATCAGGAGATCAATCCTGAAAACTGAAGGGAAATCCAGGAGTTAAGAAATAACATAAAAGCAACAGAGAAAAAGGTAAATGATCTCAACAATGGAAAGAAAGAAATGGAAAACTGAATCAGTGATCTCAAAAGAGACAATAAAACCCACTAATCTGCTGCCTTCAAGAGACACATCTCAAACTCACAGACAAAACTAGACTGAGGGTCAAAGGATGGCAATGAAATTTAAAAAAGCAGGGTTGGCAATACTAATCTCTGACAAAATAGACCTCAAGATACATGATTGAATGAGCGATAAAAATGGGCATCACTTAATGCTGAAGGGATCAATAGATCAGGAATCAATAAATATAGTAAACATATATGTGTCTGACAAAACACCCTAGAATTTCATTAAGCAAATCCTCAAAGAGATAAAAAGAGAAATCAATGGATCAATGATTACAGTAGCTGATTTCAGTACACCACTCTTACAGAAAGATAGATCAACAGGTAAGAAATTCAATAAAGAAGCGAAAGAGCTGAACAACACAATTGAACAACTTGACCTGCTAGAGCATTTCAGAGCTCTTCAACCAACAGCCAAAAACACATATTCTTCTCCAATGCACATGACGCAGATTCAAAAATAAACCACATGCTGGAACACAAGGCACCTTGAGAAAGTTCAAACACATAGAGATCATTCAAACCTTCTTCTCTGACTGCAGTGCCATAAAGCTGGCAATCAACACTAGAAAGAAATTTTAACAAACCAAATACTTGGATACTCAATTATACACTTCTCAAAAGGAATGGGTAATGGACTAAATTAGTGAAGAAATGGAAGTTCCTAGAAACCAATGTGAATGACAATAGATCATACCAAAACTTATGAGACACAGGAAAGGCAGTTACCAGAGGTCATTTTATTTCAATAAATGCACACATGACAAAAGAGGAGAAAATTATGGTCAGCACCTTAACACTGCTCCTTCCAGCAGTTAGAACTGTATGGACAGCATAATCCTTCCAACAGCAAAAGAAGTCATAAAAATTAGAGTGTAAATAAATGAACTGGAAAACAGAAGAATAATATAAAAAACAATAAAGCAAAAAGTTGGGTCTTTGAAAATATCAACAGACAGGTATCAACTTTTAACATAGAAAAAGAAGGAGCAAATGTCAATATCTAGAATTAGGGATGGAACCGGAAATTCAACAGACCCCAATTAAATTAAAAAGATAAATAATGCAGCACTACAAAATTCTACCAAGCATTCAGGCAAGAGCTGAGACCAATCTCACACAAACACTTCCAGAACATGGACAGGGATAAAAAGCAACCAAACTCATTCTATGAAGCCAGCATGACCCTGATTCAAAGACCAGGCAAAGGCCCCACAAGGATAGAGATGAAAGATCATTATCTCTCATGCACATAGATGAAAAAGTCCTCAACAAAATTTGGCAAATAGAATCCAATAATATATCAAAAAAAGAATACATGGTGACCCGGTGTGATTCATACCAGGGATGCAGGTATGGTTCAACATTCAAAAAACAATTAATGTAATCCACCACATCAACAACAACAAAAGGACAAGAAGCATAAAAGGGGGTAGGTATATCCTCCACGAAAAAAAAAAAAAACGGACTTTTTCCCCCACAGCTAGTTATTATTTTTTTTTTTACAAAACAACCTTATCACCTCCTAAGTACTCTTCATTACCCTCAATACATTTGTCAAATCTGTGATTCTATTCTTTGAAACATTTTTCAAATTCATCTGTTTGATGGCTGACAGCACCTCCCTCTTTTTATTCTTTGCCTTTTCTAAGTTCTCAAATCGATGTCCTCTCATGTTCTTCTGCAATCATGGAAACAAAAAGAAGTTGCATGGAGCGAGTTCAGGTGAGTCAGGTGCATGGGGCAAGAGAGGCATTCTGATTTTTTTCCCCAAACTGGCACACTGAGATGTCTGTGTGAGCAGGTGCATTGTCATGGTGGCAAAACCAGTCCCCCATCTGCCACAAATCACAAATAGTGAAAATATCAATACTACCTAAAGCAATCTACAAATTCAATGCACTCCAACTTCGAAATCCATTATCATTCTTCAAATAAATAGAAAAACTGATTACCAGCCTCATATGGAAAGGGAAGAAGCACAGCATAGACAAACAACTCTTCAAGAAGAACGAAGTAGGTGCTCTTGCACTACCTCACCTGAAACTTACTGAACAGCCACAGCTGTCCAAACAGCCTGGTACTGGTGTAACAAAAAATACTTGGATCAAGGGATCAGAACTTAAAACCCAGAAATAAAAACATCTGCATACAGAAAACTTATTTTTTTCACAAAGGCACACAAAGCATTAAATGAGAAACAGATGCCATCTTCAATAAATAGTGAATTTTCTTCTTGGAAAATCCGGATCTCCACTTGCAGAAGAATGAAACAAGACCCATATCTCATTCCATGCACATAAACAATTGAACAAATGATGGCATTGAACTATCATATAATGCAGCAATACCATTACTGGGCATACACTCAAAGAAAATTTGAAACAGATCCTAAACAGACATTTGTTCCCCCATGTTAATCATAGCACACAGTTCACAATAGCAAGAAGCTGGAAACAGCCTAAATTCCCATCAATAAAAGAATGGATAATAAAACTCTGGTACATACACATAATGGAATACTACACATCTCTAAAAAGCTGTGATGAAACCATAAAACACCTAAACTTGTGGAGGGATCTGGAAGACATATGGTGAGTGAAGTTAGTCAATCACAAAATGACAAATGCTTTAAGAGTCCACTGTGGTAGGACAAGCAGCAGAACAGGCTGAAGCTTGCAGGGCATCCAGTCTGCTGGCAGGGACCAGACAGCCTGGTAAAGAGCTGGACCAGTGCCAATGAACCACACATCACCCACTCCAGGTAAGTATAGTGTAGGTCCCTTGGCAAGAGAGCACCTCAGGACAGCTAGGATCAAATGGTCCGGGGTGAGGGTGATGCTGTCTGCTGAGTGTTGCCATGTGTATCTGGGGTGATTATGTAGGCAATTGTACAATTATTTGACTTGACTGAACTATGGAATGATATAACATATGTATTAACTCCTAAGTTACAGCAAATTAAAAGAGAAGAAGAAGAGGAGGAAAAGGAAGTGGAAGACGAAGAACATTGATCATAGATCCAGGAGTTTCCTGTGAATGTAATGCTGCAACCATTGTTGGATGACCTTAAGCAAAATCTTGTTTGTTTGTGATATCCATGATATTGTTCTACAGTTTGAGCACTATGTTGGGTCACCTTTCTTTGCAATGAGCACAAATATGTATTTTATCCAGTCAGTTGGTGTGGCAGTCACCTAATCTGGTGTCAATTTGAGGCTTAAGAATGTAGGGGTGGAGTCTAGCCTGTCAATCTGGAGATAGCCAGTGAGACCTCTGTGTAGGCATGGCATTCTCCTGAGAATTCTGGGAAATTCAATATTCCTTCTTGGAGGCAGGAGACACTATCTCTCTCAGTTCACTCCCTTGGAGACGCTCTACTGACAAGGCTGACTTTCCTGGGAGACGCTGCTGCTTAAAAGACACATGGAGCTACCCTAGTGCCCTGAGCTGGCAAAGCCGCATGGACCTGCCCTGATGCAACCAGAAATCACAGAGAGACCTCTCCCAGCACTGAGATGATTACAAGTACCACTGGATCCAAAGACTTTCTATCCACTGGCCTGTGATCATTCTGGATTTAGCATCAATGCATGTGTTTTGTGAGTCTGAAGAGGACTTCATAGATTGGTATTGGACATATGGGCTAATATCAGACTTATGACCTTAGACTGGACTGGGTTGGGATGTTTTCTTAATGTGAAATTACCCTTTATATAAAACTCTCTCTTATAAACATATGTGTTTATGAATTTGCTTCTCTAGTCTACACAGATTAACACAGTTGTCCAACTAGCTGTCTTCCAAATTTCCTGGCATAAGTGCGTGAGTGCTTCTAGTGCTTCTTCAGCTTTCTGAGACAACTTTCTTATTTCGATGGGTATTTCATCAATTCCTGGAGTCTTATTTTTGGCTAATGCATTCAGTGAAGTTTGAACTTCTTACTTCAGCATCATTGGTTCTCATTCATAACATAGCTCCTGAAATGATGGACTGTCAATTAGTCATTTTTTGGTAAAATGGCTCTGTATTTTTTTCAACTTCTCTTGATGCTTCCTGCATCAGTCAAAATTTTGCCTATAGAATCCTTCAAAATGGAAATTTAAGCCTATCAATTTTTCTTGAGTTCCTTCACTTTCAGACAGGCTATACATATTCTTCCCATTTGGTTTTCTAATTTCAGGTACTTGTACATTTCATTATAATAGTTGGCTTTGTTATCTCCAGCTGCCCTTTGAAATTCTCTATTCAGGTCCTTGACTTCTTTCTTTCTTCCATTTTCTTTAGGTCCTCTATGGTTAAGAGCAAGTTTCAGAGCATCTCGGACATCCACTTTGATCTTTTCTTTCTTTGCTGTCTTGTTAATGACCTTTGTATTCTTTATGAATGGTAGTCTCGCTGGCCTCCCAGAGCTCATTGGATCTTCTGTCATTAGTGTTCAATGCATCAAACCTTTTCTTGAGATGTTCTTGAAATAGACACAACATCACATGTTGGCTCCTGTGGACTTCTTTAAATTTCTTCAGACTTATACTGAACTTACATAAGAGCAATCAATGGTCTGTTTTGCAGTTAGCTCCTAGTGTTTTAGCTGCTAATATTGAGTTTCTCTATCATGTATTTCCACAGATGTGGTCAATTTCATTTCTTTGTATTCCATCAGTTGAATTCCATGTGTATAGTTGCAATTTTTGTTGTTGTTAAATAGTGGTACTTTCTATGAAAAACATAGTTGGTTTTGCAAAATTCTGTCATGTAATATCCAGATTGACTTCTATCACCAAGTCCATGTTGTTCCTTCTTTATTTAAAACTTTTGCATTCCAATCACTAATAACTATGAATACATCTTGATTGCATATTTAAACAATTTCTAACTGAAGATATTGGTAGAATTCTTCAATTTCTTCATCTCTAGATTGGTGGTTGGTGCATAAGTTGAGTAAAAGTTGATTGGTTAGATTTCCTTGAAAGTGGATATATGTAATCTTATCACAGATGGCATTATACTTCAAGATTCACTTTGCAATATCCTTTCTCATAATGAGTACATTGCCATTCCTCTTGATTGTGTCACTTCCTGCCTAGTAAATCATATGCTTTTCTGATTCAAAAAGCTAATACCTGTCCATTTCAGCTCACTAATTGTGTTAGTCTGGGTTGACTAAAGAAACAAATCGAGAGACATTCATATGTGTGTAAGAGAAAGTTTTATATCAAAGGGTAAATTTATATTAAGAAAATATCCCAGTGCAGTCCAGATCAAGTAACTCTGATATTAGCTCTTATATCTGATACTAGCCCATAAATTGCTCTTTATACTCACACAGCACATGCAAAGATGCCGAATGCAGGAAGATCACAGTCCAGTGGGTGGAAGTAGCAGTGGAAGTATCTCAGTGCTGATGTGGGTATCCACGTATTTCCTCCAGCTTGCTGAGTGTCTCCATAGCAGGAAAGGCAAGGCAGAGAGAATGGGAATGGCCTCAAGCGAGCTATTTATCTCCTCATGCCTCCAAATGAGGCCAGCAAGATGCAACCTGATTGACAGCATAGACTCCATCCCTTTGCCCAAGTTGACAGGAGATTATGTAACTGCCACTGACTATCCCTTGTGAACTTGACACTTTTACACAACTCTTTAGCCATATATAATTTTTAAACAAAACAATAATAAAATCATATCTGTATCTAATAGATAAATCTAAAATGCACCAAATTCAATACATGTCGGCCTAATTTGAACATAATACTCTATAAATGAACAAAACAAACAAGAATAACCAAAGAAAATAATCAAAACGATATTGTTTCCAGAAAATAATCCAGTGAATTGCATGGCCACATCTGACCACTGGCTAGCCAAAGAAGGAAAACTACATGAGGCAGAGGTCAGACAAGCATCCGCTCTCCACCTTCATGATTTGTTTCTCTAGCACCCCACTCCCAAGGTGCCATAATGTGTTAGTCCAGGTGGACTAGAGAAACAATTCCAAAGACATTCATAGCTGGGTAAGAAGAAGTTTTATACCAAAGAGTAATTGTACGTAAAAAAAACTCTCAGCCAAGTCCAAACCAAGTCCGTAGTCCAATATTACCCCATTGTCCAATACTAGTCCACAAATTCCTCTTTAGATTCACCCAGCACCTACAATGGTGCCAAATGCAGGAAGATCACAGGCCAGTGGGTAGAAGGTCCTGTGGATCCAGTGGCAGTGGACGCACCTCAATGCTGGCTTGGGGCTCCACATGTTCCTCCACCTCTCAAGTGTCTCCACAGCAGAAAAGGGAAGGCAAAGAGTTGGTCTGGCCTTCAGTGAACTATTTATATCGTCCGTGCCTCCACATGAGACCAGCAAGCTGAGACCTAATTGACAGGCTAAGCTCCAACCCTTTGCTCAGGTTGACAGGAGATTATGCAACTGCCACATGCATGCCTAAGATATTGTTCTTTTATGTGTTCCATTTCATTTTTGACCACTTCCAATATTTCTAAACTCATACATCACACATTCCACATTCCAATCATTAGAAAAAAACTGCAGCTGTTTCACTTTACCTTGAGTTGTACCCCATCAGCGATGAAAATCCCGGAAGGCTCCACTCGCACAGACTTTACTGTACTCACTTCACCATTCTTGACTACCCTCCAAGACATTTTTGTTTGTTTGTTTCTGTGAAGGAAAAGGACAGTGATTTGACAACATGGACAAGGTAAGGAGAAAAACTAGGGAAGTGTTCTCAGCCATTCAACCAGATGAGCTTGAAAAATGTTTCCAAGAATGGAATCTCATATTTGACAAAGGTTGTTTTATAAAAACATTTAAAGACATGGCATTGAAAAAAGATTCTATACATTACTCAGATTAAATTTGACTAAGAATTTTTTTTTATCCTTTTTATTGGGGGCTCGTATAATTCTTATCACAATCCATACATACATCCATTGTATCAAGTACATATGTACATTTGTTGCCATCATCATTCTCAAAACATTTGCCTTATACTTTAGCCCTTAATATCAGCTGCTCATTTCCCCCTTCCCTCCTCACTTGCCCCTCCTTCATGAACCCTTCATAATTCATAAAGTATTATTATTTTGCCATGTCTTATACTGTCCAAAATCTCCCCCTGCCCTCTTCTCTGCTGTTCATCCCCCAGGGAGGAGGTTATACATAAATTTTTGTAATTGGTTCCCCCTTTTCAACCACATTCCCTCCACCCTCCAGGCATCGCCATTCTCACCACTAGTCCTGAAGGGGTCATCTATCCTGGATTCCCTGTGTTTCCAGTGGCTATATGTACCAATGTGCATCCTCTGGTCTAGCCAGATTTGTAAGGTTGAATTAGGATCATGATAGTGGGGGGCAGGAAGCATTTAAGAACTAGAGGGAAGTTATATGTTTCATCATTGGACTAGCAAACAATTCATATGGCTAATTTTAAATAGGACAGATAAACACATTTCAGCTCAGAGTTTAGAAGGAAATAAGTGTCAGAATAAATGGGAACATTGATCTGCCACAGAAAGAAATTTTCAGAATTCTGCTAGGAGTCATACAAGAAACAATACAGAAAACAGATGAAATGATAAGGAGATAAAGACCATACACCAAAAGGAAATACAAGAGCGGAGGGATGAGATAACAAAAACAACACACAAAATCCTGGAACAGGAGTGGGAAAAGTGAAACCAGGATGGTAGGTGGAACAGAGGAAGAGGAGGGAGAAAGGGGGAACCGATTGCAATAATTGACACATAACAATAGACCCCTCTACAGGGGGAGGAACAACAGAAAAAAATGGGGTAACGTAGACAGCGGTTGATGTGAGAGATGAAAATAATAATGTACAATCTATCAGGTGGTTATGAGGGTGTGAGGTAGGGGGTGGGGGAAAAAGCTGATACCAAGGGCTCAAAAGAAAGTAAATATCTAGAAAAGAATGAGAGAGAGCAACATATGTGCAAACATACTTGATTCAATTGATGTATGAATTGTGATAAGAGTTGTACGAGCCCCCAATATAATATGATTTAACAACAACAACAAAACAACCAGTAGCAGACTCAAGAACTTTGCTAACTGACTGGAGGAGGCAGTGACCTAGAGGACAGCCAAGCAGACTTAACAAACATGAACACAAATCTAATAAGATCATGAGGAGGAAGCTGAAGAAAACTTAAGAACTGTGCCTGATGCTATGAAGAGAAACAACATCAGGATAATCTGATTCCCAGAGGAAGACACAACAAAGAAAATATCTGTAAAGATAGTGAGAAAATCCTTGGAAGAAAACTTCTCAAGCTTAATGAATGAAAACCAGGCAACCATTCAGGAGACTGAAAGAATACCAGCTAGATGGAATCCCAAGAAATCACCAAGGCACATAACAGTTAAACTATCCAACTTTGAGGAAAAGGAGAAAATCAAGACAGCTGCTAGGAAAACAAGCAGTCACATATAAAGATTCTCAAATAAGAGTGCTTAGACATATCAGTGGACACTATGAAGAAGAGGAGAGAGGTGAGTAACATTTCCGGAAAATAACACAAACCCAAGAATACTCTAACCAGCCAAATTATCGATCAAGATAGATGGAGAAGTAAGAATATTCCCAGACAAGGATAACCTCAAAGAATATGTTAAAAGAAATATAGTCCTACCAAAGATCCTTGACAACCCAGAATGGGCAGAAGAACAGCACTCACCGAGTACAAATAAGAGACTACCACATGGAACAACCCCACCCAGAGGGAAACAAAGAGAAAACATCCCCCAAGATAGCATTGACTTAAGGGTGGCAAAAAGTCAAGGATGAACCACACACACACACAACACACTGACCAGAAAGAGAGATAGGAAAACACCTAACACAAAAGGTATAAGATGACATCACAGAGTCCTCAGATGCCCTCTTCAACAAGTGGTGCTGGGGAAAAATGGATATCTACCTGCAGATAAATGAAGCAAGACCCTTATCTGACTCCATGCACAATAAACTCAAGGTGGCTCACAGACCTTGAGGTAAAATCCCAAACTCTTAGGGCCATCAATGAGGGAATTGGAATCAACTTGAGAACTTTGGCACAGGGAATACATAGGCTATCAGAAATAGGGAAGGACATAAAACAGATGAGTCAAAAATTGACAAGTGGGATATATTAAAGATAAAACACCTGTGTACATCCAAATAATTCACCAAAAGAGTAGTAATAGAGCTCACAGATTGGGAAAACATTTTTAGCAATGACACATCAGACAAAGGCCTTATTACTAAAATCAACAATACTCTTCTAGCTTCCAAAAAGAAAAAAAAATAATTGCCCACTCATGAGGTGGGCAAAGGACCTGAACAGAAGTTTCACAGGGATAGAAATCTGAATGGCCAATAAACATATGAGAAAATGTTCCTGATCATTAGCCATAAGAGAAATGCAAATTAAAACAACTATGAGATATCACCTAACACTCTGAAAGGTAGCCCAATTCAAAAAATCAGAAAGCAACAAGTATTGGAGCAACTGTGGTGAGATAGGAACTCTCATCCACTGCTGATAGACCTGTAGCTATCTATAGCACTATGGAAATCAATTTGGCAATATATAAAACAGATGGAAATTGAGCTACCATACAACCCAGCAATACACCTAGTGGGCATATACCCAGAAGAGGTAAGGAACAAATCTCGGCCAGACATGCGTGTTCCAATGTTTATCGCATCACAGTTCAAAATTGCAAGGAATTGAAAACAACCCAAATTTCCATCAACAGAAGAATGAATTGAAAAACTGTGGTACGTACATACCACAGCAATGAACGCATGAAGCACATTGCTGCATGGGAAAAACTGGAGGAAATAATGCTAAGCGAAGTAACCCAAGTACAAAAGGACTAGTACAACATTTGTCCACTGAGGTAAGCTTAAAAAAATATGCAAAAGGGACATAGGGAAAAATCTACTGCATATATACATACATTCCTAGCATGAGGTCCTGGTAGTATGACATGGGCCAGACCAAATGCAGGGATAAATATTGTAGCCAAATAAAAAGTGTGGGGGAGAACAAAAAATAAACCATGGGTAGTGGGGGAACAGGGCACTAATCCACCCAAGGTGAGGGTATTGTTTATATCTCCACATGGAAAGAGGGACCAGATTTCAACCCAGTGCTCTAAGATGTGAATGAACATACCTGCATGAAACAGGGAACCGGCATGAAGCAGGAAACCAGTAGAGAGGAGTGAGGGGCCGGCCCCAATCCCAACTAAGTGGACAAGCACCCCTCCCCCCTGAAGAATTCACTTCAGAGGACTGTTCTTAAGCTACAGCTCAGGGGGAGGTACATGTCTGAGCAGAAGACAGAGGGGCAAAAGAAGGAAGAGGAACAGAGAGTGGAGCATATCCTCGCCCATCAAGCCCCTGAGGACAGTATTCCTGCTCAGAGCAGCCAATGCACAGAGAGGACAGGAAGGTCAGCCCCAGTATGAGACACGACATCCCTCACTGATCCATAGCACTATGAGGGACAACTCGGGAGGCTCCTGATTCCACCTGATCTGACCCTACCACACCGAGGCAAAACACTAAGGGCATGCAACAGAACAGCAAGAGGAACAGCGCAACCAAGTCTCCAGGTAATACCGAGGGCATGGCACCCCATCAGAAGTTACCGCAAGACACTCCTAAAGGTCAACAAACAAACCTTGAAATATTTACAGGCTTTTCTTTTTTGTCATTGTTTTTTATTGTTGTTGTTTTCTTTTGTTGCTTTGTTTTGCTCTGTCTTGTTTTTGTGCATATTATTATCCCTGCAGGTCTATCTAGATAAGATAGGCAGGATAAACAATCTGGAGGAGAAAACAACAGGACCGATGGTTCTGGGGGGACGTGGGAGAGGGAGAGGTGGGGGAAAGGAAGTGGTACTAACAAACCCAGGGACAAGTGAACAAGTAGTGATCCAAAATCAGTGGAGAGGAAGGTGTAAGAAGGCTGGTAGGGCTTGATCAAGGGCAATGTAACCAAGAGGAATTACTGAAACCTAAATGAAAAGTGAGCATGACAGTGGGACAAGAGGAAAGTAAAAGGAAAGAGAGGAAAGAACTAGGAAGCAAAGGGCATTAGTAGAGGTCTAAATATAGGCATGTTCATAGGTAAATATATTGATATATGAAGATGGGGAAATATATCTATGTGCATATATTTATAGGCTTAGTATTAAGGTCGCAGATGGACATTGGACCTCTACTCAAGTACTCCCTCAATGCAACAACACTTTGTTCTATTAAACTGGCATTCCATGATGCTCACCTTTCTGACACTTTCGCTGAAGACAAAGTGGGTACATAAGCAAATATGGTGAAGAAGGCTGATGGTGCCTGGAACACCTATCAAAAGATATGGTGTCTGAGGTCTTAAAGGCTTGAAGATAAATAAGCGGCCATCTAGCTCAGAAGCAATAAAGCCCACCAGCCTGTGTGATCACATGGTGTCAAAGGGATCAGGTATCAGGCATCA
>NW_022107432.1:562920-565664 GCF_000313985.2 Echinops telfairi | reverse complement strand
GTAGAAAGAAAATGTTTTGAGAATGATGATGGCAATAAATGTACAAATGCACTTGACACAATGGATGGATGTATGGATTGTGATAAGAGTTGTACAAGGCCCCAATAAAATGATTAAATATATATATATTTATATCTATCTATCTATATTATTGTGAATTGGCTGAAGATTTACACAGAAATTAACTCTTCATTCAATGATTCATGCACATTTTATTTCTTGACATTGCTTGCAATCCCAACGTAACATCACTTACCTAACTTTCTTTGGCTTCCATTTTTCTCTCTTTTCTAACCTTTCTGGGGTTCTGAGCCTTGCCCTTTGGCATATGCTGTCCTTTTTTTAATCTTTAATGGCTTATTATTATGTTACTGTTTATCTGATAGACCACTGAAAATTGAGTAATAGGAGTTTCAGGCCTGACAAGAATCTAAGAACATGGACTTGATTCTGGCAGTGTCAATATAACCAATATGCTTGGTCTTTTATATAAGTTTCAGTTTCATTCCCCGTTCTTCTCCTCCCACTCTATTCAGGATTTTCACATGTGATTCCTTTCAGAATGGTCAATAGCAGTAGCCCAATACTATCTAATTCTGGGCTAAGAGCCATGGTGTCTGAGGTTTGCATTAATTAGTTCTTTGCACTAATTATTTCCATGCATCTTAAATGTTCTCCACTCCTCTTTCCTCCAGCTAGACAGAGATCAATTGTTTTGGCTGATTAAAGCTTTTAAGGCACCAGTGGATACTCACCAAAAGCAGGGTTTAGAACATTGACCTTTAGAACCTCAGATGTATATCCAGAAAGACATTGTCCAAAGGGACATTAAGTGATACATACTTATATACATCTATACAAAAATTTGTACAAGATGTTTATAGCAGTTCTAATACTAATAATGGTTAAAAAAACTAAAAACCTAGAAACAACTGAAATGTTCAACAGGAAATCCATAAATACTCTATGGCATATCCATGCAGTGAGATACCAGCATGAATAAAATTCAAAATAATCATCTATGTGCAAAAAGTCAAACAAAAAAGTGAACATACTACATAAAATGGTTTACAATACTGTTATAAAAAGAAAACTTATCTATAGTGGCAGCAAATCAGTGTTTTCTGGGAATTGTGTTGGGTTGTGATCTGCATGTTCGGCAGTTTGAAACCACCAGCATCTACGCAGGAGAAAGACTAGGCTTTCTACTCCCATAAACAGTTACGGACTCAGAAGCCAAAGAGGGTCTAAGAGTCAGCATGGACTCAATA
This sequence comes from Echinops telfairi, assembly GCF_000313985.2. NCBI lineage: Eukaryota > Metazoa > Chordata > Mammalia > Afrosoricida > Tenrecidae > Echinops > Echinops telfairi. Next base: position 564,393 of record NW_022107432.1, on the reverse strand, counting down.
ACAGTGATTTTGGAGTGAGAGAGAAAGTGGCAAGGAACCGTGGTCGCACTGTCAAAAAAACCATCAGGCTGCTAACTGCAAAGTTTAAACTTCTAACTCACTAGCCATTTCCACGGAGAGAGGTGAGGCCATCAGCTCTGCCAACAATTACAGCCTCGGACCTCTGCTCAGAGTTCTGTTAAGTGGAAGCAACTTGATAGCAGTCAGTGTGTTAGACAGGGTTCTCTAGAGAGATAAAACCAAATTGCTGATAATTTAATATATTCATTTGTAAAGATAATCAGATATATAACGAGAAATTAACTGTTAAATCATATACAGATAAATATATAATACAATAAATAAACAGTTAAATTATATAGCACTACAAATGGCTCAGTGCAACTCACGTCCCTGAGAGTTGTGAGAGACTAGCAGTCCTTCGTGTCTAGTCTGCTGTCAGATCTTCCTTTATTTGTAGAGAGAGATAGGCTATGTCAGCACAGCAGCTAATCACAAGGCAGGTCACCAACCACTAGTCCCCAGCTCCAGAGATGTCTTAAAGGGACCTCAACTTACAGCAACACAGTCCACAGGCTAGGCATCCCACAGGTAGTGTAGCCTTTAAATTGAGGCACAGAACGAGCAAGGCAGCCACACACTGGTCCGATGATCAAAGAGCGAGAGACAAGAAAGGCGAGGCTCACCAAGCCATTTATATTTCTGCCCTTCAGTTAATCCCACTTGTGTTTATTAGCCAGGCTGGCACAATAAACTATCTCAGTCAGTATGTTTAGAGAAATGGAAAGGCGTGGAGAAAAGGATTCCAAAGGAGCATGATAACATTTATGTGTTAAAGGAAATAGAGGAAAGAACTAGGACGCAAAGGGCATTTATAGAGGCCTAAATACAGGCATGTACATCTGTAAATATATTTATGTATGATGTTGGGGAAATAGATCTACATGCATGTATTTATAGGTTTAGTATTAAGGCAGCAGAAGGACCTTGGACCTCCACTCAATTACTTCCTCAATACAAGAACGCTTTGTTCTATTAAATTGGCATTCCATGATGCAAACCTTCCTGATACAATTGCTGAAGACAAATGTGTGCACAAGCAAATGTGGTAAAGAAAGATGATGGTGCCCAGCTATCAAAAGATATAGCACCTGGGTTCTTAAAGGCTTGAAGGTAAACAAGTAGCCATCTAGCTCCGAAGCAATAAAGCCCACACGGAAGAAGCACACCAGCCTGTGTGACCACAAGGTGTAGAAGCGATCAGGTATCAGGCATCAAAGAACAAAAGTCATATCATTTTAAATGAGAGGGAGTGCAGATTGGGGACCTAAAGTCCATCTGTAGGTAATGGGACATTTCCTGAAAGAAGGGTCATGGGGAGGAGATGAGACAGTCAGGGTGCAGTGTAGCAACAATGAAACATACAGCTTTCCTCTAATTCTTAAATGCTTCCTCCCCCCCACTATCATGATC
>NW_022107432.1:553015-562560 GCF_000313985.2 Echinops telfairi | reverse complement strand
TTTTGAGAATGATGATGGCAACAAATGTACAAATGTGCTTGACATAAAATGGATGGATGTATGGATTGTAATACGAGTTGTATGAGGCCCCAATAAAATAATTTTTAAAAATACATTATGTGACAGATATTTCATTATGTTGTTTCTGTGCAGTTCCAAGAGTGTGTATGTATGACAAAATTCATTTATTTAATTGGATACTCTTAAGTATGTACAGTTTATGATATCTCAATTGTGCCTCAATAATACTATTAAAATTTGACATCACTCACTATGCCTTCTAGGAATATTGTGAAAAATAATTTATTACCAATGTTGTCATTATTAATGTCTCAAAGCCAATTATTATTCTTGCTCAAATTGGAATGGATTTATTCCATTTCAGGAAAAAAATTTCCACCTCAGGGGAAAATTTTTTTATATGCTGCATAAAAAACAATTCTCAAAGAATAGTGTATATATATATATTCTACTAGTTATTTAGGACTAACTGTATGTGAAGGAGTCCAGTGGCTCAGTGGTTACAGTGTACTGCTAACCATCACATCAACCATTCTAAACTGCCAGTCTCTCGGTGGGAGAAGTTCGACTGTCTATTCCCCTGAAGAATTACAGTCTCAGAAACCCAGCAGGGCAGTTCTACTCTGTCATGGAAGTAAACTCTAAGTTGGAATCAACTAGATGGCAGTGAGTGACAACTATGTTTAAATCACAGTGCTAATCTCTCATTAGTCCTTCTAATGTTCCAAGGAGACAGATAGAATTATCAGGTAGAACACAAATAAATAGACACCAGGCCTATAAATTCAGGACAGCACAAGAAGGAGGCAGGACTCAAACCTAGATCTGTTCAACTCCAAGAGAGTGGCCACATGATGTGGGAATGTAAAGGCAACAGAATAGTTCAACAACCCTCTCATCTTTCACAGGGAATTGTTGGAAAGTTAGCAACCTTGGCTGGTTCACACACACACATACACACACATCAATTCATTTCATTCCAATAAACTTATAAAAATCTGTGGACTTGTTAATAATTTTCCCTAGTGAGTCTTTAACTGCTCTTCAGCATTTATTGGATGCAAGTGCTTCATTAAAAATTATATGAAGCGTATTTGCAAAGTACTTAAGAGGTTTTTTTAATAAATTCTTTTATTGGGGGATCATACAACTCACCTCAATCCATCCATCCATCCATTGTGTCAAATACATTTGTATATTTGTTGCCATCATCATTTTCAAAACGTTTTCTTTCTACTTGAGCCCTTGGTATCAGCTCCTCATTTTCCCCTCCCTCCCTCATGATGATTTATAAAAAATGTCTCCCTTTACCCACTTTTCTGTTGTCCATCCCCCTGAGAGGGTGTTATAGGTACATCACTGTGATCAGTGTCCCCTTTCTCCTTTCTCTCTCTCTGTCTCTCTTGGTAGAGTTTTCCAACTACAAATTGGATTAGATTAATACAAACAGAAAAGGCTAAAGTTTGTCCTGTCTACTCTGGAGGACCCCAAGTCCAATCACACGCTCTTCACTCCTGGTTATAAATATATAACTAGTCAATAAAGTATGTCATCATAGTATGGGTACATCTAGGAAACAAACTACACAATGTCCATTAAAGCAAATAAACTGCTTTACTCCTATTTCTCAGTTTCAATCTATTCCTCTTGATTCTATATTTTGACTCTTGGTGTTCATGCTGTTTTGGTTAGCTTTATTTTATGTTTTGTTTTTTCTTTGTTTACATAATTCCTCGTGTATTCTGATAAGCAAAACATACATTTTCTTTTATATGAAGTAGCCTGAATGACACAAATGGATAGTGATCAACCATCCTGGTCCCTGGGAAGCTAGAGCTGGTGATTAGCTTCTGAAAGGTCACAGCCAAGTAAATCCTACGGCGCTGTTGTGTACAGGTCACGGGTGTAAGACTGTGAGGTAGGATCAATTTGTGATAAAAACAATAACTTTTACATGATCCAAATCATGGCTTGAGAAATATGCCTTTAAGATTAAGTACCCATAAAGAACTTAAATATTTCAACTCATACTTAAGAGTTCAACTATACCAGCAAAGCACATAACAAACTGCGAGTGGGTTTCTTAACCTCTCAGGACCTTGATTTGCTTACATGTTAAATTATAATACTGACACCTGTGGTCTGGAATGCGTATAATTATTCTAAAAACTGGCATGGAAAACCTTTCTCAACTAAAAAAAAAGGTATATGAACATTGTGTTAGTCTGGGTAGACTAAAGAAACAAACCCATAGAAACTCTTATGTGTGTAAGAGAGAGTTTTATATAAAGGGTAATTGTGTAAGATATAATAATAATTTATAAATTATTAAGTGTTCATGAGGGGGGGGGAGGGAAGGGGAGGGGAAAAGGAAAATGAGGAGCTAATTCCAGGAACCCAAGAGGAAAGCGAATTTTGAGAATGATGAGGGCAACAAATGTATAAGTGTGCTTTACACAACTGATGTATGTATGGATTGTGATGCAAATCAAGGTATGTATGTATTGTGATGAATTGTATGAGTCCCAATAAAATGATTTTTAAAAAAAAAAGAAAGTATCCCAACTCAATCCAGGGCAAGCCGATAAGTTCAATACTGATCTATAAAGTCCTCTTCAGCCTCACGAAACACATGCAATGATGTCAAATGCAGGAGGATCACAGGCCAGTGGGTAGAAACTCTGGATTCAGTGGTGGTGTAAGCATCTCGGTGCTGGCAGGGGTCTCCAGGTGGCTTCTCCAGCTAAGGGAACTAGCATAGTTCCATGTGACTTGTCAGTAGAGTATCTTCCAGGGAGTGAATAGAGAGAGTCCAACAAAACACATTTCCCTGAATTCTCAGGAGAAAGACATGCCCACACTGAGGTTGGTTATATTTTTACTGACAAGCCAGACTCCACCCCTTCACTGGTAATCCTCTCACATTGACACCAGATTGTGAAACTACCATAAACATATTAGTTTAAGTGTAACAGAGAAAAAAACTTCTATTTTACAGATATGTAAGTATTTTATTTTAAAAAATTTAAAAGAAGACAGTTCTTCAACAAATGGAGTACCCCCAAAACAAAACAAAAAACCCAAAAAAACAAAGCCATAAGCAAATGTAGCCTTTTCCCTGAATTTAGGACCTGGGGATAGACGGAGTTGGACCGCTCTGCACACTGCGAGATGAAGAGGCTGGGCTTTCCGGAGGCCTTTTGGTGGGAGAAGGGCATAGTAGGAGAGAAGCAGAAACATGGAGAATAACAATTTTGTTACTTGTTTTTCAATTATTCAATACATAAAACCCAGGAATGATGAGCCTATAGAAACAGCAAGTAGAACGAGAGTTCCTGGGGCTGCAGTGGGGAGTGTGCTGGGGCAAAGGGGACATGATGTCAAGGAGTTCAAGAGAATGTTTTGAAACGGATTGCGGTAGCAATTGTACGATGCTGCTTGCTTGATGTGATTGAACTATGAAATGATGTGATACTGTATTAGCACTCAATAAAAAGGTTTTGGAAAGGAAAAAAAAAAGAGCACATCTAGAAAGACAGCATGAAGAACCAGACTGGTATATAAAACTTAATTGGTCATTATAAATATTTTAGCAGAAACGACTTTAAATAACAGGACAATATGCGTTTCCCGTTTTCCTTTCTGAGTGCTCTTTCTGAAGACTTGCCTAGTGATGCTGTGGGCTAAGCACTGGGTTGCTAACCACAAAAGCGATGTTCAACCCGACCACATGCTTTTCAGGAAAAAAGGATGAAGCTGTTTGCTTCTGTGAAGATTTTGTTTCAGACCCCTATTTTTGCAGTTCTGCTACAGCCTGTGGGGTCTCAATGAGTCTGACTGGAGGTCTACAGGTTTGGTTTGGGGTTGGGTGTGTATTTAAGTATAATTAAAATTTTAGAGCTTTAGAGAGTACTTGTGGTGTTTGTATTATTGGGCTGGTATAGACAAGGATGTTGTCATTGTTTGGGTTGAATCTAAGGTAAAGATAAAGGAAGTGAAATAAATCAGAATAAAAAATCAAGAGGGGGTATAAAATCAGAGCCAGAGACCATGAAAATAATTCTCACCTAGGACTTTACTGAAATATTGGGTGGGGAGAGGGGTTATGTGAAATGAAGCAAAGGCTACTCTGACTCCACTTAATATTTTCTGTCTTGATAGTTGCTTTACAATTGAAGACTTTAAGACAGAAAAGATCTATAAGAATAGAAATTAGGCCACTTAACCCAATCCTGAGAATACAAAGTATGATTCATTTGATGAAGATATTACAGTAAAGATTTCCTGACTCTCATGCCCAGGTCTTGGGCTGTTTTTCTTCAGGATACTGCCCTGACTCTCAACTCTTTTTAAAATCCAAGTCAGGAAGTATTCTCCACTGCCTTGTATAATGTATCGACTGTTATTCTCCTTCAGGACAAATAAAGCCCCCTGTAGTCCCGCAATGTGGTCCCTTCACAAATAACTCAGGTTTACTAGAAAGCAAGTGGTCTTCGTTTCTTTATACTTTTAGTTCAGCAGAGATTTTGTGAGTTGGTCTTTAAAACAATGCTTTTATTTCTGCAAATTTCTGCGGGGCTGCAGTTGTTTTATTAGTTCTCGGATGATTTATGTATTTTCAACATACAAGTGCCTAGAGGCTAAGATAAATAGAGGTATTTTTATAGTAAAATTTGAAAAATAGTTTGAAGCTTGAAAAACCAAAGCTTATTAGGTGCTCAAAATTAAAATGAATGCTTTCTCTGCCATGCTATTTTTGCAAAGGACTAAACAAGTTATGTGAAGAGAAGATTTCTGATGAATATTCTATTTTTTGCTTTCTATCCTCAGTACACCAATGTCTAAGATAAATACTAACTCCACTATGAGATAGCTGGACAGTTTAAAAGAGAATATCCCTCAAAGTTATAACTCCAGAAGTAAATACATTATGGGGTATCTATGTCTGCACTCTTTAATGTTGACGATAAAGGCCACTTAATAAACACATTTAACTAATACTCATGGATTTTTCGGACAATCTTTGTCATTGAAAAAGTTAGAATTCCATGAAGCCAGTGATGTATCTTAATATGATTATTATAATTTAGTTAAAAATAAATTTCTATGTATTTATGTACTTTTTTGTCACTTATGAAGTGATTTTATGGTTTTATGCCCAGAGTGGTTTTTTTTTCTATCTGCTGTGAGTGGAGAGAGCAATTCCCAGTTAATATATACTTTTATAAAAAGTAGAAACACTTATTTTTGCTAAAATTCAGTAATGTACATCCTGTGAGATTATAACATGTTATAGATATTTCCAATATTATAAGCTGAATGTTATAATTTTAATATTAATATCTCATCAAGCTAAAGTCACACCAAAATGATTCCTACATTTAGTTGACTATACTCATTTAGATTATTTATTTCTATAAAGTTACATGCATATTTATTTACATATTTAACAATAATATCTGAGATAAAAATCAATGTTAAGTGAATTTTAAAGTAAAGAACTTTCATGTTGAAGAGGGCAAAGATAATTACTGCACTCTACTGCCTCAACTATGAAAAGCTGAGTTCCTTCGATAAAATGAGTACTCAATAGCACTGAGTAGTGGAGAAGTGTTCTGGAAAGGACTAAGGTCAAGCATGAGTTGCTGATGCACATTATTATGCTCAATAATAGATACAGCTTCTAATGTTGGTTCATAACCTGTATGAAGTGATTAAGACATGCATTCAGGCAATCAGCAAGAGGTTTGATGAGGTATGCAGGGGCAATGAGGAGATGGGGAAAAGGACAGGGTCACAGTTGAGCCTTGCTGATCATGGATTTACAAACCACGCATAGGGGAGAGGAAGAGAAAAGACATTTGGGAGCAGGTAACTGAATGGAAGCTAGAAATGTAGGAGAAATACAGGAAAGCGTATGTTAAGAAGGTTTTCCAAGTGAAGACTTTAGGAAAATCGGTATCAAAGCCACAATGCCAAGGGCAGGAGAGGGAAAACAAGGTAGACTAAGGTAGACTTGGGACGTGATGTTGTGATTGGGCTGAGTAATCCTTTCAAAAGTCTGTCTTAGGAAAACAGGGAGGTCAGCAAACACAAGAAGACATAAGTCATAGAAATGCTGTTTTCAATATTGAATAGGGTTTGGTGTGTCTTCTGTTTGAAATAAAGATTCGATTTGAAGAAAAAGACTAATGAGGTAGAACATAATGGAACAAGTTATTGGAGATAGAGAAGGGTGAAGAAAAAAGTGCAGGCACAAAGTTTCTCATGAATGGAAGGTGCAGCACTTCTACTGAGAAAGAACGGTTAGGAAGTGAGTGAGGCAAGGTTAGGAATGACTCGGTATAAGACGAAGAGGGTAGGAAAGCAAAAAGGTAGCTTTTAGTAGAAGGCAGGGAATTCCAAAAGTCTGAAAGAGTTAATGAAGTCAACAAAGAGGTATCTGGCTAAGGAATTTATAAGATGATATATGGGTAGGATTTGGAATGCATAAGAGATTGAAGAGCAGGTCTTGATCTTGACTTCAAAGTAGAATCCTGTGTCATTTTATCCTGGCACCCCCATTGCTCCAAGTTAAGGACATGTCATTGTGTCAATGCAGAGTAGCTATGATAGTGGGAACTTGATTAAAATATTAGAATAATAGTGAGAAAAATATTTTATGCTTTGTGGTTGGGTGATAACGCAACACCCACCTGAGAAATATCTGAGAATTTAAAAGCATAAAAAGGGGCAAGAACTAAACAGGATGATAGAAAACAGGCACAAACAGAATATGTTACAAAGGCCGACCACCCCTCTCACAGTGAATAAAGGAAATATGGAAAGACTGTGTAGGCTAGGGGAAGACTTCTGGTACATGGTCTAATCCAGTTGAAATTGTAGAAGGGTTGAGGTAGAATAACAAGTGAAAAGTCAGGTTAGGATAGGAATAAGAGTGCAAAGCCTTGATAATTAAAAAGAAAAATGGCTAAGCAAAGATCTATAAGAGTTTAAATCTCAGTTTAATAGATATTGTGACTCTGCTTAATGAATTAATTTAGGGTCATTCGTGTTTAAAAGGTGAGTTCATTGGAGTTCAGAAATTCACAACAATCTAAGGTTAAGATATAAATGTTTATTTTTCTATATACTTTAAAATGTCCAGGAAGGCAGTTTATAAGTTTATAAGCCAGAGGCCAGAGCCCTTAAAGATATGAAAAAAAAAAGTCTGAGGTCAGTCAGTAACAAGGGTGAAGTCTGGGTAACATGAGGAGGCTTAATGAAAATAGTTTTATAAGAGGGTACAAGAGGTTTGGTAATAGCTATTAAGAAAATGAATACATTTGGATGTCAATTGCTTCATGTCATTAAGTGTTTGAACTGCCTTTGATCTATGCTCATCCTAAAACCTTGATTATCATTTCACTTCCAGGGTCTACAGAGACAGACTTGCTGTTTATTAAGTTCCATGTATCAGTTACAACCCTCATGTTACATTACCCACTTAGTTCTAATTTTATCATGTTTTCATTTCGACTCATAAATTAACCCAGCAGAGGCCATCTTTGCCTTCTCTTCCAGTAAAAACAGGTTTTGATACCGACAAAGTGGCATTTTAGAGAGAATGCACTCGAGTAGCTGACAAAAGTTAGGGCTTCTTTGACTCTCTTCATCACGAAACCCCAACACTTTTCTACTCACTAATTTGATTATTACAAGTTAAAAATTAAGGAGAAAATGGTTTCACATCTTTGCAGACTTCCAAAATACCTGATATCATCGTTCTTTGACTCTGATTTCAATAATCAAAAATCTACTGCATATATCCTTGTACCCTGTATTTGATCCATTTCTACTAGAACAGAAAGAAATAGGTACTTAGCATTTACAAAATGTTTCAGCATTGTCAAGGAAAGAAAATTTGATGTTAAAACAGTACTTTTACTTTTTTGTTTCCTATATGAAATCATTACAGGAGGGAAATAGTAGTGTTTTATAAAACCTGGAAGAATTTTTCTGGCATTAAAATGTTATAATTCAATGACCAGCAGGTAAGAAGAGTAATTGTAATTCATTTGCATTCCCATAATTTGAATTAAGTTATTTATAAAAGATTGTTGAAGTTGTTGAAAGGTACAAAAATAATTAATATATTACATTTACATTTAATTAACTTATCAATGGTTTAAGTGATTGCTATATTGATTGTGCCACAAATAAAATTTAAATTATATGAAATGTATTGATAATTAATTTACTGTGCTCTTAACATTTCTCTTGAGGTGGGTTTATTCAGGAGAAATTTGGCTTTCTTCTTTCTTCTCCAATCTTTTATAAATCTCTCAGGAGAATTGAAGTTAATATAATGTTTTACAATTCCTCTTTCGAAAATTGTATTAAGCTTCCATATTTCATCACATTTATATAGTCCCTGTAAATTAATTTCACAAATCTTGGCAATTTGTAAACTTCCTCCAGAATAGCTAGCCACATAATTAGCAATTTATAAGGATGATATTATGTAATCTTAAAGTTAAAAGCAAACTTGCTTTAGATTGCGTCTTCATCAAATTTTGCTACATATTTGCATCACGTGGCACATGTCAGTTATGAAATGCTTTACCTATATGAGCACAGCAGAGAACTTCAAAACATCAAGGAATGGAGGGGCAACTTTATGGTTTTTTATGAAAAAGTTCTGAGTTTTCAAAAAGTACAGATTCAAAAACACACTACAGAAATCAGTAGGATTAAAACCATCCATTCTTTTATGTTAATGAGAAGTAGCAGCTGTCTGTTTGCTGATCCTTTAAATTCCTGTGCTTATTTTAAAAGAGGAAATCATGACAGAAAAGACTTTTCTGTAAAAGCAAGTATGCTCAATTTTTTGACAGTGCAGAAACCTAAAAGAGTGATTGGAAAATAGTATTTTTAAATAAAATGGTGGTCTCTAAAAGGAAACCAGTCCAGGAAGAAAATTTGACAAATATTTGACAGCATTATTAAGGTATATACTGTATTTTATTGAGCCCCCCACTCCACTACCCACCCCAACTGCTAACACATCCACACAAGCGTGTGTGTACACACACACACACACACACACACACACACACACACACACACACACACCAGCTTCAGAACCTATCAGGATTTCAGTCTTAATTTTCTCTTGTTTCCTTTGAACATTATGCAAACTCTGGAAACCTCTGTGTTTGTTTAAGGAAGGTCCACTTTGAGTGTACAACCAATGAGCAGGGCAGTGTGCATTTTTATGATCTATTTGGTAAATTGGATTAAGAAATTGTTCTTTAAGCTGATGGTGCTCAGCTACCAAAAGATATAGCACCGGAAGCCTTAAAGACCTGAAGATAAACAAACACCATCTAGCTGAGAGACAACAAAACCCATATGGAAGAAACAACAAAACCCACAAGGAAGAAGCACACCAGCCTACCGCAACATGAATGCTGAAGACAAAGCGGGTACATAAGCAAATGCGGTGAAGAAAGCTGATGGTGCCAAGCTGTCAAATTACACAG
>NW_022107432.1:542742-552507 GCF_000313985.2 Echinops telfairi | reverse complement strand
GAGAAGTGGGTGAGGGAGACGTGGGATGGGGTAAGATATGATAAAATAATAATACACTATAAATTACTGGGGGTTCAGGGGGAGGGGGTAGTGGGGAGGGAGGGGGAAAAATGAGCTGACAACAGGGGCTGAAGTGGAAAGTGACATGTCTTAAGAATGATCAAGTCAACATACGTACTAAAGTGCTGGACACGGATGACGTATGTACAGATTGTGATGAGTTGTATGAGCCCCTAATAAAATTTTTTTTTAAAGAAATTATTCTTTACATATAACCTTGTAGTAGCAGTAAAGGAATCACCTGGGAAATGAACATTCTAAAACTAATCCCAGACAGACAGAAAAACACTCTAGTGAGGGGCCACTGTATTTTAATGAGTCTTCCAGGTGATTGTGAGATATGTTAAAATTTAAGCACAGATTTACAAAGGAATATAACTAGATATTGTTATTTAGTACCTGGATAGTTTTCTTTTCTATCGATAAATCACAAGAAATTATTAACAATATTTATCTCTGGAAAGAGGCACTGAGTGGAAAATGCCATGTCTTCTGTTACCGTTATCATTTTCTAACAATGTTCAAATATTATTTTATTTCACCAGAATTTATTTAAACATTGAGATGATGGCCCACCTTTTTTACTTTTATAATTTCATACATATATAAAAATACAAGCACTAAATGTTATTTATAAAAGACATGAATTTAGTTCTACTCGTCTGCGAGCGTTCATTCATTCAAGCAATCCATCTGCTACATTCGTAAGTGCTTTGGTTGTTCTGTGAACTGTGATGAATACTTAGGTAATGAAAATAAATAATAAGACATAATCATTTATTCCAAGACAGTTAATTCAAAGCCACTTAAGGAGAGAAATGTAGAAAGGAATGTAGTTTTCTGAGTTGAGAGGCCTAGTTTCTAGTGCGGGATCTTTGTCACTTAAGAAGTCTACATTAATAATTAGGATTATTTTATTATCTTTCCCCCCAAAGGATGTAAACTAACTTATGCTAGACATAAACAATGATAGTAATAAAAGAATGTCAGGAACATGGAATGAAAGGTAAATAAAATGCCAATCATGCAATTTTAGTTTTCATTCTTTTAAGAAATATTTCTTAAGCACATACTTTATGCCAGAAACTATGCTATTAATCAGTTATTCATAATATGAATCATTTACCTTATGTTTTTTATTGTTATTTTTATTTAAGAATACTAATCTATATTTTTTAACTTGGTAATAATAACTCAACAAGATTAAACCCCTATCATGGGGTTTAGGTAACAGAAGGATATAGTTGTTAATTTCTCTAGGAATAACTTTTTAGTATTTTTATTGTGTCAGTAATTATATTCCATGGTTTTAAAAATAATAAATCATAGAAAAAGAATAAAATGAAGATACCTTGTTCTCTCATGAATCACAAGCAACTCTTTTAAAACGTTTTACATTTATTTTGCTCTATTTTTCTTTTATAGTTGAGTTTATGCTTCATCTGAAAGTCTAACATTTTCTTTTCAGTTAACACATAAAAGTTTTCTGTCTTTTTTTGCAATGTCATTTTAAATGTCTAAAAAAGATCCTATCATAACATCTTAATACACTTAACTACTCAAAATTTAAACTTTAAATTTTATCAAAACATATCACCATTACTAATGTTATAATAGTTGTTTTTGGCAGGTATTTATATGTGTGCTTAAGTTTATATTTATTCTTTAGATATGAATTTGTTAAATAGAAAAACATAAATATTTTTAAGGAGCTTACTTTTGGCCACATTGCTTTATAAAACATTATTCTCAAAGAATCATTTTATTTTATAAGCCCTGAAAAACGAGAAAATGGTATTACTATATATCTCTGCATTTTAAAATAAAAGGAATATGTTAGGTTTTCAGAGTAGATTTAATTCTAAAATAAATTTTATAAGGAAGTTTATTTTAGGAAATAAGTCTGAAAGATGTATAATATGTATACTATCTCTGATAGTAAATTTATAGCCACTGAAGAGTTTTATTATGTAACAGTTTCAATCCAACATTATTCCTAAAATTGCAGGATCTGGTAAGAGCATGTCAGAAATTAAGTTTCACAATAGGCAGTTTTTCTGTTTCACTAACTCACTAATTTTTACTATTATGTCACCCTATACACACTTTTATGTTATTCTGTCACGAAGCATGTAGTTTTCAAATATTCTTTAAGGAGAACATGCAAAAGAGAAGAAGGTAAAATTTAACGTTTTACTTAGAGAATAATCAATTGTTATAATTTAAAATTATATTCATAGACACTTGTGATCGATTCTAGGCCATCTTAGGGGAGCCAGGATTCTCGTGAGATCAACTTCATGATGGTGTGTCCTATGAAGGAGTCAAGCAGTTAACCTTGTCTAAGTCTTGAAACAATCAAGGGAGACTTCATTCAGGGTGGGCCTACTCTTAATAAACACTGACTGTCAAGAAGCTAGTTCCCTTAAAAGAAATCACTTTATTGGGGGCTCCTACAGCTCTTATCACAATCCATTCATACATCATTGTGTTAAGTACATTTGTACATAAGTTGTCATCATCATTTTCACACCAGTTTCTTTCTACTTGAGTCCTTGGTATCACTTCCTCATGTTGCCCCTCCATGTCCCTCATGAACCTTTACCAATGATTATTATTTCCACATCTTACACTGACCGGCTGTCTCCCTTCACCCACATTTCTGTTGTTCTTCCCCCTTGGGGTGGGGGATGGGCAGTTATACATTGATCACCGTGATTGGTTTCCCCTTTCTTCCCCGTCCCCCTTCTCCCTACCGTCCTGGTATCACTGTCTCATGATTGGTCCTGAGGGTGTTATCTGTCCAGAATTCCCTATGTTGCAAGCCCTCCTTGCCATTGATTTTAGATCACTTATTATTCCCTTGTCCCTGGGTTTGTTAGCTCCTGCATGCCTTTCCCCTGCCTCCCCGCTCCAGTGTTCCCCAGAACCATTGGTCTCATTGTTTTCTCCTCAGGATTGTTTATCCCACCTATCTTACCTAGATAGACATGCAAAAACAATAATAAACACAAAAACAAAGCAAAGCAAAACAACAGCAAAACAAAAAATAAAAGCCTATAAATAGTTCCAGGTCTGTTTGTTGACCTTGATGGGTGTTTTCCAGTCGTGTCTGATGAAATGCCATGCTCTGTCCCTGAAGCCTATTTTTGGGATTCCTCTGGAACTTCATTGCTTTGCTCCCCTCACTGCTCTGTTTCACCGTGTGTGTGTGTGTGTGTGTGTGTGTGTGTGTGTGTGTGTGTGTGTGTGTTTTCAGATCGGGTACAATTCCCGCCCTGTGTCTCCAGTGTTATCCACTGTAGTGCTGCTATCTCACTTCTACTGCTGATCTGGGTCCTGCATATGGTTCAAAGACCTCCTGTTATATCACCTACGGATCCAAGTGCCAGAGGCAAGGAACTGCTGACTTTTAGACGTATTCAGCTCCACAATCCCACACCTGTTGTCTCCCTGCTTCAGCTTCCTGTTCCTGTCCTGCAGCCCGCCCCACCCCCCACCTATGTGAGTCCTTCGAAGAAGTCACTCACCAACTTGAACCCGGCTGGACTTACTTCTCCCCGTGTGAGCCATGTCTTGATGTAAATCTCTTTCTAGACACAGACACATACAAAGTCACTGTTTCACTTCTCTAGAAACCCAGCCTAACACAGCACTGAATATAAAATGCGTTCTCATTGAATTAGGAAATTATTAAATAAACAAGGATAAGGCAATATCCTGCAATAAAATCATAGAAGACTTAAAATATCAAGATATGCAACTATTATTTTTGTTTCCATCCACGTCTATCTACTGATGAAGGATTTTTACCCCCCCCATCTCTTTAAGCCTTCCTCAAAGAATTCTCCACGCTACAATTTAAACCATGTCAAAATGGCAGTCTTGATGTTCTCAGGAGACGTACATCGTGTTACTTTTCAATGTTCTTCATGTTTAGGGAACAAGAAGTCTTGAAAGGCAAGATCTCTCAAAAATGACCGGGTGCATTGTCAGGATGGGGGCTGGGGGTGGGAGAGGGGGCCCTTGGTGTAACTTTCATCAACATTTTCTCAAAAACCGAAGTTTTAAATTTTCTTAAAATGTCTTCATAACAAGTCTCTTTCACTGTCCTGTGACCTTTGAGAAAATCTATGAAAACTGCACTCCAAGAATCCCAAAAACTAGTCCCCATAACCTTTGGAGATGCTGAAACAGCCTGGAATTTCACTGGCCCAGCACATCCTCTTAGATGCAGTGTTTTGATTTGATTTTTCATTCTTTTTTTTTTTTTTAACATTTTATTAGGGGCTCATACAACTGTTATCCCAATCCATACACACATCAATTGTGTAAAGCACATTTGTACATCGTTTCTCAAAACATTTTCTCTCCATTTAAACCCCCGACATTAGGTCCTCATTTTTCCCCTCCCTCCCCGCTCCCCCCTCCCGCATGAGCCCTTGATAGTTTATAAATTGGTATTTTGTCATATCTTGCCCTGTCCGACGTCTCCCTTCACCCACTTTTCGGTTTTTCATTCTTTCTTTGTTTTGAACCACCCTCTTAAGCAAGTTTTATTTGGAATAAACCTGCGTCTATATTCATCGGGACCCTAGTAGCAATACCCTTTCGACCTACACTCATATGTTACTATTTATTTGAACAATCGCAAGTAGATTTTCTCTCTGTTCCTCAATTATGTTTACATGTCAGAGAAATGAAACTTCTGAATGGCTTGAAAAACACACACTTATATAGTTGTTTAATAGATGTAAAATTTTGATTAAATTAATAAATATTGTTTTGAACTGTAGGAAAGAGCCTATTCTACAATTTTAGTCCCAGGAAGTACCCTTCAAAAAATCACAATTTTGGATGAATTTCAACCTTCTACTAAGTAGAACATATTAATAAACCATTTGGCAAAAGACACAAAGGATTCTGTTCTTTAATATGCTGAATCCTGCCCAGCTTTGGCTGTCCTAACTTAAGGAAGGAAGTTTCAATGGGAATTGTTTAATAATTTAGTGAGTGATAGAGGTATTTGGAAAGAACACTCAGAAAACAGCTTTTAATGGCTGGTAAGGAACATGGGAATGAGAACAGCTTGCAAAATGGATACTATAAATAAGAAATAAGAAAGATTTTTGGACTGTATCTTTTAAAACTCACTACATCCAAATTCACATAGTGTCAGAATTAAGTTGGTTTGTTTTTTTCTGTGGGAATATGGAAAAGTTATAAATAGATAAGCTTGGACTTCTTAGCACCTAATACTTTGCAATAAGATAGAAAATGATCTCTATCAAACTTTTGTTTTTGTCATTAGTTTAAAGATACATAAACTGCTAAACAACACATTTGGCAAACCTGTTCATTCCAATTGCTAAACCTACCAAGTATAAACATAGGAGGCATCTGAGGAACTTGGCCATGCAGTATGCCAAATTAGATCGTTTCAAGCCAAATGAACATAGTTTATGCCCAGAAGTATGCAAATGTATGCAATATATTGATCTAATTAATCAGATGCAGATATATGAGAAATTAGCAATAGTCACTTTATACATACTCTATACATATGGACATGAACTTCAACTAGTGGAGAATATGAGCCACCCTAAATATTCAAGGGTGTGGGATGAGTCCGCAGGCCAAAGAGACCTTACTATGTAAAGATGGCCAACCTTCAGAAGAATCTAGGAAAGCACTGAGACGGTCCTGTTATAGTATTTCCGTACCCATGCGGACTGATAATTGGATTGTACAGACTTCCCTAAATTCTAACTATCGTTGTAGCCACTTGTTTATATAAACTGATTTGTTTTAGACTTCAAATGGCTGCTTCTAAATAAATAAAAAAGTAGATGTTGGAACAGAATCTATTTGTTCATTGGAACCTGCCAGTAATGACCAAATCTATCCTTTGCTTTGTGCTTCGTGAACACAGTCATTGACAGGCAATCCCATTATAGTCCCCCTGGGACCGGAGAGAACAAATACACTCTCGGATCGTGCTGTAGCTGAGGAATCTGGATATTAGACAGTCTGGATCAATACGCGATCAAATATAAGGTGATTTGTAGGTTGAAACCTATGGGTAATTTCCCATATTATAATGAAGGTAGTAAATTCTGAGTCATTAAGCTCTCTATAGATTCAATACAAGGTATGTTCCCGCAGTGAATAAGAGCAATTAAAAATATCCTCGCTCACTGCCATGGAGTCCATTGTCACATAGTGACCATGTAAGACAGGGTGAAACTTCACCTCTGGGTCTCTCAAGACTGTGAATCTTTACGGAAGTAGAAAGTGTCATCTTTTTCTCAAGGAACAGCTGGTAACTTTTAACTGCTAGCCTTGTATTTAGAAGCCTAACGCTTGATGCAATATGCTTCAAGATTCAGACTGCTAACTAAAGCGTCAGCAGTCTGGAACTACCTGCTATCCTCAGGAGGAAGACGAGCCTTTCTACTCCCCTGAGGAGGCACAGTCATGGAAACCCATTGGACTGCTCTCCTCTGTCCTACAGGGTTGGTGTGAGCGGAAACCCATTGGGCTGCTCTACTCTGTCCTACAGGGTTGGTGTGCGGCAGAGTGGATGAGATAGCAGTGAGTGAAAAATTTTAAAAAATTCTGCAGTGCATTTTTCCCATTACAAAAATAATAACAAGTTTTGAATATGTCATGAAATGCTATCTGGAATAATAAATACCTGGTTTTAGAAAGCATATGTATTAGATATCTATGATCACTTGAGGCTGTCCAACAATAATTCTTCACAATAATATCACTTATAGGAACACAAATACATAAAGGACATATTTTAAGTCTCAGCAAGGGTACATTTCTAGGGACACCAGGGTTTCCTTTTTCTGGGTAAATAGGCTAATTCATATGCACTGAGGATCTAGATCTCTGATTAAACAGTGGGTCTCCTCTTTTTTCCATGTATTTTGAATTGTCATGTAAAACTCTTCATTAAAGGCAAACTTGTTTTACAATAGGCTATTGGTGGTACACTTGAATCCCACATACGAGAAAACTACCAGGAGCATCATTTGAGTAGAGATTATTGTTCACTACCATCGGTTCTTACTCATAGTGATCCCAGACCACCGAACGAAACACTGCCTGGTCCTGTATCATCTTAGCAGCCAATGCTATGTGAAACCCATTGTTCCAGCCACTATTCCAATTCATCTTGATGAGGGTCCTTCGCTTTTCATTTGTTTTCAATTTTTTCAAGCATCATATCTTTTCCTGAGGGCTGTTTTCACTCGATAACATTCAAAATATGCAAGAGGCTCAGTACTAGCCAGCTCAGTACTAAGGAGTTATATTCTAATACATATTTGTTCCTCCTTCTGGAAGTCCAGGGTGTATTTAATCTTCAACAACACCCTAATTCAAAGGTATCCACTGATGTTGGGTAGTCATTATTCATTGTCCAGTCTTCACGCACACATGGCTTGGGTCAGGCACATTTTAGTCATCACAGTGGCATCTTGGCTGTTTAGCCTTATACAGAGAAGGTGTGCTATAGATTTGCCCACTGAAATTGAAGGTAAGAGAGTAACCCCATGATTTGCTAGACTAGGTGATACTAACCCTAAAGACACGAATGTCCTTCCCTTGTGGTTTTCTAACTCAAGGTCTTTGTCTAGTTCATTATAAAATATCTTCTTGATCCCTTTGAAATCTACTGTTCAGTTCTTTCACCTCATCAGTTTTCAGTTCATTTTAGCCATGCAATGTTCCAGAATAAGTACTCCTGGGAGTACCATGGGATAAGCATTGCATTTCTAACTACAGGGCCAATGACAAACCACAAAGTCACTCCACTTCCATAAAGATTTCCAGCCTCAAAAATCCTCTACAAGGTTGCTTTGAGTTGGAACCAACTTGATAGTAACGGGGGTAGATGTTTAAGAGCAAGCAGCAGTCTCTTCTGACATTGACCTTTTCCTTTTCTTTCCTTCCTGTCTTTTTGATGACCATTTGCTTTTTTATATATTAGGCAATTGATGTCATTCTACAATTTGTCTTCTCTTTGATTGTTGGCGTGCAATGAATCAAATCTATTCTTGAGAAAGCCTATCATATAGTTTGGAATATACTCAAAAGTTTCGTGTTGACTCTTGTGGACTTATTATTTATTTATTTTCCTCATGCATATGAGCAATTGGTGGTCTGTTCTGAAGTCAGTCAAGACCTTGTTCTGGCTGAACATATTTAGCTTCTCTATTGTCTCTCTGCACAGATTAGTCGATTTGATTCCTACAGATCCAAATCATGGAGGGTCCAGACATATAGGTGCTATCTATAGTTTGAAAATGCTATTTCCTATGAAACAGTCATTGAGCTGCAAAATTCTATCATGTAATCTCTGGCATTGTTTTTAGCACCAAGATTATATTTTCCAACTACTGATTCTTCCTATTTGTTTCCAGTTTTCCCATTCTAACCGCCAGTAATTATTAATGCATTCTGATTCCATGTTTTATCAATTTCAGAGTGTAGGAGGAAACAAAAACAACAAAAATCACTGCCATTGAATTGATTACAAAGCATAATAACCCTATCAGACATAGTAAAACTACCTCTTTGTGCCTCTACCACAAGCCCCCCCCTCCCCGGCCCGCCCCCCGGCCTCCCCCCTCCCCTGCCCGCCAAAGAGCCCGCCCTCTCTAAGTGCCCGAATTGCGGGCTGGCAGCGCCTCCCTCCCTCTGCCAGCCCCCGCCCGCCAAGCCTGGCACGGCCCCAGCAAGGCCTCTGCCCACGAGGGCCTAGCCCACGCGGCACTGCGGGTAAAATACTCCGGCCAGACTCAGGGCCTTGACTGGCTGCCGCCCCTCCACTCCAGGTCCAAGCCCCCTGCCATGGCCACCTCCCGCGGTGGCTTCTGTAACCGCCCAGGCGCCACCCGCACCTGCACCCAGTGCTCAAAGGTTTCCTGTGACGCCTGCCTCAGCGCCTACCATTACGACCCCTGCTGCAAAAGAAGCGAGTTGCACAAGTTCTGGTTTCTGAGATTGTAACTCTTTCCCAGTGTAGGAAGCCTTGTTTTTCTCCTCCACAAAGTGGCTGTTGGCTTCAAACTGCTAGCATTCTGGTTAGCAGCCTAATGCATAATAACTACTATATCACCTGGGTTCCTTCAGAGTGTAGAAGTTGGTAAAAATCTACATTTTTTCCCTTTTTTTTTTTTGCTATTTATCGTTGCTGTTTAATAGTCATACAAACTGGTATTAGCGATTGAGTGACTATTCTGGACTCTGCTGTTTGTATACTTACATAACAATAAACCATGTGCATGATATTCATCATTTTCTTACCCTAAAATTAACATTTCTTGAGATGGCAATATAGAAGAGCACATCAAAGGGCTTCCTATCTCTTCAATTCAAATGTAGTCCCAGAATTGGAAGCTCAGTCAGATTCC
This sequence comes from Echinops telfairi, assembly GCF_000313985.2. NCBI lineage: Eukaryota > Metazoa > Chordata > Mammalia > Afrosoricida > Tenrecidae > Echinops > Echinops telfairi. The sequence continues at coordinate 543,019 of NW_022107432.1, read as the reverse complement.
ACTTACAACAAACAAAATTCAAGCTATAATTAAATAAAAATGAGTGATGGTGCTATCAATCTTCAGCTGTGATGAAGCTAAAGAAATTATTCTGTGGGGGAGGTCGGTGGTTCTACGTCAGGGAATGGCAAGAATACAGCTGTGCTAACCACATAATTTTGTGTCAACTCGAAGCTATGACTGAACGGGCTGGAGTGTAGCCTGTCAGTCTGGTCACAGCCCGATGGTACCTCCTTGTGGGTGTGGCCTTCTCATAAAGAGTGTCCTGGCAACCGCC
>NW_022107432.1:526767-542642 GCF_000313985.2 Echinops telfairi | reverse complement strand
CACTCTGCCTTCACTGGTGAGCCATGCTGGGACCTGCCAGAGCCTTGGAGATGCGCTGACTGCTATTGGATCCATGGGACTTTGCACCCACCGGCCTGTGATCTTCGTGAATTCTGCCTCATTGCATGTGGCTGCATGAGTCTGAAGAGGGACTTATGGACTAGCTATGGGCTTAGGGACTTGAGCTGGACTGGGCTGCGATGTTTTCCTGATATAGATCTTCTTGATATAAAGCTAGCGCTCGCGTGCGCTCTCTCTCTCTAACATTTTTATTGGCACACAATTTACATATCATATGATTGAATTTTTCAGTCATCTCAAGGGGAATTGTACAGTCAGCACCACATCTATCTTAGAGCATTCCCTACCCCGATGGTTAAATCGTCTTTAAAATGTGTTGTGCAATCACATCAATTCCAGGCCTCCCGCCCACCTCCTGCCTTCATTATTTACTCCCCAAATCACTTTTCCCTGCCTATCACCAATCCCCAACCCATGCATTCCCTATAATACCTTGTATCAGTTATTATCACTACACCTGCACTCCTGCGCTTCACAGCTGGGAAACCAACAGAAGACAATGAAAGACAAATCATACTAAGGTGGTAAGGATAAGATCATACTAGTATAAAGACAAAAATACAAATAATATGTGAGAGGGCGAAGACCCCCAGCAACATTCAAGAAACCAGGGAAGAAATTCTGCCATCTAAGAGCTGCTTGTACCCAGAACCAATTCAGTTCGTGTCTATGGTAAGGTCAACCGCACAAGTATAGAGTTTAATCCAGCGTAATCAAGATCTCAATGGCTTTTGCTCAATAGTAGGGCTGCTCAGGCCTCTCCCCTTTGACTAGAGTGGATCTGCAAGCAGCTCTGTCTGACTAGATACTCCGCAGGTGAGTTTGGGCTCCCACTGTCCTCCGTCACCTTCTATAAATGTTGTATTCCGAATTTTAGCTCTCTCTTATACCTATATGTGTTTCTGGTTTTGTTTCTTCAGTCAACATTGCCTAACACAAAAACTTTGTTTGTTTGAAAGGAACTTGTATTTCAAAAGAGGATCCAAATCCTTTTCAGTTTTACTATTCCTCCTTTCAGCGAGCTGGTACCTGAAGGACACAATGTTTAATAAAGTGGAGAGGCAGCAGAAAAAGAGGACGTTCCCTCATCAAGATGGAATGACACAGTAGCTTCGACAATGGGTTCAAACGCCAACCTTGATGAGGATGGACTAGGCCCAGGCGCTGTTTTGTTCTGCTGTAGAGAGTGATGCTGGAAGTTGGGATCAACTCAATAGCAACGAACAGCAACTTGGTTACTCAAACATTTTTTTAGACCTGGTGGGTAGGAATCTGGTGAATTTTTAAGACTTTACTCCTTCTTTCATTTGAAAACAACTGAACTATTTATTTTTATTTTAAAATTTTAACTTATTTATTTGTATTTTGTTTGTGACATACAATATTTACAAAGGAAAACATGTTGTATGTAGCTACAGAGCCCATCTCAGCAAAATGAATCATTAACAGTGTCCCATTAAACCCCCTTGCCAAGCGATACTTTTTGTTCCTTTGGTTTGTGCTCTTTCCCTGCCCTCCCTCCCCCATAGTTTCCTAACTCCGGCCTCATCATAATCATTCAAGGCTTATAGTGCTGCACACTACGCCATTGTATGTATGGACCAGTTATTTAATCTACTCCTCAGTTGGTGGAAACCTAGATTGTTCCCAATCGTTCGCGATTGTGACCTGCAGCACAATGAACATTGGAGCGCAGATGTCTGGTCGTGGTCTGTTTCTTACCTCTTCTGAGTAGATGTCAAGTAGGGGGATTGCTGGATCATATGGTAGCTCAATTTCCATTTGTTTTAGGTACCACCTGATTCCCATAGTGGCTGTTGTATTATTCTATATGTTTTTGAAATTATTCCTTTATCTGATATATCATATATCATTCCAAATCTTTAAGTTCTTACTTAACTCTTTTGATGAAGTCTTTTGATATGTATGAGTAGTGCTTTTTAAAAAAAGGTACCAGTCTTCTGCTTTGTTTTCTGTAGTATGAGTATTTTTATTATGTTCCATACTGTATTTATGTATTGTATCAGAACCCTTAAGTATGTCTATATTTTTCACTTATGGTCTTTGTAATTCTAGGGTTTATATTTAGGTCTTTAGTCCATCTTCAATTTTGTTTTGTACCCGTTAGAAGGTATGGGTCTTCAGAGGTTGTACACTGGTACAGATAGTAACAGGAAACACAGGGAATCCAGGGCGGATGATCCCTTCAGGACCAGTGGAGTGAGTGGCGATACTGGGAGGGTGGAGGGAGAGTGGGTTGGAAAGGGGGAACCGATTACAAGGATCTACATGTAACCTTCTCCCTAGGGGACGGACAGCAAAAAAGTTGGTGAAGGCATACATCAGACAGAGCAAGATATGACAAAATAATAATTTATAAATTATTAAGGGTCCATGAGGGAGGGGTGAGCAGGGATGGAGGAGAAAAAATGAGGAGCTGATGCCAGGGGCTTAAGTGGAGAGCAAATGTTTTGAGAATGATGAGGGCAATGAACGTACAAATGTGCTTTACACAATTGATGTATGTATGGATTGTGATAAGAGTCATATGAACCTCTAATAAAATGATTAAAAAACAAAACACAAAACAAAACAAACAAAAAAAGAAACTCAAATAAAACAAAATGAAGGTATGGGTCTTGTTTCACTCTTTTATTGGTGAAGGTCCCATTTTCCCAGCCTCATTGATTGAAAAGGTTACCTCTTCCTCACTTAATGTGTTTTAGTCTTTATTCAGCGATCACATGTCTTTACGTACATGGTTGTATTCCTAGGCTCTTAATTCTAATCCATTGATCTTCATCTCTTGTTGTACCATTATCAAGCAGTTTGGATTATATTGTCTATCTAATAGGTTTTAAAATGTGAGAGTGAAAGGTCTCCTACTTTGTTTTAATTTTAAATAGTGTTTTTTTATCCTGGGCTTTTATTTTTTTCTCCTTTCCCTATAAAGATGGTGATTAGTTTTCCATTTTTTGAAGAATTGTATGGAATTTAGACAGGAGTTGTACTGAATTTGTAAAGTGTTTTTGGTAATATTGTTATTTTCATTATACTTAGTCTCCTATACAGGAGCATGGAAAGTGCTTTCATTTGTGTAAGTCTCTTTAGATGTCGTGGAGCAGTGTTTTATAGTTTGTTGTTGTTTTATATAAATCTTTTGTGTCTCTGCTAAGATGTATTCCTAGATATTTTAACATTTGGGCACTTTTTGCAAATTATATTGTTCTTTTAATTTCCTTTTTGTATAATCTTCTTTACTATTAAGAATATAAATGATTCCTGTATGTTGATCTTATAGCCTGATTTAATGCCAAATTTTAAAATTAGTTAGCTCAATATTTTAATGGAATCTTGGGTTTTTCTACCACTATATCATTTACAAATAAAGAGAGTTTCATTTCTTCTCTGCCAAGGTAGATGCCTTTAATATATTTTGATATTTTCATGGATCTTTCTGGCTAAAACGTTCAGGAGTATATTAAAGAAACATGGCGATCAAGGGAAACCTGTATGGTCCCTGTTAATCGGTAGTGGTGGGGGGGTTCAATTTCTCTCCTTTAGGTGAAATGCTAGCCATGTGCTTTGCAGATACGGCCTTTATTCTGCTGAGAAATTTCACTTCTATCCCTCTTTTATTTATGGTGTTTATCAAAAGTGTTGCATTTTTATCACATACCTTTTCTGCATAGATTGATTAATCATGTGGTTTTTATCCTTTATTTTATTTATGTGGTGAATTACATATGCATGATCCAGATAAGCAGGAGGAAGAAGAAGAGAGAGAAATAGTTATCCACAGCATCTCTTTACGGGTATCAAATAGGCCATGTGCCTAAGGAGACACCATCATGTTAGGCATTTTAGGCAGGGATGCATGGGATATGTCATCACTTTAGGCATGGGTGGCAGGAAAGGGGACATTGCTAACACACTTCTGAGGATCATGGCCCAGCTCAGTTGACATAAATTCTAACTATCACACAGGCAAACAATCTTCTACTCAGGACTAAAGGTGAGCTATGGAGGAGGGGTCTTGATGTAGGCACAAGAACCAATGAAAACAAACCAGGTGCTGTTGAATTAGTCCAGCTCATGATGCCCCTATGTATTGCAGAGTAAAGTATCCATGGGGCTTTCTCATAGTTGTAATTTGCCATAAGCACATTGGCAGGTATATCTTCCAAGTCACCTCTCATGGGTTTGAACTGCCTATCTTTCTGTCAGTAGATAAGAATCTAACAATTTGTACCACCTCTGGTTATAAAACAACAACAACAACAGTGTTGGAGATACTGTATATATTATAAAGAACAGTGTTGGGGATAGTGTATATATTATAAAGATTCTCCAAGGCAGAGTCACAATTATCCAGGGAGTAAGAGAGAATCAAGAGAAAGTGAGACGGGAAAAAGCACATAAACATTTTAACTGTCTCAGCATATTTTGTTTCAAAATGAGCAAGATAGACAATGGACAATCTGAACTGAAGTATAACTATTGGGCTATTAATGTTACCCTGTATGCATGAAGGGAAAACTGATGAGGAGAGTATTGAAGGTAAGGAATAATGGAGATTTATATGTACCCATCTAGAGTCAGACTATGAAGTTATTTGCTTCCCTCTGTAAAGATCTGCAGGCTCATAAATTTTATATATGGTCCCTATTAGTCACAATATGCCTAGAGTCTTCACAAATAATCATATTCCACTGCTCAGAAGATGTGTTGCATGGTCCCTACCTAATTCTGATTCTTCTTTGGTCAGGACCTTCACTCAGACCTTCACTGTGTGGAGGACGTTGTCTGGCTGAAGGTTCCCGTACACCATCCCCTTCAATCTCCATCAAGTTGTGTGCTATAGTTACATAATCTGCTGTCAACTTGCAAAGGATTGGAGTCTAGCCTGTCAATCAGGATGTAGTTTGATGACCTCATGTGGAGGCACGAAGGAGACAAATGGCTCATTGGAGGTAAGCCACACATACTCTCCCTGCTAGACATCTTTGTTGACAAGCCACATGGAGACCCCTGATGGAACCAGAGCCCTGGAGCTGGAGAAGCCACATGGAGTCCCACGCCAGCACTGAGATGCTTCCACTGTCACTGCATACACAGGAATTTCCACCCACTAGCCGGTTATCTTCCTGCATACAGCATCATTGCATGGCTGTGTGAGTCTAAAGAGGACTTTATGGACTAGAATTGACATGTGGGGTAATATCTGACTTATGGACTTGATCTGGACTGGACTGGGATGCTTTCTTAATGTACAACTGCTCTTTGATATAAAGTTCTCTCTTACACATATATGAGTGTCTTGGACTTTGTTTCTCTAGTCAACCGGACTAACACATTGGGGTTACAAGCATTCCTCTGATATGCCTAATAAAATCACACTCACCCTAGTGTTCTCTCTATAACTTCAATAGGCAAAGATAAATTTCATCACCTCAACACTTTGGACTCTGTTTTAGGCTGCATTGTCTAGAGAAATAAATCCGGTGGCACTCATCTATATACAAGAAAGAACTTTAGCTCAAGAAACAACTTTACATCAAGAAGGCAGCCCAGCCCAGTTCAAACTCAAGTCTAATGCTACCCTGGGGTACTGAAGTATCAGGTGAGAAGCAGGGACATCACAGGCTGGTGAATGCAGAGTCACATGGCTCAGGCAGCCTGCCTGGGGCCACCCCTAGAGGCAGAAACAGAGTCCTAGTGAAGTCCCAGCAAGGAGGAAGGTGAAGTGGCAGAGAGAAGCAGTGCCCCAAGTCCCTCAGTCTCATACAAAAGGTCACACTCCCAAGTAGGTTGTCATCAAGTCACCATTTGATTAAAAGGTTTGACTCGAGCCCTAGCCGGAAGTGTCTCCAAAAACTCACTGCCATTAAGTCAATGCCAACAACACCAACTCACAGCAACACTACAGGATACTATAGGGGTAGAACTGCCCTTGTGGGTTTCCAAGACTGGAATCTTTGCAGGAATAGAAAGCCCAGTCTTTCTCTTGCACAGTGGCAAGGGATTTTAACTGTTGACCTTGTGGATCACAACCAGTGTTTCACATAAAATCATCCAACTACCATACCACAGCCTTATCATTTTTTGTATCTTTTCCCCTCAGCTGTTTCCATCCTACCACAGACATATTCTCATCATCAAATTCTAAACCAGAATTTGGTAATCTATAAACAAGGTCCAAAATCAGCATATCACCTGGTTTTCTTCAGCCCATTAGCAAAAAATAATTTTTATAGTTTCAATGATTAAATCTAATGATTATTGATATTTTGGCTTTATCAAAATAGAGAATATCAGAAAAATGTTTACTTATGTTTTATTGACTATGGAAATACATTAAAGTACATATATCATGGGGAAAAAAACATGGATAACTGTGAGAAGAATGAATGGAAATTCCAGATCATTTCATTGTGTGCCTTGACCAAGAGGCAGTCATTAAAAAAAAACACCCCAAAACCCTGAATATTGAGCATTCTAAAATTATGCATTCTTTCACTATGCTCATTCCATCTGAATATGGAGCAAATAATCTGAGAAACTGGACTCTATGAAGGCGACCTGATAGTGCAGTGGTTAAGTATTCAGTTGCTGACTGCAAGGTCAGCAGTTGGAAACCACTAGCCACTCGGAGGGAAACAGAAAGGGCTTTCTTTGTACAGTCTCAGAAACTCACAGGGATAGTTCCACTCAGTCATACTAAGTCACTAGGAGTCTGTATTGACTTTGTGGCAGTGAGTTTGATGATGGACTATATGAAGAATAATGTTACATTAGAATTAGAAGATGCTTACTGAAAACCGTGCTCCTGAAAATGAGGTTTTGAAGCACTTGCTGATGAAAGTGAAGCACTTCAGTCTTTGGTATGTATTGCAACTCTTTATAAAGAAACTCAAATCCCCACAACTGGACCAATAGACAGCATCATCATGAACAGAGAAAAGGTTGAGGTTGTCAAGGATTCACCCTGTTTGGGTCCACAAATCATGCTTGCGGAAGCAGCAGATAAGAACTTAAAGATTCCATCGGAGCAAATCTGCAGCACACCACCACTTTCAAGTGTTGAAGAACAAGGGTTTCACTTGGAGGACTAAGGTGTGCCTGACACAAGCTCTGCATTTTAAGTTGCCTCACATGCATATGAAAGTTAGACAATTAATCAGGAAGACGTAAGAACAATTGATGCCTTTGAATTATGGTGCTGGCAATGAATACCAAAAGTATCAAGGACTGCCCATAGAACAAACAAATTTTCTTGGAAGAAGTACAAAGAGTATGCTCCTTAGAATCAAGCACGGAGAGACTTTGTTTTCTATTCTCTGAACAGGCTATCAGGATGTCCTTGAAAAAACTATTTGCTTGAAAAAACAGACAGGGAAAAGAGGAAGACTCATAGCAGATAGATCGATACCTGACTGCACAAATGGGCTCAAACTTAACAACTGTGAGGATCGTGCAAAACTGTGCAGTGCTTCGCTCTGTTGTCCACAGAGGCTCTTTGAGTCAGAGCCACCTTGACAGCACCTCATAATACAAATGACAACATTTATCTTTCATCTAAACTCTTTGTCTACAAACCCTGAAACACTTCCTCAGACTCTGGCTCTTTAAGAAAAAGTTTGCTAATCCTACTTTAGGTCATATTGTGACTATAACTGCACCTCAGCCATAGATAATCTGAATTTCCTATAGATCATGTTGCATCCCAATCTCTGATCTTCCCAGTCCATGCTTTCTTTAAGGTGGATTTTCAGAAGTCTTTCATCCCACCAGACTGTCACAGCATTGATCCTTCCACCTTTTAAAGTGTCTCACTTTGACGTGCTCTTTTCCCTCCCAAATTGTTGTTTTGGTTGTCCGATGCTTGAGTTTGTCTCAAATCCTGGAGACTCTATGGGTCATTGTGACCCACTGGCTTCCCACTGGCTGATTTCCAGCAGTAAATGGCCATGCCCTTCTTCTTGTCCTGCCTTAATCTGGACACTAAGTGGAAACTGTTTAGCATCAGAACAAGACACAAACACCACTGGCAGATAGTGGCTGCATATGAGATGCATTAGCCTGGACTAAAAAGGTACGGTTAATCATTATAAGTGAAGATAAATGTAAAAGTATCGTTAAAAAATCATGGAAAACTTTCATTAAACAGCAAATACCAAAATGTAAACCTATTAAGCTAACACTTTTGGAATCCCAAAGAGCTGTCACCATAACTCTGAGTTTACTTATCTGCTTTTTCACTGTGCCAGCAAGGGCACTGTTTTCACTGGTCCTTTTTTTAAGGCACCTAAAACTAAAAAAAGTGTATTACCAAGAGAATGTGTCTGGAGCCATCCACAGATGGCAGGGACATATTTATACAGGTTTAGTTTGGGGGTGGGGAAGAAGCCACCATGCATGTGTGAATTAAAACCCTATTAGGAATACTTTTGACTTACCCTCCTATGTACCTTAACACCTGCTTGTCTCCCTAGTACTCACTGTTGTTACTTGATGAATGCATTACTGTTTTGATCCAATTCTCCATCTGTTTGATCCATGTCCGCAACAGAACAGCAAAATGTTACAGAAAAAAAAGAAGATCCATCTAATGGAGTGACATTCTCACTTGAAATTCATGACCACAAACCACAAATTGATACTGCCCAGATATCACATGATATTTCCTTACTTCATTAGCTTTCCTATTCTCCTCACTGATTGCTTCATATCTTTGCACCTCTCTCATCAATCCCCCAAACCTCCGTCATCCCCTCGTTTAAGCAGATGACCTTTATCTTCCTTTACTAAAAAATGACGCAAACAGAATAGAATTTTGACAGATTCCCAACATCCTATTTCATCTCCTGCCAGTCTATACACATACACACGTCCTTCCCGATATGTCCTTCAGTCTTTCTGCTGGTGCTTCTCTTTTAGCCAGGGCCTGCACCTATGCTAAAGGCCAGGTCCCTCTCACTCACTCAAGGGCATAGCTCCACCTGTTGTCCTCTCTCTTTTGTTCAGCATCATTGCCACCCCCCACCCCAAACTGGATCATTCTCTTTGACATGCAAATATGCCCTTATATCTCCCATTTTAAAATGGCTCTTGATCCCAATACCTTCATCAGTCACATTCTCAATACTCTCCAAACAATGTAAATTTATTCCCCCAAATAATTATTTATGATCATTTTTTCCAGCTCTCCTTCATCCCTCAAGAAAGCCAATTTTACAAAGCATAGAGGGGTGAGTGGTCACCTCCAAAATGTATGTCCATGTTTTAATCCACATAACCTGTGAATGTGGTCTGATTTAGAAACAAGCTTTTAGTAAGTGCAATGAAGTCAAGAATCTTGAGATGAGAAGGTAATCCTGAATAATTCAGGTTTTTCTAATCCAATGACAAGTGTGCTTGTAAGAGAGAGGCAGAAGCAGCTTGAGGCAGAAGCAATTAAGAGAAGACTTTTAGAAGAGGAAGATGCAACGTGCCTGCAGGGCGGAGACTGCAGTGACGTGACCAATAGTCAAAGAATCACCAGAAGTTGAAGAGGCAAGAACTAGATTCGCCCCGATAGCCTTGGGAGGGATCCCAGCCGTGTCACCACCTGGATTCAGACTTCTAGACTTCAAAACTAGGAGGACATAATTTGTATTGTTTTAAACCCCAAATGTGTACATTTGTCATGGCAGTTCTTGTTGTTGATACAGTAAAACACAATGCTATCCACTTCGATAAACAAATGCCCCAATTTAAGCACACATATGACTTGATGCACCACCAGACACGATACAGTCGATAGCTTCTTTCCTCTTGGGGCACCTGTCACTTGTTTCCTTCTTGCAGTTCTTTTTCACTTGCTCTGCTGGTTCCTCTTCCTCTCCTGAAATTCGGAAGGCCGGAGTGTGCTGGGGCAATGGCCTTCCATTTCTCTTCTCCTCGCTATCCATTAGTGTCCTCATTAGTTGAATAATTACCAGCTAACTGACAGAGACTGTCAAATTTACATCTCCTGCCCATTTTATTTCCTGATCTCTAGAATAATCTTTTGCACTGTTCACATCTATTCATATTTATTATAAATTTATAACTTAATATGTCCCCAAAGAAAGCCTTACCTTTTATCCAACTCTATTCTATACATAGATTTTCCCAGACAGTTAATAACAATCTCAAATTCCACTTGCTTAGGACATAAACCCTAGAGCTTCACTATACTCCCACATTTATCATACACAAAAAATCAAAATTGCTCTACATTCAAACTCTATCTAAAATACAATAATTCCTAAAGCCTCTGCTTTAAACACCTTCATGCCTTCCTCAAGGCCCTGCCATTACTCTGTAGTAACCCTGTGTTCCCGCTTCCACAATACCTCGCAATATCTGAATGTTATATTTGCCTAACTAAACACATGCTACTTGTATATATCTTATCTTTACTACCTTTGTTTCAGCCACCCTGAATTTCTTACTATCCATGCACATATCTCAGCATGCAAAATACACCTTGTGAGTAATCCTACTCTCTGCCTAGAACACTTTCCCAAATATATCACTCTTTTAATAACTTCATGTCTGCTTAAATGTCACTTTGTCAGCAAAGTCTCCTTTGGCTAACCCATATAGCTTTGCAAACCACCTTCTTTCCCATATGTCCAATATCCTTTCATTTGCTCTAGTTTATTTTATCCAGCCCTCATTATCTTTCAACATCTTAATAGCTTACCTACTGTTGTGAATTAAATTGTATCCCCTCAGTATATATCTGTTATGGATTGAATTGTGTCCCCCAAGGTATTTGTTTTAAATACCAACCTGTGTGCCCATTGTTATAATCCAACTGAGGAAAAAAGATTGTCTTTTGTTATTTTAATGAGACACGGTTAATATAGGATGTGTGCTCAATCTCTTTTGAGACATAAAAGAGAAGAAAGCAAGCAAGGGAGAGAAGCAAAAGTGGGGAAAGGGAAGTACGTGAAAATGTCCCCGGAGTAGAAGCTCCCGAGGACAAGGACCTTTCCCCAGAGCTGACAAAGACAGAAAGGCTGGCCCTAGAACCAGATCCCTGCATTTGGACTTGTAAACGGTGCGAAAATTAATTTCTATTTTTAAAAGCCAATTTGTGTGGTATTTCTATTACAGCAGCGACACATAACTAAGCCGTATCCTGACCCCTCTATCTGTGAGTGTGCTCCTGTTTAGAAGTAGAATTCCCTTTGCTTTGTTAATTACAGCAGACAGTGTGGACCAACAGACACCTAGCTGCTTCTGAGTCAGAGCAGCTCTATGGGCCAGAGAAGAACTGTGCCTTTGTGTTTCTAAAGTTGTCAATCTTTATGGAGGCAGGCAGCGCATTGTCTCCTATGGAGCAGCTGATGCTGACCTTGCTTAGCATGTCACAGTGTAACTCACTGTGCACGAAGTAGAGTGAGTTCTAAAGCTAAGCGCTTCCTAGTGATAATCATAGCAGATTAGATACACAGGCACACATGCACAGAAGAGAGGAAACAAATACCATGTAACATTGCTCTATAAGCGACCAAAACACACAAACTCAGGAGCGGGAAGGGAGGGGGAAAATGAGGACCTAATGTCGGGGGTTTAAGTGGAGAGAAAATGTTTTGAGAATGATGTACAAATGCGCTTTACACAATTGATGTGTGTATGGATGGCGATAAGAGTTGTATGAGTCCCTAATAAAATGTTTAAAAAAAACCACACAAACTCAACTTATAGTGACCTGTAGGACAGGATAGAACTGTCCCTGTGGGTCTCTAAGTCTGTAACTCTTTTAAGGCATTGAAAGCTCTGGCTTCCTCCCAAGGAGCAGCTGGTGGTTTCAAACTGCCGGCATTGTGGTTAGCAGCCCAATGTATAACCACTACCCTAGCCCCCGCATCCTCCTCTACAAGCTAGGAGATCAGAAAGTGCCCGTGACCGAGAATAAGGAAGGAATCCACTCAGCCAAAACACTGATTTGTGCTTTAAGTCCTAAGATTTGAGAAAGCGTATTTCTGTTCTTTAAAGAAATACACTTGTTTTGATACTTGTGTTAATACCACACCATTGGAACATTAAGACACCTACACATTGTTTATAATTTTAATTCATATGCATACAAGACCTTTTTAAAAAACAACTGAAACCTACTGCCATACAAATAATTTTGACTCACAGTGAGACTATGAAGCAAAGTAAAGCTGCCCTTTTCTGTTTCTGAGACTGTAAATCTTTATGAAAACAGGAAATTTCATCTTTCTTTTGTAGAGTTGACATAGCGCTTGAACTGCTGACCTTGCAACTAGTGGCTCCACTAGCAATCCACTATGCTACCAGGGTTCCTTAGGAGCCTTATAAATGCAGGCAATGTATCTTCATGTATGTAGTTCAAAGACTTTGAATAGTATCTTCTAAATGTGGTTGCTACTAACTAAAATCAAATAAGCAAACAAACCCCAAACCTCACTGCCATTGATTCAATTATGACTCATAGAGATCCCACAGGATGGGGTAGAAACTGCGTCTTGGGTTTCCAAGACTGTAACTGTGAGCTGGCATCAATCGATGGCAGGGAGTTTCCACACTGTTTACTGTAGTCAAAAGCCTCTTTCTCGCTCTCAAGGCCACAGGTGGTTCAAATCAGTGACCGTGTGGGTCCCAGCCTGAAGTGAAACCACTGTACATGCACGAGGGCTCCTGTGGTTGGGCTAAGGTGACTTCTTTTTAGTTCTGCCACATAGCAAGCCTATGGAAAACAGAAATAAGTACTGCAGAAGCATTCCCAGTCTCACAAATGTCCCTATGCTTTAGCCCATTGTTGCAGCCACGGGTCAATGCATCTACTTCAGAGCCTTTCTCTTTGTCACTGCCCCTGTACTTTACCAAGTATAATGTTCTTCTCCAGGACCGGTCCCTCCTGATACCATGTCCAAAATAAATGAGATGAGCTCTTTCCATCCTTACTTTGAAGGATCACTCTAGCCCTACTGTTTTCAACCTATATCAGTTTGTCCTTTTAGCAGTTCATGATACTTTCAATAGTCTTCTCCAGCACCACAATTCAAATGCATCAGTTCTTCCACCTTCTTTATTCAGTATCCAGCTTTCACATGTATATGAGGTAATGCAGAATACCAGGACTTGAGTCAAGCACACCATAGTCCTCAAAGTAACATCATTGTTGTTCAGTAATCTAAAGAGGTCTTGTACAGCAGATTTACCTAATGTAATACATCTTTTGATCTCCTGACTGTTGCTTCAATGAGCTTTCATTGTGGATCCAAGCAAAACAATCCTTGACAAATCCAACCTTTTCTCCAGTTATTATGATGTCACCCCTTGGTTCGGTTGTGAGGATTAGGGTCTTCTTTACAGGAGTTGTAATCCAGATTGAAGTCTTGATCGTCAAACTGAGCTTCGCTTGAGAGTCAATCTGAAAACCCAACTTGAAAAATCTGTACCAGCCCAGATTCAGTCAGACGTCTCCACACAAAGAGCTGACACAGTCTAAGCGCCACTCTTGCTCAGACAACTCACAGTGCTTGTGTTAGTGCATTGAAACACCCATCATCGTGCGTTTATTTTGTACTTTATTTGCATCAAGTATCGGAACCATGGCTTAGAAGAAAGTTAGACCAGCAGTAAAGCTAAGAGGGAAACTGTATGTATGGAATGTGATGAGTTGTATGAGCGCCTAATTAAAAAAAAGAAAAAGAGTTACCACGGGGCTTTCTACAGTTGTAAAGTTACAATCTTGGGAAGCTTACATGGTCACTATGAGTCAGCCCTGACACCACGACAGTGCCTTTTTTGGTTTTTTGAATACTCATCCCAAGTAGCTTCACTGGGACTAGTGTGGCATAAACAGCTGGCCCCAAAACTAGCCCCTAGTGGGCAAGGCAGCAAGGCCTCTCTCCATCCAGCTCCGGGAACCTTAACCATCCCTGAGATCTGGAATGGAATTCACTCCCAAACAATGGGGAAATAGTAACACTAGGAAGCTGTTGCACATCTTAGGAAAAATCAACCATTTGAGATTGAAAGGGCAGCACTTATCCCAGGACAAAGTTCAGAAAAGGAGGAGGAATGGTACAGGACATCGCACAGATGTGGAATAAGAGATGTTACAAGGTGGGAATTGCAATCAATAACATGAAACAAAATTTGTATGAATTGTTGAACGGAAAAGCGATCCACTGTGTTAACCTTCACCCAATTGACAATAGAAGGTTTTAAAGGGAAATTAAAAAGAAATATTTGTGTGGTTAAAAAAAAAGAGGGAAACTGTGAGAAACACAATGGAGTTGAATAAAGAAATCATTGCAAAATATGAACTAGGTTGTTACTTGTCTGGTTTGGTGGCTTGTGATAAACTGAGGGACTGGATGAGCATGCAATACAGCTAAGTCGTCCATGCTCATAATCAGGACTAGAAAGCCGACTCTGGTGGGGGAAGACTCTCACTGTTATGAGATATACATAAATATTAATACAGATTCTCATGACGGAACACAGTCCCTCTAATACCCCTATAAAAGAACTGTCATAGAGGAGCTACCATGCAGAGTGAATCATTTCTGTGTCTGACTACTTTACAATGCCGAAAGGTTATCTGGAGATAATAGCAGTCAGGTTCTATAACCAACCCATTATAAAATGTAGTAACTCTCTTGTGAAATCTCTTGCTGATACTGATCAGAGATAGCCACCCCTGGGGAGGGCTCAGAGGAGGTTTTAGGTTAACTAGCACTAGGTCAAGACAATGACTCACTAGCACTAGGTCAAGACAATGACTCACTAGCACTAGGTCGAGGTTAACTAGCACTAGGTCGAGGTTAACTAGCACTAGGTTAACTAGCACTAGGTCAAGACAAGACAATGCTGGTTTATTATGTTACCCATTTATGAATGATCACCTAAGGACTCTGTAATATGTTAGCTGTATAACATGCATGTCTTGTGAAAGATCTGGAAGCCCCACTATATAGACCCATTGGAAAATACATTCTCTCTCAGTCCTGCCATGGGATGAGGAGTCCCTGAGGCCTGTCTGTCTTTAATATTTTCCACAATCGCATAGGCGTCTCTGAGGGCCCGTTCAAGTGTTGAGGACCCCCTCACCCTGACAGTGGCTGAAGACAACAGCTTAAGTATATATTATCAACACCTTTGAGAAAGAAAAAATGTGATTAAAGAGGCTAATATAGCAAAAGCTATGGAATTGTTAAACACAAAGAAGTCTGACTATTGAAAAGTTGCTGTTAATTTAAATAAACCATAAGTAACTTAATAGCGACAGCATATCCAAGACAGTGATATGCAAGAAAGCTAAAGCCTCCATAGTGATTTAAAGTCCTGGAAATATGAATTTAGATGAGTAATTTTAGAGCCTTAGATTTCCTTTGACTTCCTATTATTTCTTATGGAAAAATGTTTATTTTTTTTAACTTTCTCAGTGTTTGAACATGAATTTTGAATGAACTGAGTTTGACAACAGAATCATCACTGTACTTATATAGAATGCACAGGGAGAATATATGGGGAGTTTGGTTATTAGCTGGACACTTTTGACTTGGTTGTAATCCAGCCCTTGGTGACCCAGGTCATGTGCCATAGACTAATGGGACCTAACTGTCATTTCCAGCTGCACAATATCCTTTGGAGGTCAAACCAAAAGGATTTGATTCGAAAACCCCACGAAGCGAACTGGGCTTTACCTCAAGCTCACCTGTAACAGATTTAAGAAACAAACATACTCGGTAAACAGGCGGCCATCAAGCTCAGAAGCA
>NW_022107432.1:438814-526009 GCF_000313985.2 Echinops telfairi | reverse complement strand
CTCATCTCCCCGAGACCCCTCTGCAAGGGGATCTCCAGTGGCCTACTAATGGGCTTTGGATCTCCACTCCGCACTCCCCCCATCATTCACTATGGTACGATTTTGCTTGCTCTCACCCACTATCATGATCCCAATTCTACCTTACAAATCGACGAGACCAGAGGATGCACACTGGTACAGATAGGAACTGGAAACACAGGGAATCCAGGACAGATGATGCCTCAGGACCAGTGGTGAGAGTGGTGATACCGGGAGGGTGGAGGGAGGGTGGGTGGAAAGGGGGAAACGATTACAGGGATCTACATATAACCTCCTCCCTAGGGGATGGACAGCAGAAAAGTGGGTGAAGGGAGACGTTGGACAGTGTAAGATACGGCAAAATAATAATAATTTATAAATTATCAAGGGTTCAAGAGGGAGGGGATGGCGAGGAGGGAGGGGCAAAATGAGGAGCTGATACCCAGGGATCAAGTAGAAAGCAAATGTTTGGAGAATGATGAGGGCAACAAATGTACAAATGTGGTTGACACAATGGATGGATGTATGGATTGTAATAAGTTGTACGAGGCCCCAGTAAAATGATTTTAAAAAACAAAACAAAACATACCCCTTTAGACTTAAGATTGAAACACCCTAGTGTGAATGGAAGGAGATGACTGATATCCAACGTTTATGGAGTTGGCAGTCCTTGGACTTTGGTTCGGATCTCTTGCTTTGCGCGTGCTCAATGAATGGTGGCTGGGACAACTGTTCAGTTACAAGTTTAATGTCCTCTGGCTTTCTTTTCCTCTTTGCCTTCTTTTCGTCTTCTTTCAATGAGTCTTGCATTGTTCAATATTTTGCACACAAACTCATTCAGGATTGCAACTCGAGGCTTGCATTTTTTCTTGCGTTATTTCAGCTTAAGACATGCTTTGTATGTTCTTTTTTGGTTTGCAAACTCTTGAATCTTTGCACATTACACTATTTTACTTTGTCTTCTTGAACTGGCCTTTGAAGCATTCTGTTCTGCTCCTTGGTGTCACCACTTCTCCCACTTGCCTGAGCTGCTCTACAATTAAGAGAAAGGTACAGAGTCTTTGCTGGCATCCACGTTGACCTTCTCTTTCTTTCCTTCTTTTTGGTGAACTTTTGCCTTCTTTTTAATGATATTCACAGCGTCCTCCCATAGCTTATCAGGAAATCTCTAGTTAGTGTCCAATGAAGCAACTATTTTCTTGAGATGTTCTCAAAATTCAGTTGGGACAGACTCAAGGTTATATTTTGACTCTTGTGGATTTTGTTCAGCTTCAACCTGATATTGAATATATGCAACTGATGGTCTATTCCACAGTCAGCCCCTGTCTTGATTTTAGCTGCTGATATTAAGCTTCTCCATCATTCCTTTCCACAGATATAGTCAATTTGATCTCTCTGTATTACCTCTGGAATTCATGTGTATAGTAACTACTTTTGTTGTTGGAAAAAAAGTATCTGCAATGAAAAAGTCATTTGTCTTGTAGAGTTCTATCATGAAATTTCCACCTTCATTTCTTTCACCAATGCCATATATTCCAACTATTGTTTTATCCTTTTTGTTTCCAACTTTTACCATCCAATTGCCAGTAATTATTAATGCATCCTGATTGCATGCTTGATCAATTTCAAACTAAAGACCTTCATTGGTAAAAGTTATTCAATTTCTGCACCACTTGCTTTTGTGGGTGCTGGAGAAAGACTGGGTTTTACTCCCCTAAACAGTTGTGGAAGCCATGGAGTGTCACTATGAGTCAACATTGACTCGATGGCAGTGAGTGTGTTTTGATTAGAGCTTTAGTGGTTGGTGTGTACATTTGAATAATAGTTGTATTGGTTGGATTTCCTAGTATGCAGGTAGATGTTACCCTATCACCGACAGAATTGTACTTCAAGTTGGATCATGAAACGTCCTTTTTGATAACGAATGCAAAACACCCTTTCTCTTGAATCTACCATTTCATTCATTGTCAACTTTATGATTTTCTAATCCCAATGGCCAATACTAGGGCATTTCTTCTCATTAATGCCTAGTATATCCATCTTTATGCTTTGTATTTCAGTTTTTATGTTTTTCAACATTCCTAGATTCACACTTCATACATTTCAAGTTCCAATCATTGATATGTTTAATTGTTTATTCTATTTTTGCCGCATGGCCCCTCAGCAAATGAAGGTCCCACGGGTTTCACTCCTGCAAGCTTTACTGCCCTACCTCATTATGGTTGACTACTTTGAGCAAGGCATCCCTTCCCCAGGCAAACACTGAGTATCTTTGGGCTTGAGGGGCTCATCTTCTGGCACTAACTCTGGCAAGGATCTGCTACTCTTTATGAGGTTTTCAGGGTCTGACAGTACCCAGTATTTCTCAGGGTTAGTTCCTCAGAATTTGGAAGACTATACCTTTTTGTAGTCCGTCCTTAGTTGGAAAGATCCACTAAAATCTGTGACCCTGCTGGCATTTGAAAACACCAGGGACAGAGCTTCCAGCCTCACGAGGCACAAGCCACCACAGCGGGACAACATGACAGATAGGTGTTGGAATAACTTAATAAAAAATTGTTGACTAAGTGAATTGAGGAGGGACATATACTTCAACACCAAAGTTCCAATTTCCCTCAGAAATGTATTATCTAGTACAAACATGATGGAGCCATTCAATAGCGGATCCATTCTCCTTGCCTCTCCATCACCACATAAAAACACATCTTGCTCAATTTGTTCCTCATAAGTATAGGCAACCATACCTTGAGAATGCCAAAAAGGTGAAAATATAAACCTATGCACCAAATAGTAACTATTAATTTTTGAATAGCTATTATGTACCAGTAAGTTGCACACATGATCTCATTTGATCCTCTCAATAACACTACAAGGGGTTATTCATATTTCAGAGATGAAGAAATTAAGTCTTGAAAAGGTTACCACATAGACTCATGTATAAGCTGAGTTTTTCAACACATTTTTTAATGGACTCTTTGTGGTAAAACTAGGTGCCTTGGCTGATATTCGGGTCAGCGTATACTCGAACGAATAGACAATCATTTAAATTGACATTGCTTGTAAATGCCAGAGTTCCAGCTGAGAACCAAATCCCTTGTTCTTGCCACTATGTCACGTACTGCACATGTCACAAAACCACCCCAGGAGTGGATATCAGGTTAGGCTGAGGCAAGTCAAGAGATGCCTTGTTAAGCTTAGAGGCAGGAAGCTTAAATAGCATTAGATACAATGCATAGCTGGACTTCTTAAATGTCAAGACCTAAGAAACTTCTAAATTGATAAATCATTCCTGTCCATTCATCTAGCTTTTCATTGCCACAGCCTGGACATACTTGTAAGCACTATAAATGTGCAGACAATTTTATTTTCTTTCTGAAAATACTACTATATATCAAGAAGCTTAGGTGTAGTGTGTTCCATAGCCTAGTGATTGTCTACCTAGTAAATCATGGCAAATCGATGAAAAGATCTTCCTGCTGAGCAAGACCTCAGGCAAAGCCCATTGCCGTCAAATTGTTTCTGACTCAGAGTGACCATATCATAGGGTGTCTGAGGTGGGAAAGCTTTATGTGAGTAGATAGCCTCATCTTTCTCTCACGAAATGTTTGATGAGTTTGAACTGTTTACCTCGGTGGTTAGTAGTCCAAAGTCTACAAAGGGGTTATTTTATACATCTTCGAGAAACAGAGTTGGCCCTACAGCAACTCCAAAAGAGTCACTAAACAGACCTCAACTAAGAATTAAATGATTTGTATTAGTAGCAAAATCAATTACATCACCCTTTCTTTACAAGAACAATTAGCATAGTTTTTAAGAAAGATCTTCTTATAATAACCAGGTCAAATAAGTAAATTCATGTCAGACAGAAAGAAAGATTTTTGAGTGTCGTTAAAACTACTGAGTATGGCCTATTACATTTATCATACACGTTGTTACTACTTTTAAGATCTCTCTCTCACACCACTGCCTACTTCACCATGTCACCTCCTGATCCGGGCATCCTTCAGCCCACTTTTAGGGTTTCTGACTTCTCTACAAATGATTCGCTTGTATCCAGTCTTGTGTCACTGACATCCTCTTGTTTCCTGGATCTTTTCCATGCCCAGCTGACAGGGTCGATTCAGCAACCCAGTTTCCTCATGAGAGTCATATGACGCATTTTTAAATTGCTATTGATATATTTGGATAGTAACGGGTTTGGATTTTGGTTGGATTTATCTTGGATAATCCAATACCCATTTCCAATTTTAAAATAAGAACCACAACTCTATGTACATTTCTCCAAGCCTTTTCAAGTCAACTTTCTTATACAATTGGAGAAAACAAGTCATTTAGTAACATAGGATGCCTCTGCAGACAGAGGACTAAAAGGTTCGGAGTTTTCTCAACGGGACTCTTTCCGTGTTAACATTAATTGAGTATTTGCTGTACCTGAGACTGGGCTTCACGTGTTCAAGGAGGATTCGAAGGTTTGTGGAAAAATTAGCTGTCTTCTAAATTCAGTTTTGTGTTAGTCTGGGTATACTAGAGAAACAAATTCATAGATAGCCATGTGGATAAGAAAGAGTTATATATACAATAGCAATTAAATATTGAGAAAACACCCTATCCCAATCCAGATCAAATCCATAAGTCCAATATTAGCCTATATGTCCAATACTAATCTATAAAATCCTCTTCAAACTCTTGAAACACAGGCAATGACACCGATTGCAGGACAATCACAGGCCAGTGGGTGCAAAGTCTTGTAGATCTAGTGGCTGTAAAAGCATCTCAGCACTGGCAGAGGTCTCCACATGGCTCCTCCAGCTCCCAGAGCACAGGGTCTATCAGCATAGTGCTATGTGTCTTGTCAGCAGAGCATCTCCCAGGGAGTGAGCCGAGAGAGAGTCTCTCCTGCCTCCAACGAGGAAATCCAGGAATTCCCAGAATTCTCAGGAGAAAGCCATGCCCACACAGAGACCTCATTGGTGATGATCCAATTGACAGACTAGAATCCACCCCTTCACTCTTAAGCCTCTCAAATCTGGAATTGACACCAAATTATGTAACTACCAGAAGTTTCCACAAGCTTTTGAAGTACTCTCATATTAACCTAATCAGTTCCTAAATAACTTCAAGAAGTAAATACAACCATTGTCTGCATTCAGAAATTCTGGTGGCACAATAGTTAAGCAGTTGGCCACTACCTGAAAGGTTGAAGGTTCAAGCCTACATACCTGTATGCTCCCATGAAAATTACAGTCTAGGACCTCCCATGGGGGTAGTTCTACTCTGTCACATGTGGTCTTTATGAGTGGGAATACACTTGAAGCACCAAACAGCACCACCACTGTACAAATGGAATAGATTAAAGAGAAAAGATATTGAATAGTTTGCTCAAGGTCATACAGCTAATATGTGACAGGTGAAAGGTTCAAATTCAGCAAATTTGATGCCAAAGATGGTTTAAACCACTAAATAATACTCCCTTGGGAAAATTAAACTGGCTCTCAGCTTGTTCATGAAAGGCTGTATCACTTTTTCTTGGAGAAGCAAAATGCCTTCGAATATATGGGCCTCATTAAAATGTGATTTACTTATTTTTCTTGTTAAGTGAATGTATACAGGTACAAATATCCAAGAAGAGTTTCAAATTAGCTGGAATAACTTTGGTTATTACACAAAGATTCTTCTTCAACCTTCATGCTAAATTCTCTGTCTGTTCTCACAGCTTACTATAGTTTTACTCAGCATATGGATTTGAAATATGCTAAAATAGGAGAATTTCTAAACCAATAGCTATCCTTGTTATACACATATCTCTATCAAATCCCTAGAATAATGCCTGGATCTGTAAAAACGCTGTCTAAATGTGAAAGAAGTGTCTTCGAGCTGGTTCTCAAAGAGGGAAAAGACCAAGAATACTATGTTTCTGCGATTACTGTGCTCACTAACTCCAGTGAAGTGGCCCACCAAGTATATCAATTACTTTATATATTGATGATACTTATGCATGTATATTTTAAGAATTAATAATGTTCAGAAAATTAATTTTATAAATAAATTCAGATTCTAAATCTCTTATTCTTGTAATCATGTGTATTTTTGTGTCAATAATTAATTTGTTGCTTTCTGTAGCGTAATTATTATTGATGGTGATTTTGACAAATTTGGTATCTCAACCTCTAATCAGTCAAGAGAATATAAAGCACAGGGCAGAATTAAATGGAGGCTTGTCACCAATTACAACAGCAAAATAATAATAATTAGTAGTAGTATCCAATACATAGCTACACATCCCAGGCTTTTAAACACAGTGCGACAAGAAAGAAAATGTATTTCTTACTCTGCTGGCTCTGAGGATTTCACAATCCTGAAATAGTTAATCGACTAATTTAGCACCTATCTGTTTGAAAGAAAAGAAACCTTTACTCAACTATAATCATCTCTTTTAAAAAAAGCCAAGTAATCATCAGCTCACTCCTCTTTACAGGTCTTCCAGTGTTCCTGAGCCCTGTTGACTGGGAAGCGTTTGTACCCTCCATCCTTAATGATCAGATTTTTAAAAGGCAGTGAATTAAAGTGATTATCTTTTCCATATCAGACTGAGCTCAGGGTACACACACACACACACTCACACAGGCCATTGGAGGATTGTTTTTATTTTGTGGAAAACACCTAATTGTAATGTTGTTTGCTTTGTCAAGTGCCCTGTCCAATCATCTTCAAAGAAATCTTTCAGCTACTGTGGGAAAGAGCATTTGCTTATGCAGTTGCTCTCTTAATGTGCTATAATCGGCCGACGTCCCTTCTCAGCATAGAACTACTGTGCCTATACCTGAAACGTGTTCTCAAAGACACAGCCTGATCCCTTGTGTGTGTGTGAGAGCAGTGTGAGTTTCCTTAGTCTGCTTTATTTCTTAGGGAATCAACACTTCCTGAAAACAGCCAACCAGTTTTGCTTTCTCTCCCACTTCCGGGAGTAAGAAATGAAATGCAGCTTATGAATGTGTTTCTTCTACTAAGATATATTTGGAAAAGGCAAGTTCATTTCTAGAATTAATTTTTTTTCTGGAGTCTATGCATTAAAGTATCCTGAACTGTTATTTTGTTGTGTGCATGTTGAGTGGATTCCCATTCACGTTGATCCCATGTGACACTTGAGGACTACCCCTTATGATTTTCGTGGTTGTTACCCTTATGAAACCAGGTTATCAAACCTCTCTCCTGAGAAGTGGTTTCAAACCACCAACCTTTCAGTGAACAACTTTCAGTTAACAACCATGTGCTTAATCTTTTGCGCTACGAGGGTTCATTCTAGTATTGCAGAAAATCCTTCACTATTTTTATGTTTGTGCCTTCATATTCATATTCAAGGACTTTTTTAATCTGCAAGGGGAAACTGAGTCTACAAATACAATAAAGTGTGTCTAGGTGATGGTAGATCTCTGTGGCGGAGTGAAATTTTTTAATATGGCTCTTTTACCCAAGTACCTATTACTCCCACCAAATGATCAGATAGGACTAAGAAAACAGGACAGGTGTAACATTAAGAGAGGGGAGTGGTCCTTTTCCCCTCACCACCTCCCTGGCTATAAAGATGAGCAGTAGCAGAGGGAAAACCCCTGAGCCCTTGGAAGAGCACATTCCAGGCCTCTGTCAGAGGTGGTGGAGGCCTCAGGGACCCAACCCCTCACAAACTCTGGCAGGGAGACTTGCAGGAGCAGCACTGAGACAGTGGAGAGCCTTCTCCTCACTTGGTCTGCGACTTTGGAACCATGAGACAGAACCACAGACAGGCCGCCTTCCTGCCTCGTTGAGGGAAAGACTAAGGGAGCGTATGGCTGATACGGAAGGCTGGGGAGAGACTTGGACGCTGACTGAGGAAACCAATGACGGTATCCTTACTGCTGGTTGATCCTGACTTGTGGCAACCTATTGACTTCTCTCATAAATCTCCTTACTTGTTAGTATTGTCTATGAGTTCTGTGTGGCCATTGCAACAAATGATCCAACCCAGCATAGCTCTAGAATGACGTGCGAGGAACGAGCGGTGTCCCCGTAGAGAAGGGAGCATGGAGCATGGAGCCTGGAGGGGAGGCAGGTCTGACTCCTGCCTCCAAGGCAGCAGGGAAGACTGAGGAGGGCCGACGTGTCCACCTCCATTGCCATTCACTGTACTACCTTGATCAGGCAGCTTGGACTAATGATTCCAAATACATAAGATTCGCCTAAAACACTTATCATAAATTAAATTATGTTCCCCCCAATTATGTGTCAAGTTGGCTGAGCAAAGTTTCTCATTGGTTTATCAGTTATGCAATAATGTAATGAATGTGACAGTCTGGTAATGATTCCTTATGATGTAGTCTGATGTGGTAAACCAAAAAGAGAATTAAGGGTGGGATGCGATACCATTAATCCCGTTACAGCTAAAGTCTGACGTAAGGGGAGCTTTCTTACAGTGTGGGATGCAACACCGTTAGCTTTTCAAGTGATAAAAAGACAAGTGATAAAGAGGTCAGAGGGAAGTACAACCAAGAAGGAAGCATGTGGCCTGTAATGCATCCCTCGGAGCTGCGGTCCCTGCTATACGAGAAGCCCCGACGTCTGTGCCGAGATACAGGGTGTTCGCTAAGGTGTGCTAGTTGATAGATGCTGGAAGCAGTCAGACTCTTCTCCAGAGTCCACAGAGCAAGAGTGTGACCTAGTTTCAGATTTCTACTCATTTAAATTGTGAAAGAATAAATTTCTGTTTATTAAAGCCATCTACTTGTGGTACTTTTGTTATAGTAGCACTAGATAACTAACACTTAATTTTTTCAGTTTGATGGATTGCTTATGATTTAATGAATTCAGTTTAAACAAATGTAATTTTTATAAGGTGATTATGAGGGGTTTCT
Organism: Echinops telfairi; assembly: GCF_000313985.2. Taxonomy (NCBI): domain Eukaryota; kingdom Metazoa; phylum Chordata; class Mammalia; order Afrosoricida; family Tenrecidae; genus Echinops; species Echinops telfairi. The sequence continues at coordinate 517,106 of NW_022107432.1, read as the reverse complement.
AAAAAAAACAGAATTTTTTTCAAAGCTATGTATTAAAATTTTTTAACAAAATAACCTTATCACCTTCAAAGTACTCTCCATTACACTTAATACATTTGTCAAATATGTGATTCCATTCTAGGAAACATTTTAAAACTCATTTGTTTGGATGGCTGACAGCACCTCCCTCATTTTTTATTTCAACTCTTCTATGTCATCAAATTGTCCTTTCATGTCCCTCTGCATTCACAGAAACAAAAAGAAGTCACACAGAGCAAGGTCAGGTGAGTAAGTGAGTGGGACAAGAGAGGCATGTTGTTTTTTGCCAAAAACTGGCGCACTGAGATAACTGGTGAGAGGTGCATTATCATGGTGGCAAAACCAGTCCCCTGTCTGCCACAAATCAGGCCTTTTATGAAGCAAACTGTTACACAATCTTTTCAGAGCCTCTAAATAGAAAGCTTCATTAGCCATCTGACCTGGAAGAATGAACTCCAAATGCACTGAAAGTTGATATTTTTGTCCATTCAGGAAGTTGATGGACATCCAGATGCAGTTTGTTATTGATTGACATTTCACCTTTTTTGAAACAAGAAAACCATTCATACACTTGAGTTTTTCCCATATCTCTGTCCTTGTAAACTGTGTTCAATATCACAACAGTTTGTGGAATTTTTACCGAGCAAGAAACAAAATTTCACAGCTGCACACTGTTCTCTTAAACTGGCAAACACAAAAATGAAGTTCAAGCAAAACTACTTTTATGAAAACAATCACTGTGCATTAATTCAGAGCAAGTTGCTATATGCTCACCTAGCAGGAGAGGTCCATACTATGAAAGCTCCACCCATGAGTTTTTTCTAGTTCCTTTTGGGTACCCCCTCATATATCTTCAGGCATTTGGAAATGACTAATAGGTACAACAAAATTAAAACAACATATAAATAATGAATCCCAGGCAAGTATTCCCTATTTCCAAGTTCCCTGGAAAACAGATGAACTTCATCCTTTTTGTTTTCTTTTTTTTTACTCCTATCAACAGTTATTATTTAATCCTTATAATGACCAGCATGAGGAACCAGTTAAGATTGTCTTATAAAATGAGAGAACTAGATTCATATAGCCCTAAGATTCTTAGGGAAGTGGTCCTTCCCTGATGTGTCCATAATAATAAATAATACAAAATTATGTGGTTGTGCATATGTACATTTGAAGGAGATAATACCTAGACACCTTTTTCCTCAAATTTTAGAAGTTGATTATTCTAGTAGGGATTGTCTGTGTCGTTTCTTTGCTTTTTTTTTGGTGACTGGCCAGCAGGCAACAAGAGGTTTTTGCTACAGATGAAGTGTTGACAGTGCCCACTACAGGAAACATAAGGTACTGCACTCTGAGTTCTGCAGCAAGCAGCACTAATTCAGTTAGACCCCACCGAATTCCTAGCCATCCGGTCAATTCTGACTGAAAGTGGCCCTAGAACTCAGAGTTGTGCGGCCGCAGTGGGTTTCTGAGATAGTAAATCTTTAAGGGAGTAGATTCAAAAGCAAATTCACTGCCCTCGAGTTGATTCCGACTCGCAACTTTATTGGTAGACACTGTTCTTGTTGGTTTTAGAGGCTATAACTATATTTTTTATAAAAGATAAAGCCTTACCTTTCTCCTGAAAAGTGAATGGTGGATCTGAACTGCTGATCTTGTGGTCAGAAACCCACTATGGGTTCCTGTTAGAGTTAAGTGAGAAAAATGTTTAATTGGAAATAAAGGACAAGGGAGAAATTGGAATTTAGCGGACAAGAAAAAACTCTACCAGTACAACTGATAACTTCAAAGAAAACGTTGCTCACTAAAGAAATCATAGGTCAGGCATAAAAACAAGGGTCTTGGGCCACTACCTTGGTCAGACATTAGTTAGTAACTATTCCAACTAGAATATTACCTCAGCATGAAAACTGAGCTTGCTCTTAAAAGAACTAACAGAGGGAGGCTGTTGGCTAACTATCCTCCCTGAAGCTTGCTTGTGTGTGTTTTTTTAAGAAGGATCTGGGAGGAACATATTTTTAGTCTACTACACATGTATGTAGAACTATATAATAACTAATGAATGTTGCTCTAGAAAGCAACTTAAAATACATCAATTTTCACTATCAAATAGTCAGCTCAAAATAAGGAGGGACAACAATTGTTTCCATGTAGAGAAGGATCCCCAAATCAACGTATTTACCAGTCCCAACACAATTCTGCATGTTCCTCCTGACTGTTCTAATGGGGATCATCTAGAGCAAGCACGTTTCTGACTGTTGAGAAATCCTAGGATTGGTCTTTTTTTAAAATTTACCCATTCCTCATAAATAAGGAAAAATCAGGCAGTCAAGTAGATATTATTTGATTAGCCTAAAATGAGTTAATATCTCTGTTGCTTCCTTTCTGTCCCTTTTTGTAGGTTTCCATGGGAATCTTTGTACAGCACCTAACAGCAGCTGAATCTATATGTGCACAAAAAGAATCCATTTCAATTAAAGCTTTGCTGCATCTGTTCCATGTGGCTCATGGGGAACAAAATCAGATGAAATTTGGAATGATTAATATGTACCCAAGATGATGCAAAGTTGTTATGAGAAATCCAAAAGCCATGAAAAATGGAGCCAAACATGAGTTCATGAGATTATACACATGGGTATTTTATCTTTTCCCTTCCTCTGTTCAAGTACGACACTATTGTTAGCTAGACGGAGGAGGGTAAAGCCAGAAGAGGTGATGACGGCAGGAATCTGACAAGAATCTTTACACACAGGAGAGGGAGAGACCTATTCCCCACATGCCTCTCCAGCACGAAGGAAGATGAGGGGCAGATAGGCACCTATCCTTATCAATGGAGGAGATCTGAACATAGTGAAGAAGCTGGGTGGAGAAAGACAGGCTATTCACATTACCCTCCCGTAATGACTGAATAGACCCTTGGATTGGGGTCTGGAGACAAGGGCACAGCCTGGAGTCTAGGGGACCAGGATACAGGGAGGCACATAGCTGGAAAGAGGAGGTTCACTGCAGAAGACCAGCCAATAGCAGAAGCCCCACCAGAAACCCAGCCTCTGGGGAAGGTCTGCCATTCACCCCTACATTCTACCAGGCCTTTCAAACTAGGACAAGAATGGAGGAGTGAAGTGGCTCAAAACGTTCAACCATATCCCAGTAACTATCCTAATTGAAATTACTCTCTTCAACCTCAGAAACAACTCAGTTAGGGGAGGTGAAAGTGGCAGTTAGAAGAATTATATTATGGATAGTTAATTAGTAACCCATTCGTTATCTAAGCCAATAAATGTAAAATGAGTAGTCATAATATGCTATTTGGCATTACAGGCTATAAGGGCAAAAATAAACAAACAAATGAAAAATTATAAACAGTTTCTACTTTAAAGGAATTTATACATAATATATACAACTAAAATGACAATAAAATCCATATAATGATACAGACTGATAAAAAAATAAAATAAGAAATGTTATACAGAATAAAGAAAATAGAGCTGAAGACTGTAGACTATCTTTGAAGACCAGGGACAATTTTCAGAAGCAGCAGTTGAGCTGATATCTGAAAGCTGAGAGAAAAAAAATCAAGTAAAATGGAAGAAAAAATATTTAAAAAGAAGATGAGAAAGAAAAGTTGAAAACTTTCTGAGACATAGATAGTATTTATTTTAGAACCGCTTTGTCTAATAGACCTGTCTACTCTAATCAGATCTTCTATGTAATTGTCATCTGTTAGGTGATGTTGGGTTTCCCAGGGGGAACCACCTCATTCTTGGCTTTGAGCGAGAACATTCTCGCCAAGCCTGGTTTGTGATCCAAGTGTATTTTATAAAGGACAGAAGAAGTTTCCGGCTTTACAGTCACAGATATGGGCACCCTCACGGGACTGCACACCCACACATGGTGGCCTGAGCCAGGCGGTGGAATGGGGGCGAGTTTGGGCCAATCCAAGCAACTGCCCAGCTGGCTAGGGCTTGAATTGGCGAGTGCTCCTTAGCCTTCAGTGCAGCAGTTCTCAACCTGGGGGTCGAACGACCCTTTCACAGGCGTCGCCTGATTCCTAACAGTAGCAAACTGACAGTGATGAAGTAGCATTGAAAATAATTTTAAGGTTGGGGGTCACCACCACATGAGGAACTGAAGGGTTGCGGCATTAGGAAGGGTGAGAAGCATCCACCCTCCTGGGGGGTGGAGGAGTGGAGGGGTCCAGGCATGCAGAGGGATACCCCCGTCTCCTTCTCTAGCTGCCTAACAGTTTCTGGATGGTTTACCTTGGTCTTACTTCTCAGTTATGAAAGAATGCACAGGGCAGGAGCACTTTTGTAAATCCAAGTAACTTTGAGGAGGGAAAGGGCAGTTTCTGGTCTGACCCTCGAAGGCAGCACACGCTGTCTCTGGAATGCATGCAAGGCTGGGGGGGGGGGGGCATTCGTGACCAACAGTGGTCGCATCGGGGGAGCGTGAACAACCACGTGGAAAAGTGGTCATTAAGAGCAGTCCATAGAGCCAACAGAGGCATCCCAGCAACAAAGGAGTCAAAAAGGAGAGAGAGACAGAGACAGAGAGAGAGCGTGAGAGATCCCTGAGAAGGCACTCGGGAGAGACCCCACCCTCAAACCCGAAAGAGAATGACCCCAGAGAGGGGCCTGGCTCAGCCTCAGTCTGCTATTTATCCCCACCTGGTGGAGGCGTGGTTGAGGTAACTGGCCAATCATAGTGGCTGAGTTCAGGTGTACCTATGACATGATGTCACTGGTGCCTGGCATGCAAGCCCAGGTTACCCTTTACCTGGGCCTAGGTGACTTGTGACTTTGGTTTGAGCATGCTCAGTTTTAGCTTGTCCCCAGAGGTGTCTAACATGTGCCTGATTTCATGGCAACCCTTTTATTGTGGCATGGACAGCTAATTTTTGTTTAGCCTAAGCGTTCAGTGAAGACAACCCCTTTTATCCCTAATCTTTCTACCCTTTACATCTACATTTAAAGTCACCACATTAAGAGAGTTAAGTTTTTAAATGCAGTAAGAAGTCAATGGAGGGCTTTAAGCAAAGCACTGACGTTTTATGAATGAGTGCTACAGAATGGGTGAGAGGGAATGAAAGTAGATACAAGAAAACCAATTAAGAGATCATTACACTCTTCTTTGAAATATGAATGATGGAAGGGACAAGATTGGTGTAATGGTCCTAAATAGACAAAATATGTGTACATATGAGGAGGTTTAAACAGTTCATGGAAACATGGAATCTGAAGTCAATGGAACTTCTCCATGAGTTTTTCATGAAGTACCATTCCTTGTATTTTGGAGATAAAAGCCCAGCAGACTGAACTCTATCCAAAAATTGGATGTGGGAGAAGCATATAAAAGAGGGGAGCCAAGAATGATCCTTGTTTTAATTTGTTTGCTTTTACCGTTTTGGTTTTTTGCCAGGACAAAACACTTTCATTTGCTCACGTAATATGTGAGATGACAAATTGGCAATAATGGATGCACAGGTTGTTTAATTGGTTTGGAATTCAGTCTGCAGGCATCTGTGAATAGACATTATTTATAATCCAGATGCTGTAGGAGATGGCCTGAATAGAGGAAGGGAAAGAAAGGCAAGGGAGGAGAAGGAAACGGAGGGAAGAGAAAGGAAAAGAAGAGATCAAGTGACAGAACAAAACACGATGCTAACAGTAAACACTATCACAGAGGTGAGAGGGGAAATTCTGGGAAAGAGAAAGAGCAAGTAGGAACACAGCACGGGAATAGTTTTATTTCACACGGGCAAATAAACTGCTACAAGGATGAAGAAAGGAACATAATTTCAAATGCTATTGAGATGTCAAATAAAACCAGAACGCAATGAAATGACCCTTTGTCTGCAATAATTGGATCGAGCAGAGGAACAATTGTGTGGCTAGTGCAGGACCCAGCAGTGTTTCATTTGATTATACATAGGGTCACTCGCTAAGCATCAGAACCAAGCAGATGGCACCTAACAAGAACAAAAATATCCATCACGTGTAGCTTTACGAAGTATAGTTTTCTCTATTCTTATCACATCAGGTTTCTACTAGTCAGGCCTCTGCAAAGTACTGGTACCATATCTTGCACAAAGACATCGTGAAGCCTGTCCACCTCAAGAAGTCAACTACAGCCTCCGTGGGGAAGCTACACATCGTCACTAAGTTTGAAATTCCATTTTAACGTCTCACGATTCAGTTCCGTCCTGTTGCTGAGAATGCACACTTTGCTATTAAATATAGGTGGGTTGAATCCTAGCTCTGCTACTTACTAGCGCTGAGATCCTGGCAGAAAGCAATGAACTTATGGAGACTATATTTTCCTTGTCTATAAAAAGAGACCAAAATATCTACTAGTAAGAATTTCTAATTAAAAACCTTAACAATGAGAATGTACAGTAGGCTAGTTTTCAGAGTCCTTCCTTCATGTGTGCCACCATTGAAAATGCACGGTGAGGCTGGCTTCTGAGCTCAGTCTGTTGACTACAATCATGGCTCAGGTTCCAAAGAGGCCATCGAAAAACGACCACTGCTGTTAAGGCTCTTGAAGAGGTCTCGTTTTCATGTTAATTCTGTTTCTGTCACGCTACGTCTACGTATCTAAAACCAAGCTTATAATCTTATCTCCCAAACATTTTCTGTTCTGTGTCTCTGTCAATATATGTTTCTGTCATAGTGAACAATTTGCTTTCGGACATAGGAACTTTTGAAAAATGCATTGGAAATTCAAGTATATTAAAAATCAAATAACAACAAGCCCAACAAAAATCTCCCTGTAACGAAAAGGAGGCAGTGTTGACGAGAATTTACTCAAAAAGTCATTAGTCAGCTGAGGTGTCAAAAACAGAATTCTAATAACAAAACAGCAAGTGAGAGATGTTAAATGATTGCATTAAATTGGTTATGATATGGAAGCCAAGCATCATCTTATTTTCATTTCCTCATATGAGCTCAGTGTGATCTCCTTAAGGGTCTTCCTCTTTTTTGCTGCCCCTCCACTTTACCACGCATGATATCCTTCTCTTAAGGACTGCCCACTTCAGACAATTTGTCCAAAATATGTAAGATTGAGTCTTGCCATCCTTGCCTCGAAGGTGCACTCTGGCCTCACATCTTCCAAGACAGATCAGTTTGTACTTTCAGCAGTCCACGGTACTTTCAATATTCTTTTCCAGGGTCACAATTCAATGTATTGATTCTTCTCCAGACTTCCTTACTCAATGTCCAAATTTCCCATACATATGAGGCAACTGAAAATACTATGGTTTGGGTCAGCCTCATCTTAGTCCTCCAAGTAACACCCCTGCTTTTCAATACTCTAAAGAGGTCTTGCGTAGGACATTTACCTAATGCAACATGCCTTTGGATCTCGTGACTGCTGCTTTCATGAGCATTGAAGCATTGATTATGATCCAAGCAAGACAAAATCTCTGACCATTTTAATCTTTTCTCCATTTATCATGATATTACTTATTGGTCCACTTGTGTTGGATTTGAAGCTTCTTTATGTTGAGTTGCAAACTATACTGAAGGTTTCAATCCTTGATCTTCATCAGCAAGTGCTTCATATATTTTAGTAATCTGTCATCAAGCAAGGTTATGTCATCTGCATATTTTGGGTTTTTAATAAGACTTCCTCTGATACAGATACCATATTATTCTTCATATAAGCCAGTTTCTCTGATTATTTGCTCAACATACATATTGTAAAAGCATGGTCAGAGAATGCAACCCTGACCCACCCCCTTCTCGATTTTAAATTATGCAGTAATCCCTCCTTTCATTTGCACAACTGCCTCTTTTTCCACGTATTCTGAAATTCCCATTCTTCTAAAGGTTATCCATAGTTGTTTATCATCTATACCATTAAATTCCTTGTATAATCAATAAATCTTGCCTTCAGCCATTAAAGAATTCATGGGCAAATATCAGATTTATGGGCCAATATTTAACTTGGACTTGTCCCACACTGGACTGGGATGTTTAACTGATACAGAATTGAATCTTGATATAAAGCTCTCTCATATATATATGAATGTCTATGAATTTCTGTACACGGACTGACACACTATGGTACCTTGGGAGTGGGGTACGAGAGAAACAAATCATAAAGATGGAGAGAGGATGCTTGTTTGACCCCTGCCTCATGGTAGTTTTTCTTTGGCTAGCCAGAGGTCAGATATGACCATGCAGTTTACTGGGTTGTTTTCTGGAAAAAAATGTGGGTAGTTAAAGTTTTGATTATTTTGTTTGGTTTTAGTCTTTGGTTATTCCTGTGTGAAATGGTGAAAATAAATGCTGTTACTGTACATTTCGAGCTCAGGGGACAAAATCACCTCTTGAATTTCTCAAAGCTGCTTTGTGAAAATGGCTGACAGAAGGTCAAAATGGCTGACAAAAAGCCTGGCTCTGGCTTGATGCTGTCAGAGGCCGAACCCCATACTTTGTATCAATAGGATAGTTATTTAAGGATTAAGATAAGATGGAGAAGGATTGAACTTGACTGTTTTAAGAATTGAGTTTAGGATATGATTCCACTCTTTTTACTCTGATTTCTTCTGCTTATTGTTGATATGATTATAGATAGAAATGATTTGGGGGAGGTATGAAAATAGACATCTTGTAAACTCACTTGTCTTCAGCCATTAAAATGGGATCCTTAAATGGGTTTCGGGCACACCTACAAAGAAGGCTCTGAAGAGATAAGCTCCAGTGAATGTCTTGACTGCTCAGGACATTCAAAGGTGATGAGGCTTGCCTAGGGGGCTGTTGACAGACTGAAGGACAAAAGAACTCTTCAGCTTTTTGAATTTTAAACTAGTGGTTTGTGCCCAAAGTTGAGAAAAAAATCTGGAAACGTGAAGAAATTTTCCTCTCTAGGACTAAACTAGCTCGTGGGCATGCTGAAATGCTTGCTAGGTGACCACCTGGACCACTTATTGAGTGGAAGTGGGAGAAACACAGCAGTAAAGAAATGGGTTGAATCTGACCACTGACACCCACGGGCCTGATTTATAGGAACTAGAGGAGAAAATGAGAGCGGGTTTTTTGGTCTGAAGTTCATGACCTAGCAGAGGGGCTGGGCTTGTTGAGAATTTGTGACAGGTCCATGGTCTAAAGACAAGGTGACCAATGGGCACCCCGAAGGGAGACCACATTGAGTTAACCAGAAAGTGACCAGATGAAGAGAAGATTTTTGAGCCTGTGAACTGGTGCATGCTGCTGCTGACTTTAGTGATGGTCTGTCCTGATTTGACTTTGCTTATGGATACAGACTTCACAAGGTTCCAACTGGGATGAAGATTCTTCACGTCAAAGAATATGGTTGTCTCCTCAGACCACTGGGTTGATGTAAGTGGTCAGTATAGAAATTGGACACCCAAAATGGCATGGATAAAGGCATGCATGACTGGCTTACAAACTTTCATATGTGGGGGAATATATTCATAGGAATATGTCCACAGGATTTTAGTGTAGATGGTCACATAAGTATAGGATATTTTTGTTTTGTTCACTTATAGAACGGTATGTTTAAATGAGGGCGGCACATATTGAATTGTATACATTTTAATCTTATCCTGTTAGGTACAGATATTATTTTTTTATTGCTTGTTTGAAAATTATATATGGCTAAAGAGTTGTGTGAATGAGTCAAATTGACAAGGGGTTTTCTTTAGTAGTTACAAAATCTGTTGACAATTTGAGACTATTACGAGTGAATGGGGTGGGGTTTAGCCTGTCAATCAGGTAACAGCTTGATGACCTCATTTGCAGGCACTAAGGAGATAAATAGCTCACTGGAAGCAGGACACACTCTCACTCCCTGTGAGACATTCTTGCTGACAAGACACATGGAGCTATGCTAGAGTCCTGGAGCTAGAGAAGTCACACAGAGACCCCTGCCAGCATTGAGATGCTTCCACTGTCATGGATCCGCAAAACTTTCCACCCACAGGCCTGTGATCTTCCTGCACTTGCCATCATTGCATGTGTTGCGTGAGTCTCAAAAGGAATTCATAGGCGAATATCGTACTTACAGGCTAATAGAGAACTCATGGACTTGATCTGGACTGGGCTGGGACATTTTATTGATGCAAAATTGCTTCTTGATATAAACTCTCTGTTATACACATACAAGTGTCTATGAATTTGTTTCTCTAGCCAACCTGGACTTACACAACATATTTCTCGTATGCTCTGTTTTGAACCAGGATCCATCTGACATCAGCAATGATAGCCCTTGTTCCATGTCCTCTTCAGAATCTGCCCTGAACCTTTGGCATCTTGCTGTCAATGTATTGCTTCAACCATTGTTGGATGGTAGTCTGAAAATTATTCTTCCATGTGATATCAGTCATATTCTTCAATAATTTGAGCACCTTGTTGGGTCACCTTTTTTGGAATGGGTACAAATGTGAATCTCTCCAGTCAATTGGCCAAGTGTCTGTCTTCCAAATTTCCTGGTGTAGAATGGTGAGTACTTTCAGTGCTTCCCCAGCTTATTGAAACATTTCAGTGGGCATTCCATTAATTCCTGGAGCCTTATTTTTGGCTAATCCTTTCAGTGAAGCTTGAACTTTTCCCTTCAGAATTGTTGGTTCTTACTCATATGCTACCTTCTGAAAGGTGGAATGTTGATTAGTTCTTTTTGAAACAGTGACTGTTTTCCATCTTCTTTTAATACTTCCTGAATCATTCGATATTTTTCCCATACAATCTTTCAAGATCGCAACTGGAGACTTGAATTTTTCTTTAGTTCTTTCAGTTTCAGATTGTGGTCCTTTTTGTTTTCCTAATTGTAAGCGTTTGCACACTTCATTCTAGTATTTAGCTTTGCCTTCTTGAGCTACGCTTTGAGATTTTCTATTCAGCTCTTTGACATCATCAGTTCTTACGTTTGCTTTAGCTGCTCTACAATCAAGAGCAAGTTTCAGAGTTGTTTCTCACATTCACTTGGATCTTTTCTTTCTTTCCTGTGTTTTTAGTGACCTTTTGCTGTCTTCATGCATGATGATCTTGATGTCCTCCCTCAGGTCTTCTGTCATTCGTGCTCAATGCATCAAATCTGTTCTTGAGGTGTTCTTAAAAGTCAGCTGGGATAGACGTAAGGTGATGCATTGGCTCCTGTGGACTGGTTTTCATTTATTTAGCTTTATCCTGAACTTCCATATGAGCAGTGATGGTCTGCCCCATAGTCTGCCCCTGGTCTGGTTTTCGCTGCTGATATTGAGCTTCTCTGTTGTCTCTTCCCACAGATGTAGCTAATTTGATTCCTATGTATTCAAATGACCCAGTGCCTATTTTATTATTGAAAAGAGGTATTTCCTATAAGCAGTGGTTGGTTTTGCAAAATTCTATCATGCTATCTCTTCCATTGTTTATTTTCCAACTACTCTTTCTTCTTTGTAACATTTGCATTCCAATCACCAAAAGTTATCAAAGCATCTTGATTGCATGTTTGATCAACTTCCAACTGAAGTCATTGGTATAATTCTTCAACTTCTTCCTCACTAGCTGTGATAGTTAATGCATAAATCTGAAACATAATTGGATTGATTGGATGTCCTTGAAGCAGATATATGTATTTCTATCACAGCATTGTACTTCGAAAATTATTTTCAAATGTCTTTTTTGATAATGAATCCAATGCCATGCCTTTTGATTTGCCATTCCTAGCATAGCAAATCATATGTTTTTCTGATACAAAATGGCTAATATCCGTCCATTTCAGCTCACTAATAATAGGATATCAATCTTTATGTGTTCCATTTCATTTGGGGGGACTTCAAATTTTCTCATATTCACACTCCAACCATTGCAAGTTCTGATCAGTAGTCCATATTTTCAGCTTTACTCTTCCTACCTACCTTGACTTGTGCCCCATCAGCAAATGAAAATCCGGATGGCTCTCCCCCCTGAAGCGTTACTCCGTGCATGGCCCTATGGTAGCTCCACTTCAAGAAAATAACTCATGCAAAAAACAAATGGTTTTCCTTTTCAACTGAGCAGTGACATCTGATGCTGTTGTGGTTGTCAGGCCCTTTACAGTAGGGTCATATCTACTCATGGCACACTTACAGACAAAATAAAGACTCCTGCATCCTAACAATTATTGCTGTATTTGAGTCAATTTTTTGCAACCACAATATGATTTCTCCTGTTCAGGCTTTCCTCTTGTGCCTGACCCTCTACTTTACCAAGCATGATGTTCCTCTCCAAGGACAGGCCCTTTTTAATAACATGTCTAATGCACATGAGACAGGATCCGGCCAATCTCACTTATACAGACACTTTTACTTCATGTCTACCAAGAGAGATTTGTTGATTCTAGGAAAAGTGTACCTAATATTCTTTTCAGTCATAATATAAAGGCGTCAATCCTTCCTGGCTTTCTTTATTCCTTGTCCATCTTTTCCATACATATGACAACTTACTGCCATCCAGTAAATGCCGACTTGACTCGTAGTGACCACGTGGACCACTGTAGAACTGGCCATGTGGGTTTCTGAGGCCGTAACTCTTTATGGGAGTAGAAAAGACAGCTTTTCTCCTGAAGAGCATCTGGTGGTTTGGGGCTTCTGGTTTCAATCTACTGACCTTGCTGTTACCCACGTGTAACTTCTTCCATCTGTGCCCCATGTATCATGAACTTGCTTACTAATCCGGGTGTGTGGACTAATATGTATGCTGATGTATAATCCATACTGAAAGTGGTTGGTTTTGGTCTGCATCAGTAAGTGCTTCAAATCCTTTTCATTTTCAGCAAGTGAGGTTATGGCATCTACATATTTTAGGTGGTTAATAAGCCCTCCTCAGATTCTGATGCTGCGTTCTTTATAAGTCTAGCTACTTATATTTGGCTCAAAACACAGATCAAATTCAGCCTGATGCACATTTTTCCTGATTTTAAACTAAGCAGTATTCTATTTTTTTGGTCAAATGAATGCCTCTTTGTCCATGTGCATGAGTATAATGAAGTGATCTGGAATTCACGTTCTTATCAATGTTATCCATGATTTTTTCTGATCCACACAATCAGTTGCATTTCCAAGTGAACATCTTTGATATTCTTATTTTCAGACAAGATATACCTGGCATCAGAAATGACATCCTTCCTTTCATATTCTCTTCTGAATCTGACTTGCATTTCTGGAAATTTCATGTACTGCTGCACACATTTTAAAATTAACCTTAGGAAAAAATATATCTTGGATGTAGTATTAATGATATGTCTTCCATAACTTCCAAATTCTATTGGAAAAAATTTTTTGAAAAGGCATAAATTTCCCGCTATCAGTTGTTCAATAGTCTTCCAAGAGTCTACCCATAGATGAATGGGCACTTCCAGTGTTGCCTGCATCTGTTTACACATCTCAATTGATATTCTATCAATTTCTGCATTATTTTTTTTTTCAATATCTTCAGTGCATCTTGGACTCCTTCAATTACCATAGGCTCTTGATAATATTCTATCAATTATTAAAATCCATCAATACTTTATTTTTCACTTTATATTCCACCCATCATCTTGTGATACTCTCTGCAGCATTCAATATTTTGTTCCTCCCAAACCCACCACTGCTGAAGAGTTCATTCTGACCCATAGTGACCCTATAGAACAAAATAGAGTTGTCCAAAGCCATTTCCGAGTCCCTGTATCTCCTTCCACCATCTGTGGAACAGCCGTGGTGTTGAATTTTGCCAAACGCATGATTAGCAGCCCAACGCATCACTTCCTGCACCACTAGGGGTCCTACTTTGCCCAGGCAACCCTTCAATAAAGCACCACAAGGCTTAGATATTTTTCTTCCCTACTTTCAGTTGAAGAAATGTTAAGCATGTACTTCCCTTTTAATTTTTCTAAATCCTGTTCTTTGCAACCACCTAAAAAGCCCACTGTAATGGAGTCAGTCCGGACTCATAGTAACCTGATATAGGGTTGTTGTTGTGGTGGTGGTGGTGGTTAGGGGCCAACAAGTTGGCTCCAACCCATAGCCACCCTATGACAACAGAACAAAACACTGCACGGTCCTCCACCATCCTCATGATTGTTCCTATGCCTGGACCCATTGATGCAGCCATGGTGTCAGTAGGGCCTGCCTCTTTTTTGCTACTCCTCCACTTTACTAAACACAATGTCCTTCCCCAGGGCCTGGTCTCTGACAGTGTGTTCAAAGTACGTAAGACGAAGTTTTGCCATCTGTGGCTCTAAGGAGCACTATGGCCTTCCTTCCTCCAATACCGATCGGCTTGTCCTTTTTCAACAGTCCCTGGTACCTTCCACGTTCTTCACCAGCACCACAGTTCTTGGGCTTCCTTATTCAACACCCAGCGTTCACACGCATACGATGCAATGGAGAAGACCAGGGCTTGTGTCAGGCACACCTCAGTTCTCAAAGATAAGAGGGTTTATGAGTCAGTACATCTTTACGGGAGCAAACAGCTTTGCCTTTATACTAAGGAGCAGATGATGGGTTTGAACTAGCAACCTTGCAGTTAGCATGCTAACGCTTACCCAGCAGCACCGCCAGTGCTTCTTCAGGTTTTTGCACTTTTTGTCATAATAGCTTGCTTGTTTCCTTGAGCTGACCTTTTGAAATCTCCTCTTCGGGTCTTTTACATCATCATTTCTTCCATCAACGTAAGTGAACATTTCTGCAGGAGCAAGTCTCCGAGTCTCTTCTGGCCTCCGGGTTGAGCTTTCCTTTCACTCTTTGAAGTGACCGTTTGCTCTCCTCCGGCCACTTGTCCTAGATGTCATCCCACAACACATCAGGTCTTGGCTAATTAGTGTCAAATTCGTTCTGATAGAGTCTTTATATTTAGGTGTGATATGCTCAAGGTCATACATAGATTCTCATGAACTTGTTTTCCTTTTCTTCAGCTTCAACCTGAGCTTACACATGGACAATTGTTGATCAGTTCTGTAGTTGGGCACTGATCTTGACTGGTGCACTGAGATTCTCCATGGTCTGTTTGCATAGATGCCAATTTGATTCCTAAGTGTGCCAACTGCTTAGCTTCATGTACATAAAAAACAAATGAAACTGACTGCCATCGAGTTAATCCAGACTCACAGTGACATCATATAAGGCTTCTGAGGCTTTCAATCTTTACAGGAGCTGCTGGTGAGTTGTAACCGCTGCCATGCAGTCAGCAGCCCGATAGGTAAAACACCTCACCACCAGTACTCCTTGTACAACTGTCTACTCAAGGTTTGTGTCTTTGAAAAAATTTATTTCCAATGAATAAATTCTTAATTCTTAAAAAACCAACTACTGAATGTTCTTCATCTTTAAACTTTGCATTAAAGTCACCAGTGATTATCAACGATGAAGTGCAAGTCCGATGATTTTCAGACTGCAAGTTAGGTAAAAATACTCAGTTTCTTCTCTGGTATTAGTGGTTGGTGGATAAACTTGAATAACAATCGTGATATCTTGTCGTAGAGGTGTATGGGTGTCATCCTCTCAGGGACAAAGTACTTCAGGGTAGATCTTGAAGTGATCTTTTTCAAAATGAATGTGATGTTATTCTGCTTCAATTTGTTATTCTCACAATAGTAGATCATATGACAATCTGATTCAAAGTGCCTGGAGCCTGATTAAAAGTGTACATTCAAAATGTTCCTGATTCAAAATAAACATTCAAAATGTTCAGCCTAGGATCTTGATCTTCAAGCATTCCATTTTACTTTTGATAACTTCCAAGTTTGCTAGATTCATACCTCATACCTTTCATTTTCAAATTATGAATGGGGAGTTGTGCCTGCTTCTTCTCATTTTGAAGCCAGGTCACCTCAACAAATGACGGTCCCCCAAGCTTTATTCTGTTCGTGCTATTACGGTCAGCTCTACTTTGAAGAAGCACCGTTCTCACATTCATATTTTGACTGCCTTCCAAGTTGAGGGACAAATTCAGGCAATATACTAGAGAACATTCTGTGGCTATTCATAAAGTTTCCACTGATCGGGGTTGCTTTTTATTTTTTCAAAAGTAGATTGCCAGTCAATACTTTTATCTGGAAGCTCTGCTGACTCCTGTCCATCATGGGGGAACCAATTGCCATTTGAAATTTCACCAGCATAGCTTCCATTATTGCAGCTACAGGCAAGCCACCTTAATACAATGAACTGACAGATAAGTAATGGAATCTTATAAATATGGATCATGCAATAATTGTCCATTTAATAGGATAGGCTGCAATCTATGACAATTTGCCCTGAGTTTAAATTATTGATCATTATTTTCTTGGTTGTTTAATTTTAAAACTATAATAAACTCCAAAATTTTTCCTCTGTGCTTTTTCTTTTTCAATCTTATTTAATCTTGATGTATCCAATTGTATAATATAATAAAGCAGGTACATACAGCACTAAAGGATTAAAAAGATATTCTACATTTTTTAGATTAATTGGCTAACTATATTACTGATAATTTGTAGCAAAATTTGTGCCTCTCAAAAATAGTTTGTGGTTTTAGTGTCTTATAAGGGCACTTATTTTTCAAAAACATTTTATTGGGATTTAATACAAATATCATATCATTCCATTGTTCAATCACATCAAGAAGTATTGTATAATTGCTACCACAATGTTTCAAAACATTCTTCTCCTTCTTCAACTCTTCAACATCCTCCCTTTTATCCCACCCCCACTCCACCACAACTCTACCTCCCAGAAACTCTTATACTACTTGCTGTGTCTGCAGGTGATCAATCCTGGGTTTCATATACTGATAAACAGACAAATATATGACCAAAAAAAAAAACTATAGTGTCACCCTTAACAACAAAACACAACTGAGATAAACCCCACTATGAACAAAAACAAAAATATATATAGAGAATATGATAAAAAACAGACCAGACCTAACATGCAATAGAAAGGGGGGTCAATTAATAAGGTTTTAAGCATTCACATCAGGTTAATAAGTTTGATCTTCTATAGCCATCTCTCCAGTGCACTCTGTTTGGTAACAGGCTTCCTCCCATCTCTCTCTTATGGATAGGGGGACACCACTGGAGGTTACCTATGTAGATCCCACAAATGTAGCTTGGGATCTCACAGTCATCAATAACCTTCTGCAAACCAATTTCTCATCACAATTTAGGTTCTGATACTATTCCTTCCATCAGCTTCAGATTATATGATTTACAATTCTTCATTAATTGATGTTGGTGTGCTTCTTCCATGTGGACATAGTTGATATCTCAGTTAGATGACTGCTTGTCTAGAAATAAGCCTTTAAGAACTCAGACACTATTTTATCTGATAATTGGACACAATCTAATTGCTTCATAACACTTTGCTATAGCACGCATATCTTCTGTGGTCCAGTCCTGAGGGTGAGGATAGAGTAGGGCCATGATGTTATAACTAATTGTTCTTAAATTGAAGGTAGGATTTCATGTGAGCCCCCAATCCATAAGGACATAGTTTTAGAAACCAGCTGCCATCAATTTGATTCTGATGTGGAACAGCCCTATTGAAGCCTTCGTCAGGGTTTTAAGGCTCCAAGTCTTTATGGGATGAAACTGTCTCATCTTTCTCCTGTAGAAAATCTAATGAATTCAAACTGCTGAACTTGTCGCTACCAGTCTAACACACAACCACTTACAACAGCAATGTTGAAAAGTATATATTTTAAAATGTGTAACATCACTACAGTTACAAGATTGTGGTTTAAAGTATTATGTTCTTGTTAAACAGCAAACACTTGTTAGTGATTGAATTAATCCAACAATAAAGGCACATTGGCAATCCAGAATAGAAATGTAGAGATAAACTGTAGAGGTAATATTGCGAATTAAAAGTGGGATTTCAGTGATATAACTAATTCATTTATAAATCCAGTGTGTAAGCATTCAGGACAACTTAGCCCTGAGCTAGATAGTAGGCCGTGTTAATACCTTTCCAGGAGAATCACAGCAACTCTAAGACATGGGATACCAGTGCCCACTGTGGGTTTCAGAGACAGTAACTTTTTACCCGAGTAGAAACCCTCCTCTTTCTCTCTTGGAGCAGCTGGCAGTTTTGAACTGCTGACTCTATGGTTAGCAGCCCAGTGTATAACCCAATGAGCCACCGGGGTAAAAATCAACTCAATGGTATTGAGTTTGTTTGATTTTCTAACGAGGGTGGTGAAGACATTGGATGTATACTTTAGTAATGATTATGCATTAATAGCATTCAAGTGCTAGAAATATTTACGTGGTTTTATAAAAAGCACCTGTGAGAGTCATGAACTTATTTCTTCTCAATAACCATCTATTTTGTGAACTGAACAATATTCTTGTAAAGAATAAAAACCCAAAATTGGTTGTCATGAAACAGGTATATATCCTTGGACCTCATGTGGATTATCAGTATATAGAAATACTACTTTCCCCGACTGGGGAAAACTGCAAGTGCCTTGTTAACAGGAATATATTTTATATTTGTTAACAGTGATGTAGACAGCAGCTGGCTGGGAGAGCAGGCCATCAATTGCTCATATGTAAATTGAGGTTGAAGTTGAAGAAAATTAACACAACTACATGAGAGACAGAATAGGACTTTGAATATATCACACCTGAAGTTTGAAATTTGACACACTAATGTCGGGAGACCTGATGAGCTGTGAGAGGACATCACAAACATCATGCATGAAGGAAACAAACGGTGATTAAAGAGACAAGAAAGCATGAACATTCCAAGTGATACTCTAAGACTGGCTCTTGAATGTAGAGCAGCAAAAATCAATGGAAGAAATGAAGGAAAGAATTGAACAAAAATTTTCTAATCCAGCTCAAGAAGACAAAGTAAAATATTATGATGAAATATGCAAAGACCTGGAATTAGTAAACCACAAAAGAAGATCACAATCAGCATATCTCAACCTGAAAGAGTTGAAGGAAAACATCTATCCTTGAGTTCCAGTATTGAAGATTTTCATAGGTACAATAGTGAATGATGCAGAAAGTGCCAATGTTGATGAAAGGAGCCCACAGAATTGCTGTACCGAAAGGACCTGGTCTATGTTCAATTATTTCAAGAGGTAGCATATGATCAAAAATCAATGGTTCTGAAAGAATAAGTCCAAACTGCATTGAAAGGAATTAGGTAAAAATGAGCTTCATGAATGGACAGAATACCACTAGAAATGTTTCAACAAGCAAAATTTGGAAAAGAGCTACCTGACCAACCAATCAAAGAAATCTGTATCTGTGCCCATCCCAAAGAAAAGTTATCCAACAGAAAGTGGAAATTACCAAATGACATCACTAATACAACATGCAAAGGAACTGTTGCTGAAGGTAATTCAACAACGAGTGCAGGGAGATGCCAGCACTTCAAACTGGTCTCCTGGCTGATGTTAGATGATCTTGGCTGAAAGCAGAGGATACTAGAAAGATATTTACTTGTGTTTTATTGCTCCCAAAGGCAGTCCATTGCGTGGGTCATAGCCAACTGACACGGAGAAGAACGGCCACTTCGTTGTGTTCATGTAGAACTTGTACCCGGACAAAGGGGCAGCTATTCAGATAGAACAAAAGGGCACGTTGGTTTAAAATCAGGAAGCGTTCCTGTCAGGGTTCTCTCTGTTCACAGTTCCACAATCTATATGATGACCAACTATTCTGAGAAGCTAAAATATATGAAGGAGAAGGTGGCATCTGAATTGGAGGAAGGCGGCTTACTGATAATCTGTGATGTGCGGACAGGACAACCTTGATCAGGGATGATTTAACGCGCTGGCTAAAGAGCGATGACTTCACCCTTCAGTATGGATTGGAATTCAATGTAAAGGCATCACAAAGCCTCACAATGGGACCAACACAGCAGGATGAAAATGCAGAAAAGACTTGCATTGTCCAGGATTGCATTGTATTGGAAGCAGCCATCAAAACAACCAGACAAGTTGGAACATAGCCTTGGGTGATTCGGCCACAGACCCCTTAATGGTATTCTAGAGAGATGTTACGTTGAAGACTAAGACGTATTTGACTGGAGCCATGCCATTTGTCAGTTGCATGCAAAAGTTTAACAATGAATAAGGAAGCTTGGGGAAGAATTGATGTGTATGAATTATGGTGCTGGCAAAAGATATTAAAAGTACAATGGACTGCCATGAGAACAAACAAATATATCTTGAAACAGTAAAGCCAGAATGCTCAATAAAGGGAAGGAGGAGAAGAATCCATTTTATAAATACTTTGGACATATTAGCAATAAAGACCCAACTAAATGCTTTGTACAGTGAAAAGTAGGAAACATAGGAAGGCCCTCAAAGGGTGGATTGACACAGTGGTTCTAATGGGCCAAAACATAGCAATTGTGAGGATCATGCATGACTGCACCGCTTTACTCAGTGCTTCACAGAGTCATGATGAGTTGGAATAGACTTGATAGTATTCGTGTTACTCAGGTTAAACTACAGACACAAAGATAGAGCTTTAGGTAAAAGAACAATTATATATTGAGAGCATCCAAGCCCAGTCCAGATCAAGTCCATAAGTCCAATATTAGCCCATATGTCCAATATTAATCCATCCATGCCGCTTTAGACTCCCATAGCCATGAAATAATGCCGAATGCGGGAAGATCACAGGCCAGTGGGTAGGATCCACCACTTGTGGATCCAGTGGCGGTAGAAGCATCTCAGTGCTGGCAGGGATCTCCACGTGACTCCTCTAGCTCCCAGGGCTCTGATTGCATCAGGGAAGCTTCTTGTGGCTTCTCATCAGGGATGTCTCTCAGAGAGTCCATCAGCGTCCTGCCTCCAGTGAGCTATTTATCTCCTTAGCGTCTCCAAATGAAGTCATCAAGCTGTGACCTGATTCACAGGATAAACTCCACCCCTATACTCTCAATATTCAAATTAACAACAGATTATATAACTACCACAGTATCTAGCAACTACAACAACATATACATATATCAAGAGGTATATACACATGGAAAAAACCATAATTTTAATTAATATAATGCAAATCATATAATGAATTTTATAGGCACTTATAAAATATTATGTATTAGATTTTTATCTCAAATACTCCATTCTAGGCTTAATCTCTTATAATAATAACTAAGTATTACACTGTGCTGCTTAAACTAGTGCTATTTATAATTTCATGGATACCTTAAAAATTCTGATTAAGTTCTGATTTTATAGCTTAAGTTAATATTATAACAATTTTTGGAGTTATTCACCTGATCTGAGATTAATTTCAGAGAATTTGGAAGGCGATGTCTATTTAAATTAAAAAGATATAAAAATATCTTGTAGGTTTTGCAATGATAGTTACAATTTTATTGAATCAACATGAACACTAAAATATAAGCATTGATATCATCTGTAATCAATCAATATTGGTGAATGGTAGCACAGACTACATGTCAGATGTCCTGGGTAAAACTTGTTTTTTTGGTTACATATTTTGAAAATTATTACATAAATGCTGGTCAGTGTTATAAAATCAACTCCTTTTGTCTGTTGGGATAGTATACTGATGAATTACTAAAGATTTTCTCTTTTCATGAACTAGGGGACAATGAAGGATCCATATATGATTTGCCTAAGTAATTAAGGCAAGCTTATGTCACCTAAGTCTTAACACTCAACTGGAGTCAAACGGGGTGCTGGGTTAGAAGTTTGAGCAACTAGAAAAACAAAAGCACCCTGGAAATAACTGGTGGAGGCTCACGCGGATCTCTTGGACGTGGCGGCAGCTGTGGCTCGCTCTTGGGTTAGCTCCAACTCCTGGGTGGCAAAGGTCCGCCCCTTCATCAGGTATTAGGGACAGTGTTTTTCAGATGTGATTTTCTATCTTGAGAAATTTTTATATTTTCTGATGTATTTAAAGGGTCTAAAGTAGATTTGATTCCATCTACTTTCAGTAATCATGTATTTCCCAAGTTTCCATTACATTCCTAGAGCCAAACTTTAAAAATAAATTTTCACCTTCTCTCTTGTCAAGACCGTGGAGCTTGCTTTCTCATTGGAAATGATTATCAATGATCGACAGCTCTGGAAACACTGGACCAACGCCCATGGGATCATTTCTTTGTATACAAATTACAATAAATGTGTATTTATACAGAATGGTTAGAAATTGGAATGACTTAGTTAATTGCATATTCTAGTTAGCTAAAGAGTTCTGTGACCAGGGAGAATTAACAGATGGTTATGAAAATGCATTGCATTAAACTCATTGGTACCGGGTTTGTAACTCCTTTTCATTGTTTTTTATGTATTCATGGAGACATTTCTACATGCTGCGTACCTAATCATGGACCATTCTGAAATTGTTTGTACACTAGATATGGTTGCCGGATTTATACATGATTGCATTTCTGAGATTATGAACTTTCTATGATCTTATTTTTGTTAAGCTTCTCTGATGACTGATTTCTTAGCCATGACATGAAACACTTGCTATTGTGTGCACACTTGGCCAAAGCTACATTTTGTTCAGAAGATTGATGGCAGTGGTATTCAGGGTATGTTTATAGGAGGTACTTTCACATTCAATCATATCATGTTATTTTCTTCCAAGTACCATATCTAACCATACACGTAATGAAGCCGTGGACAGATTCTCCACGTCACTTTCTTTATTTCAGCAACAATAACCGAAACCACCTGTCAGATACAATCAAGATTCTGTGTGGCTGTCATTTCATTATTTGAATGCATAGTACACACGTCTGTGGAGTGAGTACTGTCCAGTTACCTGGGATCATTTCCATTCATGGGTATTTCACAAACCAGCCATCTCTAAATGCTTGGGGTGCTTGGAAGCTCAAGTGTGTACTGTTCATAAACATGTGAATAATGTCTCCCCTCGTTGCATAGACCACATGGCAGCTACCATGAAGAAACAGCAGAGCTCCCCAACATTTCAATGTTGGCGTCCCGGAGCCACTCGTGGAGCAGAGGCTGACTGCACAGACGGCCCTTCTCGGGAACAGAAGGAGGGAGGGTGTGGCTGTGCCCTCATTGGCTCCTACTGTTCTGAATCAAGGAGAAGTATCAACAAGTGATGAATGTAGTAGACAAGAGTTGAAATCTAGAACAGATGCATGGAAACATGGTTCCTCAGAACCGTGAGAAATTTCCTTACAAACATAGACTGTCATGGTTATATAGTTCTTTATTGTGAGGGCACAAAGTCGGGCCGGGTTTGGTTCTGCTGCACATAGGGTCACTATGAGTCAGAACCGACTTGATGGTACCTAAAATAACAAGCATATGCATTTCTTGGTCCACAGCTGGACACATTTCTTAGAAGTAGAATTACATAAGGAAACATTCATTTCCAAATCAGAAAACACTGGAAGGTAAGTGTAGAAATGGGGTGCTAGATTAAGGCACATTGTGAAAAAAAAAATTAGGATGGGTTTGAGGAAATGATACAGGGGCTACATGGGACCACTTCCGGCGATTGCCACAAGACCGAGGTCAGAGCCTCTACCTCCCATCCTTCTCTACTCTATTCTAACACCAACCCTCCCTCCCACGGCACTCCCCTTCGCTGCTAAGTTTGATAATCCATTGTGATGGCCACACAGACAATACTCACAATGATAGGATTTACTAGGGAAATGAACAGATTACAGAACGTTCATGCTATGGTTGGTTCTTTTGGCTCTATGTCACTGAGGTTTCCTTAGCTCAGCCACACTGGCAGTCATGTCTCCCTCTGCTCCTCAGCCACAGCGTCCCTTGGCCGCACCTGGGTCACATGGGCCTCGAAACCTGACACGTGGCCGCACACTGTTCTGTCTCAGGATCTCAGTGCTGCAGCCACTGCAGACAGGGGTTTCACAGGCACTCTGCTAGGCGCTCTGCATGCTTGGTGACCACTCGACTATCTTTCCCTGCTGCTGAGATCTCTCATTCTTGGGTCCCTAGTAGAAAACTGGGTAGCGGAACAACTGACGAATCTCGGAGTGAGAGTCCTCAGCATCTTATTGACAGTGCTCCACCCATTCACTGGGTCTGAGTGACAGCTTCATGGATAGAACAACCATCTGAAGCACTTCGCTTTCCCCCAGGAATCCGTACATCTTCTTTTGGTGTATCAATGAACAGGGATTCAAACAGACTCTCTAGTGTGAGGTATGAAGTATCCTTTCAGAATAAATGTCTTCAGAAACAGTGATTTAGATTTCTGCTTGTTTATTTGCTTTCATGGAGTTGGAAGTATTTGCCTCAGAATATCCTACAGAAATTGCATAAACCTCATAAGACAAGTGCATGCATGAGTGCTTCACTAATATTATTTCCAATTCAAGTGGTTCAAGAAATACCTACATCTGTCCCATGTGTCTACAAAATCAAAGATTAAAATTTTCCAAAGAAAGGGAGAACGATGAAATTAAGAAAGGAATTTAAACCCACCTTTACCAATAAGGTAGCCATACGTTTAAAAGCCTCTAAAAGAGATCTCTCAAATAAATTGCTCTTCCCCAGCTTCAAGATCACGCATTCCTGGAGTGTGTTTCTGGATCTCCGGGAAGAAACAGCCTTTGCTCAAGTTCTATGGGGGAGTAAGATGCCTGATGTGCCCTTCAGACAGCTTGTTCCCCCCACTTGCAGGAAGCAAAGAGGCCAATTTATGTAACCACTCCTTAAACATTTGCTTTACTTCCGCACGAAATGTACTCATCCATGTTGAAAGAATTTAAAGTACTCAACTAAAATCTGCTGAAGAATATTCATTTAGCACAGTTCTATTCAATACTTCCTCAGAATTTTCTCTGGCTGATTCAAAGTTACTGATTTATATTATTTGTACATAGGATATTTTGAACAGCAAGAGGATTTTTAAGGATTTTAAGTTTATACTCAGAACTGAATTTAAATACTGAAATGGTTTAAATGACAGTTTAGCCTGTAAAATATATACATTTGCAATCCATTTACAAACAGGGACCATTTGTTCTATCTCGTAATTACTGCATAGGCAGGTGGAGGAGCTTCCCTTTCTGCACATTTCCCTGCCACCTTCTTGGATACAAAGAGTTCACATTTCCCACCCTTGACTGAGACCACCTAACTTCAGGGAGATCATTGCCATCCAAAAGAGGAAGCTCGGGCATCTTTCTTAAATGGGCCAATCAAGGTGGGTAAAGGGATGTTTGCAGCCCTTGGCGAAGTCCATCATAAAATGCAGAAATTCACAATTGTTCTTTCTTTTGGCTACCTCATCTCTGTGCTTCCCAGCTGAGTTTTAAGGTGTCACCCTACTGCTCACCTCATAAAAGCATGTGTCCCATTATGATGGATCTTTTCTTGTACCTGTCTTCTATTTCCTGAGAAACAGCTTATCGTCATCCCATAGTGCAGTGGTTCTCCACCTTCCTAAAGCCACCACCCTTTAATACAGTTCCTCGTGTTGTGGTGATCCCCCCAACCATAAAATGATTTTCATTGCTACTTCATAACTGCAATTTTGCTACTGTCATGAATCAAGCAACCCCCATGAAAGGGTTGATTGACCCCCCCAAAGGGGTTGCGACCCACAGGTTGAGAACCGCTGCCACAGTGGGTCTATCCAATCCTTGCGTTCATAGTTGGATTCACCCTTTTTATACCCCCGGCCTATGGGTAAGTATGTGATCATTATACTGATTTATCAGAGTACATAATCACTCAGAATATACTATATTCTAGATCACAGTGATTCTTTCAGAAAAGAGTACATGATGCAATCATTGTAACCAAAGTTTCTTATTTCATCACACGATTGCAAAATATATATGTTCTCTGAGATCTGGGTATGAGTAGTAAAGGCTTAAAGTTTAAAATAATTGTTAACATAATAGTCATAATTTGCTGAGAATATAGTCAAGCTGAGGAAAGCAGAGTCACATAGTATTAAAAGATATTGAGAAAGATTCTTGATCACATTTCAGTGGTTCTCAACCTGTGGATCATGACCCCTTTGGGAGTCGAACGACCCTTTCACAGGGTCACCTGATTCATAACAGTAGCAAAATTACAGTGATGAAGTAGCAATGAAAATAATGTATGGATGGGGGGTCGCCAGAACATGAGGAACTGTATGAAAGGGTCGTGGCATTAGGAAGGTTGAGAGCCACTGGTAGCTGATCCTGAAAGAATTATTTTGCTCGACCTAGCTGTATGAGCTAATTAATGATTTTTATGGCATAAGTTAGTTTGCATTTACTTGTTGATACTGTTCATTAACGTAACACATTTCTGCGTTAAAGTAACACAGAAAATGGAAATTGGAAGTGAATATTGAATCACAGAAATAGGATACATATTTTCTTCAGCAAATGGTACAGGCAAAACTGGATTCCATTTGTAGAACAATGAAACAGGACCTAAATTCACCTGATGTACAGAGATGAACTCAAGATATATACAAAACATACATGTCAATCCCAGAGGTACAAATATCAGTGAGATACTAGGAACTATTGCAGAACAGAGACACACAATCAAAAGGAACGGACACAGTCGGTGACAAATGAAGTGTAAGACACACGCACCACAACACTGCGCACAAAGTAAAAAGAGACCCACAGAGTGAGCAAACATCTTTGACAACAACATGACAGACAAGGGGCTCATCTCTAAAACCTATAGACAGTGTTGACAATCTGATGTTAAAATGGGCAAAGGACATGAACAAATTGTCCACCAAAGAGGACACCGAGTGAGCGGCAAACACGTGAAGATGAGCATCAGAGGACCAGTGCGATTACCACCTTCCACTGAAAAAGACAGCCAAGTTCAAACCAAACCAAACCAGAAGGTAACACACGACGAAAAGGTTGTGAAATGATGGGACTCCTCAGACACTGCTGGTCAGACTTCAAATAAGTACAACCACTGTGGAAGGTGATCTGGTGCTACCTCAAACAGCTGAGACTAGACCTCTCTTATGATCCAGCAATCAATCTTCAGGGTGTATCCTAAAGAAGTAAGACTTCTGACAGGTCCAGACACGTGCAAACTCATGTTCATTGCAGCTCCCTTCACAATAACATGACTAGGAAAACAACTTCAATGCCCAACAGTGGAAGACTAGCTATAGAAGCTATGGTGCATGGACACAATGGAGCACACTATACATCGTTAAAAAGCAAACAATGGCAACACCAGGAAGCAATTCACGCCATGGATGGAGCTGGAGAATGAATGAAGTTAGCCAATCACAAAAGGACAACTATCATATATAATCACTGTTACAAAAGAAGAAAGAAGGGGGAAAAAAGCAAGATACAGATTTTCATACCAAAGAGAACAAAAACTTTGGAGTTTCCCAAAGGAAGGAAGGCAGGCAAAGGAGGGAAGATCCATCAATAGATTACAGCTGATGGTGTTAACTTGGATGGGATGGAAGATAGAGGGAAAAATTCAAGGAGAAAGGAAGAGTTAATGATTGGATGGAAGGATATTAGTATTCGAAACTGTTTACTACTAAATTGATAGTCTAAAGGGTAAACTTCCAACTAATTCATAATAGAAATATTATTACAAATAGATTTAGCTGAGATTTGCAATAGGACACATAGCACCCCCGCAATTCTGCTAAGAAGTTTGTAAGCCTCGTCAGGCAATACAGAAAATAAATAAATAAAATTGAAAGAGACCCCTTGCTATTGTGTAAATTCCAATTGAAAGCGACCCTGCAGGGTGGAGCTGAGCTGACCGGTGGATGTTGGAGGCTGTAAAGCTCTATGGGAACAGGACACCTGCGGAGGAAACACCTGTTTCCCCTGCGGAGGAAAATGTTTGTGGTTTTGAACTGCGGTTAGCAAGTGAGCCGATCAATGACTGCACTGTCTTTAAATCCAAACCCGTTGCGTTTTAAGACATAGATAATGTGGATGCAGTGTCTGGAGACTTAGGAGACCTATTTTTTAAAATTGCTCTGTCTATGTGCAACCCATGGTAAAGCTGTAGAAGAGAAAGTTCAACTTTGGTCTGGACCAGCTCCTTGCAAAGCAACAGTTATCCCCTTGTTAGGCCAAGAGCCAGGAAGGGAACGTGGCTGAAATTTATATAAATATGCCTAACATCCCGCAAAAGCCAAATCTATCACTCCAGGTTAATTAGTGAAAGCAAAGACAGGGAGGTAAGGAACGGAGCAAGTTTCACATCGAAAACCAGCAGACAGAGACCATGAGGAAGCAGCTTCATTTTGCAGATTAGCAGGCTGGAATTATGTGAATGAGGCACTAACCTCAAATACAAAATGAAAGGATGCACCCAAAAGACAGAATAATTGAGACCAATAATAGCTTAATGTAATAGTTTAAACACTCATATGAATACAAAAAATTATAATAAATGAAATACCAAAAATGTAAATAAAGACCAGGCTAGAGCCAAACATCTATGGTATATTCCTTGTCTGAGAAAAGAAATAGTAAACACATTAAGCATCATTTACTCTAATGCAGCCGGGAGTGATGGGACCGATCTGTGGCCTCACTGCTCCTGGCAGAAAACCCTGACTAGGTTGCTAAGAAACAGGAAGTACCAGAATGAAATTCAGATTCATGATGAGACTCATCAGGCTTGGACAGTGGATGCCAGTTCAGAGAGGAAGCAATCCACAAACAAAAGTCAGCTAAGGTTTTAATGGCATTATTTTGTCAAAGAAACCCCAATCTTGGCAACTCTTCAATACCAACACAAATCTGCACATCTTCGAGTTTACACAGAAAGGAAGTTGTCTGCAAAGGCTGCGCTGCCCCAGAAAGGGAATCCCTCCAATAAAGTTCTCAGACGTCGCCATGCAGGACAATGTACAGGACATTTTCTGCCCAAGAACAGGAGGGGGCTAGGTGGACCACAAAAAACGATTCATGTGCGAGGGTTCCCTGGTTTCTGGTTCCTGTCCAGTGAGAGAAATAGATTCTACAGTGCAATGTCCACCCTGCACTAGTCTTCTCCTCTCGAACACATGCGGTCATTCGGTTCTACCTATTTTATTCTTGGATTCTGTCAGGCCAATTCACTTCAGTGTCCCATGAGACAATGAGTTGAACCCCCAGATCCAGTGATTCAGTCCCTTGAGGTGTTCCATTATGGCTAAGACATTTCCTAACCTTGATTCTGATATGCTTTATTATATTCATGGGTATACTTGCAAAATAGCAAGTACATATGCAAAAATATCTTTTACCAAATACATATATATGCATATCTATCTGTGAATTTGGGCCCATTTTCCTTCCCATTTCAATTGAACTGGTATGTCTATGTATACATCTACTCACAGATTATTGCTCTTATAAAATAACGTATATAATAGTATTTCATTGCATCATTTCAGACCAAGCATTCAGAGGATGATTACATTTAGCATGCTGCTGCATATCACATTTTATTTAGGATTGTACCCAGACTAAATAAAAGCAAGTTATATCACTCAATGATCCTGTTATTTACCAACCCAAACTGAGTAAAACTTTAGATTGTTCACAGTTTGAACAGAAGAGATGATAAATAAAATTTCAGCAGTACGTTGACATGGTTACAGCATGTTAGATATGGCATTTTGTAAAATACATATATGTATGAGAACAAAAATGCTTGTTTATTACCACTGGGGTTAATTCAGTGAATAACACTTTGTCTGTCAAATTACTCTTTCCACTGACATGATTTTTTCTTCATTACATAGCAATCCCAGTCTGGATGTGCTTTTGTGAAATACACATGGCCTTTCCCTATGCTTTCTCCAGTCTTCTCGCTTTCTGAGCTGAGGCTAGGACCTTCCCCTGGACAGTCAAATGGGTCCATCCTCTAACGTCATCACTCAGTGTTGTCATGTTCCAGTCCTGACTACAGCATGCATGCACTAGGATCTGCCATGCTCTTCGACCTTTAGACACAAGTGACTAAACGAATGTGTTAAGTCTGTAAGAGTAAACTAAAGCAATACCTGCTTAGATATATTCTAGTCATACAAAATAAATCTTATTTCCACATTGACCAGTATGGACAGGAACAAAAGCGGATTTAATTATGTTCATGTGGAATCTGTACAGAATCTAAGAGGCAGTCATTTAAACAGAACAAAGATGCTATATGTTTTAAAATGGAAAAAGGTATGCGTTAGAGTTGCATACTTTCATCACACTTATTCAATTGGTAGGTTGAGCAAATAAATTGAGAAGATGGAATATATTAGTTTCTCAAGTAACCTACACTGCCCCCGCCCCCCCCCCCCCCCCGGGGCACTGGAGTGACCTCAGAGGGCTACAAACGCAGGGTCTATACTCTATCCTGGATTATGGGCTACAGTCCCAGTGTTCTCATTTCGGCGTGGTGGTGTGGGAGAGGGTTGAGTAATTTTCCCTCCTAAAAAGGGTATAGTGGGTGAAGTATATTTGAGAACCTATAGAATTTGTGGGAAAAATCCTAGCATTAGGATTAGAGGAAGGCTTATTAATAACTTACAGTATACAGATGATACAGCATTACTGAAAGCAAAAAGGATTTGAAGCACTTACTGATAAAGATCAAAGACTACAGATATTAGGATGGATTACAGCACAATATAAAGAAAACAAAAAGCCTCACAACTGGACCAATAAGCAACATCATATTAAATGGAGAAAAGGTAGCCATGTCAAGGATTTCATTTTATTCAGATCATCATGGAAGCAGCAGACAAGGAGTCAAGTGATTAATTGCATTGGGCAAATCTTTTGCAAAAGATTAATTTAAATTATTCAAAAGCAAAGATGTCATTTTGAGGATTAAATTGTGCCTGACCCCAAACACTCTCAGTTGCCTTACAGGCTGCAAATGCTGGAAAAGGAGTAAGGAAGCCCACAGAAGAGTTGGTGCCTTTACAGTATGGTGTTGGTGAAGAATATTAAGTATTATTATGAACTACTTTAAGAACAAACAAATATCTATTAAAATAATATAGCCACATCCTTTGGTCATTTTCACCAAAAAGATCAGTCCCTAAAAGAGGACATGTCATGCTTGATAAAATCGATGAACATGCAAAAGATCTTCAATGGCATAGATTGACACAGTGCCTGTAAAAGTGGGCTTAAACGTAAAAATCATGAGGATGGTGCAGGGCTAAGCAGTGTTTATGTTTTACGTAAGGTTGCTATGAGCAAGAAGTGACTGTACAGTATTGAGCAACAAGAGAATAGATATTATTCAACTTAAAAATAAAGATTCATTCTCAGAATAAGATATAATACTCAAACAAATAAAGTGAGGAAAACTGCCTTAATTGTTCCTTTTATGTACCAAAAATAGCCTATAATTCTTGAATACTTAATATGTTCCAGGAATTATTTTAAATCCTTTACATTAATCCATTCCTAAACACCACAGTATAAGAATGGAGTTTGGAGGCATTGTGGGTTAGGTATTATGCTGTAGAGCACAAGATCAGCTGTTTAAACCCACTCTTATTTCTGAAAAAGAAGGCTGAAGCAGTGTACTTCTGTCAAGAGGTAGTCTCAGAAAGCCTAGGCAGCATCACTACGAATTGGAATAGACAGTGGGTTTGGCTTTGAGGTTCTGTAATATAGGAAGTATAATAGTTAAATTTATTACTTTATAGTTGACATTCATGAAGCATGGAGATTATTTTGAGGCTAATTTCCCCAAGTTGCATACCAAAGGTCAGATTGGAATCCAAACTCAGACAGACTGGATATAAAGTCCAGACATTTAATTTTATCATAAGTGCCACTTCTTCAGAGTAGAGGTGAATAAAATATTGGGCAATGGTTAAGTGAATTAAATCAAGAACATTTTAGGCTAGACAGACCCATGTGCTAGACTTAGAAGAACCTCCTGGCACATTTTAAATGTTGCACAGAGAGTCCTATTGCTTCCACCTGGAAATCATCTGATTCGCTGCCTGGTGGTTTTGTGGTTACACATTGGCTGCGATCTGCATGGTCAGCAGTTAGAAACCACCAGCAGCCCCACAGTAGAAAGATTGGACTTCTACTCTCAAAAACAGTTACAGTCTCTGAAACTCACAGGGGTTTGCTATGATTCTGCATTGACTCAATGACAGTGACTTTGATTTCTCTGTATATGTCAGTAACATTGGCCTTATTTATACATGTTCTACCCACATCAAAAATAATAGGAAAAAATTCTATTTTTCACTTTTCTCTTCACTTCCTGCCCTATCATATATGCCAATACTTGACCCAGCATATTAGGTAAATATTTCCTCTTACCCTTCTCTTTCATTGATTACCACTTAAGTATGTTCAACTATGCATTCCATAGACCTTATATCTCTATATTTTATTTCTTGTGAAACAAAATCTATGAACCATAAGTGTTTTATTTTCATTGTGCTGCTAGTAAACCCTGCATAACAAAACAAATTAAGCAGATGGTAGACTTAAATGGTAAAGATAGAAAGAGAATGTATGGATACTTTGAAATAAATTAGAATGTGGTGGTAATATTATTGTTTGTCAATTTGAGAGGACTAAGAGTGAAGGGGTGGATTCTTGCCTGTCAATAAGGTCATAGCCAATGAGGCCTCTGTGTAGGCATGGCCTTCTCCTGAGGATTCTGGGAACTCCTGTATTCCTCCTTGGAAGTGGGAGACACTCCCTGTGAGATATTCCTGTGGAGAAGACACATGGAGACAGGATGATGGAGCCAGACCACTGGAGCTGAAGAAGCCACGTGGAAACCCCTGCCAGTGCTGAGATGCTTACAAGGCCAGTGGATCCACAAGACCTCCTACCCACTGGCCTGTGCAGCATCATTCCATGTGTTTCATGAGTCTGAAGAAGACTTTATAGATTGGTATCAGACATAGGAGCTAATATCAAACTTACGGACTTCATCTAGATTGGGCTGGGATGTTTTATCAATATAGTCCAGATGAGAAAGACAATAAATTATCATTACTACCATTGGGTGCTTAGGCATCCAGTTCCAATGCATAGTGACCCTAACATACAGTAAAACTACAAGCTGCCCAATTCTGCACCATCATCACCATCAATCCCATGTGTGAGCTCATTATTTCAATCACTGTGTCAAACCATCTCTTCTTTTCCTGAACTTCCACTTACTTTATCATGCATGGTCTCCTTCTCCAGGGACCGGTGGCTCCTGATAACATTTCCAGATTACACAAGGTGAAATCTCAACATCCTCAGTTTAAGGTGCATTCTGGCTGTACTTCTTCCTATAGCGCTTAATCTGTTCTTCTGGGAGTCAATAATATAGTTAATATTCTTTGCCAATATCATAATTCAAATACTATTATTCATTGGTCTTCTTCATTCTTTGTCCAGCTTCCCCAAAATACCACTACCCAGAGACATATATTAACTGCAAAAATGTTGAGCTCTGTTCAAATGCAAATTTGAATGGAAGTATTCAATCTCTTGAGTCATCCGCAAATATGAGTGAAATCAATTAGCATATCATTTCCTAAGAACGAGTTTACATAGGAGTGGGTAGGAGAGGCTGGCAGGAGTAAATGCTAGATGACCAAGGGTCTGAATTAAGGGTGAATGAGGCTTGAAACCAAAATGCCAAAGTTCAAAGAATTCTAAAGTCAAAATATGTCCCATAGGACAGTTTTATTTTCCAAAGTTCGTCTTGCTTTGTATCTGTTTAAAGAGGGTTAGCCGTCAAGAACTCAAAGATGCATTGCACTGGGTAAATCGGCTGCACAAGACCACTTGAAAGTGTTGAAGACTAAGGATGTCACTTTGAAAACTAAGTTGCACTGCACCCAATTTCATGACTGGAATCCAACCTGTCAGTCAGGTGACAGCTTGATGGTGTCTTCTTGGGAATGTGGCCTTCTTATACATAGGGAAACAGGAAATAACACTGAATTCTGGTGCTGGCAAAACCTACTGAAAGTACCATGAATGGCCAGAAGGACAAACACATCTGGTTTGGAAGAAGTACAGCCAAAATGCTCTTTAAAAGCAAAAATGGCAAGACTTTGTCTCATATACTTTGGATATGCTATCAGGAGAGACCAGTCTGGATGTGTCCCTGAAAAATAAAATCATATTTGGTGTGTTAGGCTGGGTTATCTAGAGAGACAAATCCAGCGACTTTCAACTAAGTATAAGCTTTATATCAAGAAGTAGTTATATATCAAGAAGGCATCCCAGCCCAGTCCATCCCAAGTCCATAAATCCCATGCTGGTCCATAGTCCCTCTCCAGACTCACATCGCTGAAGGCTGGCGAACCTGGGAGCCGGAAGGTCATAAGCCTGTGGGTAGAGGGTCTCAAGGATCCAAAGTTGGTGGAAACATAGCAGGGTGCCAACAGCTCTCAGGGTTAGCAGCAGAGTCACAGCAAACAGAGAAGTGAAATGGCAAAGTGAGAGAGAGGTTCCCAGTGTCCCCCACTGAGAAGAAGGCCACTCCCCAGAGGAGGCATCATTAGGCTGTAACATGATTGACAGGTTGGATTCCACCCCTACACTTTCATAAAAATTCAAGTTGACATAAAATCATCCAGCTACCATATTTGGTAAAGTAGAAGAGCAACAAAAAAGAGGAAGACCCTTGACAAGATGGATTGACAGGGCAGCTTCAACGATGAGCTCAAACGTAAGAGCAATTGTGAGCACGCACAGGACCTGGGAGTGTTTTGGTCTGTTGTACAGTTTTATGAGTCGAAACCCCCCCTTATGGCATCTAATAGAAACAATAGCAAAAGAGATTTTTTTAAGAAGTTTGATAATGCTTTGATTCCATTTAAAAAGATGCAAAGAGAGAGAATGCAAAGAAGTTAACATATACATGTTATGCGTGAACATCTTATTCTCTCCATCACAACTCTGAGATATTTTCATTTACCTCACTTTACATATAAGAAAAACTAGCCTCAGAAAATGTAATTTTCTTGTCAAAAATCACACATCCAGTAAATGTGGAGGTAAGCATCAGACTTCCATCCATCTGCACACCACGTGCTCCTCACGCACCGAAGGCAATTGAGTACCTGGTTTTAAATCTTATTAGTGCATGCTAAGGTGTAAAATTATTTATCAGGGAATGATATTCTATAAATAAAGACACTGCACCAGTGCATAAAATATGAAGTCTATCTTTGACTTTAGCCAAGCAAAGAAAGAAGGATTGCTTAGAAACTTGAGCACACAAACATTAGTGTGCCTAGTTCTCATGATGGTCCACTTGAATGCTCATGTAATTGCTTCATAGCCAAGACTCACTTGCTTCTAACACCACATATTATTCTAAAGACATTAAGTGAAGGCGGTGATTACAGATGCTCAGAACCTTCAAAATAGTTCAATGGCCAACAAAGGAAAAAGTCCAGTGAGGAACTTATAAAAAATATTTGCTGGAAGTATTTTGTTTTAAAATGTTTTTAAATGTTAAAATTCCTACATGTCATATTTAGTCTTTCTTCTCTGGAGTTAGACTTCCCCAGTATTCTATGAGCCAGTGTGAGTAATAATACACAATTAGACAAATCTCTGTTTGTGGCTCATAATTCAGAAACAGTAAGAAGCATTGTCTATAAAGTATAATTTACACATACAAAAAAGTCTGTGTGGGTAGCTAGAGGTAAATGAAAAGCTAGCTTTTAAGTATTTGTATTATATATTTTTAATGGCTCTGCTAATTTGGATTAACTGCAAAAAGTGCCTCTAGATGATTGGATTAAAAGAAAAGTATTTATAAGAGCTAGGAGGGAGAGAAAAACCCACAAGAATACTACATAATACAAGGATTATTTCCTTAGGGAGTTTATAGAAGAACATATTTTAAATAAGTATATGACTAAAGGATAATGTCTTGCTTTATAGGAGAATGTTTGAATAGTAACAGTCACAAAAAGAGATTTTCTTCTCTCTCTGATTGGATAAACATACATATTTCATTTGAAATCATAGACTTATTAAATGTGACATTTTCTTAAAGATTATATAGTCTCAAGAGTAATGATACATTTCTCTTTGAAATACAATTGCATGTCTGAGATACATATGAAAGAAAATGTAAAGTTTCTGTAAGGTTTAAGCTTTCTTTTCATTGGGAGCACTCAGGTATCTACTCTGCAGTCCTTGGGAGGTTGCCGAGTAATAGCAATAACAAATTAATGCAACCATCCATGATTCCAGACCCAATGGAGAGACCAAATTCTTCTGTAGTGGAATATAGTTCCAATTTTATAACAGATAATAGAGAAACTTTCCCTTACATACTGCCTATACATCATCAGGAAAGATGAATCGCTTGAAAAGGTCTTCCTGTTTGGCAAAGTAAAAAAAAAACAACCCATTGGCCTGGAGTTCCTTCCGGTTGATAGTGATGCTTTGGGACAAGACAGAACAGTCTCTGTGTGTTTCTGAGCCTGGAAGTCTTCACGAGAGTAGACAGCCTTGTACTGCTTCCACGTGACCTTGCCGTTAGCAGGTCAGCTCAGAAGCCACTATGCCAGCAGCGCTCCCAAGACAAAGTAGAATCTTAATGACAATGAGGGGAACACTTCATTAGATGTATTAAAAGGGGAAAATGAAGCAGTGGATTTAAACATCCCGAAATCGGTATGGATGTGCAGGACAAGGCCCTGTTCCACTTGTTCTTCGTCTGTGTGCTGTGACACCACGCAGCATGGAAGGCAACTAACACAGACGGGCAGCAAAAGGGGAAAGCCCGCCCAGCGGTGGATCAAGCTCAGACATAAAAATATTTGTGAGGATCAAGCAGTGTTTGTTTACTCTGGGCAGAGGGCCTCTGTGAACTAAAACCAGCCTGGTGGCCCTAGCAACAGTAAAGTCATGCTACATGGAACGGAACATTTAAAGAAACACGGGGAAGTAGTACAAGGACATTTACTATTGGGTACCACTTGCCCCGTTATTTATTTTAGAGTGTCCTGCACTGTTAACCAAGCAGTCAGCAATTCAACCCCACCAACCAGTGCCCAGGGCAAAGCTGTGATGGTTGGCTTCTGCAAAGGTCCCAGTCTCCACAGTCCCTCCTCTATCCTGTAGGGTGGGAATGAGGTGGACCTACCTTGATGTCAACAAGCTACAGAGCTCCCGCTCCACACCAAACTAAGATATAACTATATTTAATTTCTCTACAAATAAGAATCCTCTCTATTCTGCTTGATCCCCCCCCCACCCCCTATGCTCAGGGGTTTACTCGTACATCCCACTTTCAAAGAAATTCCAAGATGAGTCAGAATCTTTGAAAATATTTTCCCTACCTTTAAAAAATAGTTTCCCCTAACCTTAATGAAGACTACTGATGTGTAATTTTAAAGGCATACTATCTGTAGGTCATTTGGGTTACAAGCGGCAGAAACATAAACTGAAATGTACTCACTGCCACAGAGTCAATTCTGGCTCACAGCAACCCTATAGGACAGGGGAGAATGGCCCCTTCGGGTTTCCCAGACTCCACTGAAAGCTTTACTGGAGTAGAAGGACCTCTTTCTCCAGCTTACCTTTTGGTGAGCAGCTTAATGTGGAACCTACTACGCAATCAGGGTGCCCTCAAACTGAAATTAAGTTTAGTACAAAGATAATTCATACTGAAGCTCATAAAACTGTGGGAAAAGCAAGTACTGTTATGCCAGGCACCTAAGCCTCTTTACCCTACCCTAACAGCCCCTCTCTCTTCTTTATTATTTTTCCCCTTTCATATCATAGTGGTTTCTGTTTTTTCTTACTATGGATTAGCCGATGTTACAGAGTTGGTGGCAGTGCTACTAGCAAATCCTTGGCTTCCTATCTCAAAATTTCACTTCCCATTGTTGTTAAATGTCAAGTCAGTTCTGGCTCCTGGAGCCTTGTGGGTCAGAGTAGAACTGGGCTCCATATTGCTTTCAGAAACAGATTGGCTGGACTGTCTTGAGGGGTCTGTGGGTGGATTCATACTGCCAGCCTATTGTCAAGTAATTGAGCACTTAACCCTTTACAACACCCAGGAACTCATTATCAGAGAGGGATAGAAATGAATGTCTGTAATCCAATTTGAAATCCCTTGCCGAGATATCACTGTGGTTGAAGTATTTTTGGCTACTTGCTCATTGGGGCAATATATGGTAGCCTGCTTCCATAAATATTATAGTCTTGGAAACTCTATTGGGCATTTGAGCTGGAAATGGTTTGTGATCTGCACCCTACCGCCACTCCCATACCCTAGACACACACATACACACTGGTGCAATTTTTAAAATGATCATTTTGCCATTTGCTTTAGCTCAAAATTAAGAGTGCATAAATATTGGGGGGAATTTTTGATTATTCAACTAAATCACATGCAAGGGGGAAAAAAAACAGCATATATTTGGGTCATTTAAAGGAAAATACTTTTTTGTTTCACATAAGAGATTCTAAGGGTTCTCCCAACTTTAATTTCCTATGCATAAGAGCATTTTCTTCCATCTTAGAGTTCTCTGAAAACTTTGCTTAAACGCAAATTAAAACTGTTTTAAAGGTTTAAAAATCCAATTTCTCTTCCTAGAATACAATGGGTATTATGGTATTAGGCACAAGAGGAGGCAGCACACTCGAACAATTAAGAGCCTGGGGTCTGGAGGCTGACTGCCTGGACCTTAATCCTGGCTCTGCCACTCCTCTCTCTGTGCTGGGGCTGATCCTAAGTCTTTTTGCCTCGGTTCACATATCTTAATGAAATTAAAATGTAGAAAGCAATTAGAATAATACCTGTCATGTTTTTTCTTTAAATTAAGCATTTAAAGAAAATGAATTTATCCTCAGTAAATTTTATATACAACTTGGAACACCCCAACATGGATTACAATTCTTCCTTTGTCTATCCATTTGAATCTCCTTATGAAGCACACATTTAGCATGTATAGTGACAAATGTTTACATCAACACATAACTGGGGTAGCTCAGAGCCTGGCAAACAAAGAGCTTCTCAGGTTCTTCTCTCTCCTCTGTTCTGCAGCCAAGCACACACATGATCACAAGCATGGCATTTACATCCTCATGGCACACAACTTGGTAATGACTTAGAGCTGAAGTTGGAAATCAGGAGTCATGAGTTTGGAAATCTCCCTAAGATGACTTTGAGCCCTGACATGGCACTAATGATAATTAGAAGTTTACAGAGCAATTATCCTTAAAAGAAAATATTAGGAATCTATGAATTGTGGATTCCACCATTTGTCAGTTTAACCTACTGTTGTGGCTTGTGTGTTGCTCTGAGACTAAAAGCTACAACATTGTTAATTCAAATACCAGCAGGTTCACCCAAAGTGAACAGGTTTTAGCAGAGCTACAAGACTAAGCACAGATTATGAGGAAAGAAATGGCTGTCCACTACAGAGGACGTAGCCACTGAAAACTCTATAGACAGCGGTGGAAGATTGTTAGATTCTGAAAGCCTTATGAAGCGCAGCAGCAGAACACTGTTAAGATAGTACCTGGAGATAAGCCTGTCAGGTCGGTAGGCGCTCAAAATACAACTGAGGAAGAGCTGCCTTCTCAGTCGAGTCGACAATAGTGACGTGGATGAAATAATGCCTGTGAGAACAAGCCTGCAAGAATTTCATCCACTCGTGCGACAGGACTCAAAATGAGAAGAAACAGCTGCAACTACCTATGAATACTAACTTGGAATGTATTTCATATGAATCTGGGAAAATTAGAAGTTGCCAAAAATGAAGTGAGACACATAAAAATCGGTATCTTTGGCACGAGTGAGCTGAAATGGACTGGGACTGCAAATCCTGAATCCAGCTGCATGGTTTGGTGCACCAAGAATGACAGTCTCAAGAGGCATGGGGACCCTTGCATCACCTAAAGAATGCTAGTCGGTTGGCTTGAGAGAGGAACTTGCTTGTCAACAAGGACTCCGAGTCCACTTTAATTGTACTTTTCCTCCTGTTTTACAAAAACAAAACAAAACAAAACAAAAAACCCAGAGCCCTATTTAGGTTTGAAAGACAAAAAAAATGAAGGAATTTATTTGTTTGTTTTCAAAGAAACGTACTATGTATATTTATAAAGCCCAGTTCAAGAAATGAAATCAACAACAATATCCTACTAAACCCTCCATATATGTGGTTGATTTTCTCCCTCAACAATCCCTCCTTCCCCTCTCCTTGTTCCCTCCCACCATCCATTGCTTGCAGTCATCAACGTTTTGTCTATCGGTATATAAACCACATCTCTTCTCCTTTGTTTTTATAACAATGATATTAACTATTTACTTTTGTAAGGTTGACAGTTTGTTCTGCATAGTGTTCTCTAGTTTTGTGTATGTCTTGTGGTGTATACAAATTTTCTTGTTTTTTATTGATACATAACATTGCATAGACTGAACATCCCAGAGCTTGTTCATCCAAGTCTCGCAAAAAGACATCTTGAGATCTAGCTTGAAATACAATGCCATGTGTGAAAGGGTAATATCTTGAATAAGGAAGACAGAAGAAGAATGAATGCATTTGAACTATAGTATTAGCAAAGAATACTGAAAGTTGGACTGCCAAAAGACCGAACAAAAAAGGTCTGTATTAGAAAAAGTATAGCCAGGATGCTCCCTCAAGTCATACTTTGTACATATCATTAGGAGAGACTAGCCCCTGAGTAGGGCACCATGCTTGGTAAAGTAAAGGAGCAGAGAAAAATAGGAAGGTTCTCAATTAAATGGATTGGCACAATGGCTGCAACAACAGGCTCAAATAGAAGAACAAATGTGAGGATTGTGCAAGACTGAGGTGGGAGGAGGGTCTCACTCTGTTGTACAGAGGTGACTATGAGTTGGACCTGCATCCCCGACACCTAAACACGCTGTGCGTTACTTGGTCTAAGTGGTGTACTCACAACAATGACAACACACAGGGAATCGTCGGTGTGGGTGTCCTATGACTCTTAGAAGAGCTGGTGTCTCTTCCCCAAGAGCTGACTTTACTAAAAATGAAGAGACTCCGTGGTCCAGTCTTACTTGGCAAGTCCACGGTCCATACTTCCTTTTCCCAAGGTTGACAAATAGTAATTTGTTGAAGTTAAATGTCTTCAGACTCCTTCTACTTCAGATAAGAATCTCAAAATGTTTTATAGCAACTTTCTTTATTCCCAGTGAAGTTAATTGCTTTGGTGAATTAACAGACCAATTTGTATTTATCCTTATTTAGACTAATTTCTCGAAGTATGATCAAAAGCATCTTAAATTTAAATGTAACTTAGCATAGGTAAGATTTCCCTAATTTTTAGAAAACAGTTCTGTGAGGGACTTCAAAAAATTCTGGAAGAGTGGAGTTGAAAGTTAATGGAATTTTCCCACAAACCCTTTGAAGCCCTCTCATACAAAAAAATTCTCATGACACCTTTAAAAATTCTGAAATCTAATTTCTGATTTCTTTATCCCCAAACCCCTTGGAATATATTACTTTCATAGGAGAAAATAGTAATTTTCTAATTAAAATTTACCAAGATGGGAGAAGCACTTCTAGGTCTTTCATAAAGAGAGTTTTCAACACACCTAATTGTTTACACCGTTATGTAATAGCTGAGAAATTGTGTGAGGAACGAGGAAAGCAATTTAGGCATTAGCAACAGCAGAAACTCATGATCATCCTCTGGTCCTCAGGTTAGTGAAACAATGAAAGGAAGAAATGATGCAATCAGAGCACTTGACATTGGCCAATCACACTCAGATGCAAAACTACCTAGAATGAAACCTGTCCAATAAGCTTCCAAAAAGTCAAGGAGAATTTTCATTAAGTTTTGATTCTACTTCCTACCATATGGATAACGGAATCTTGGTGGCATGATGCCACCAAAACTTTGGGTGATTCAAATCCACTCAGCGACTCCATAGGAAACAAGACTCTGATCTGCTCCCGTTAAGACTACAGCGAGGAAAACCCAATGGGGCACTTCTACTCGGTCCTATCATGTTAGCGTTTATGGGGAAGCAAAAATAGCGAAGATACAGATTCAAGCTCACTGCTGCCATCGAGTCAATTCTGACTCATAATGATGCTGTAGAACAAGGTAGAGTTGCCTCTGTGGGTTCCCGAGAGTAGAACTCTTTAAGCGAGTAGAGAGCCTCATCTTTCTCCTGCAGATGGTTTCCAACAGCTGATCTTGCAGGTAGCGGCCCCATGAATGGCCCCTAGACCACCAGATCTCCTACGATACAGACTAGAACAGGGCATTGCAGGGACGCCGCTGGATGCACATGGGAAGTTGCCAGATATATGCAACCAAACCAAATCCACCGCTGTCCAGTTATTTCTGACTC
Organism: Echinops telfairi; assembly: GCF_000313985.2. Lineage (NCBI taxonomy): Eukaryota > Metazoa > Chordata > Mammalia > Afrosoricida > Tenrecidae > Echinops > Echinops telfairi. The sequence continues at coordinate 474,867 of NW_022107432.1, read as the reverse complement.
ACCAACACTCCTCTCAGGCAGAGAGCTGCCCCATAGGGTTTCCAGGGCTGTACATCTTCGCGGAAGCAGATTCTTAACAGTGTCATTTCTTCTTTGCATAGCTTAGCTGATGGATGTGAATCAATACCCTTCCAGCTAGCAGCTCTGTGATGACCTACAGAGCCACCAGGCTTCCTGGTCAGTCACACAGGTAGTTTACAAATGGAAGAAAGTAGCTGCGGCATATGAAATCACCTGACTAGACCCTCAACATATATGAGCTTGGGATTTGAAAAGATAAATACCAATTTACACCCACCCCCAACACAAATTCAGAATCTCTGCTGATGGACTCAATAATCTATCTTTTAGCATTGACACCAACAACTCATTAGGCAAGTTTTTTGTCAAATATGTATGATGTTTTCACCTTCCCACCTCTGCTATACTTAACCTTGTAATATTCTGATACATTAATGCTCAGAGAAGTCTACAGCCCATGCCCATCTAGTGTATGTATCTTCTCTTTGGTGGACTAAGTGCTGAGCGTCATTTTCACACCTCATGCAGAAGAGTAGAGAGAGAGCCTACGCATAGACCTGGTACACACAGAAGTGGTGTATACTTTCTTCAATGGCAGTTAAGGGTCGAGCTGAGTCATTGTAGCCACTTCTGACTGACTGTGAGGCTAATGATGCAGGCCTGTGTCTCTGTTCTAAGAGAAGCAAAAATAAACTGTTTAGCAAATCCATGAGATACCATTCTCCCCTGTCACTTTAGAGCGCCAATTTTCTCTTGTCTTCTGTCTGCTATGAATAGATTTGCGGAATACAATGTTGTTAGCTGAAATATTCTATTCAGCTTGACAGTGAATTTGCTCCATTATTTTCTATCTTAATTTGCATTTACTTACTTTTCCAAATCAGTATCTTAACTCTCCACAGTTTGGAAACGCTTTCCTCCATATGCTTATATTGTTCAATGAATCGTTTCATTAACTCCAATGCTTTGCCCAGCTCCCCTTGTTACTTACACCCATCATGATTTTGAATAATAGTCTCTACATGCCAGTGTGCTTTTATAATTCCCATAGCTTACATTGACTTTAATGCAAGCACAGACAATACAGCTTAGTAGTTAGCAACTTCTTATTTTGATTGCTCAAAATTTGTGTAATTATAAGGTTTGGAAATACATATATTTGCAGTGCAAAATATTGAATGATTTTGGTATCGATAATCTCAATTTTAGATATTGTTGTACCTCATAGAGCTATGATAATTAGTTTAGAAAACTACAGTGAAGAAGTATGGAGGAATATATATGTTAGTATTTTTATTTTACAAAAAAAGGAATATATGAAACAAAAATAAAGAACATAGTGTGCATTTTATATAAGTTAACAAGTTTTAATCATTTTCTTGGAGGTCAAATAAATATGTGTTTTCATCCCCAGATCCTCAAATAGCCAATATATTATGTAGCTACCATCCAAATAAGGTTTTTGATTATATATAATATATATATATATTTCCACAATGGCTAATAAAAACATTGACTACATAGAACATATGAATACTGAAAGGTCTATATTCACATTATTAAAATTCCCACAAAAATGTTCCCTGCATTGTCTTTGGGTTTTCAAGAAAAGAAATTCTCCAAAGAGGAAGCCAACTGAAAGAGCAGACCCAATTCAGAGGGAAAACCTCTTAAGAGTGCTTACAGATGTCAATCTGAAAGTACCTGATCCGAAATAGAATTATTTTACAGTGACTCTCAGTTGCACATAGCTACAAACTATACTTGGCTAGGGGAAATGAGCTACTAACTCTAAACTGTAGGAATAAGAAGACAGCAGTGGAAACAGACCAACTAGACTTGATAACATTGGATTCAAAGTCGAGATTAATCATGTTCAGTGACCAGTGAAATAAAAATTCAAAATTGAGATCACGAACTGTGCAATGGCTCTCCTTTTATGTGATTCTTGTTGACCGTGAAAGGATGGGGCAGTGGTTGGAGGAAATGAAACAAAATGTGCTATAGAGAAAGGGTACATTGCGGGCAAGATGAAAGAATAGGTCTATGAGGTTAATATTCTTTAAATTTTCTTCAAACTTTTTACTATGTTATAAAATACCTTATTGCCATAGGAATACAAAGCTTTTTTAGGAATCAGTTCTGGGAATCACTTTTTTGACAGTTACTTATTTCTAAGATTCTTCATAAACTTGCTTGGCAGAGACATTCTCTCCAGCTAAGAGAGAAACAACTGCAGTTTGAAACCAATTAAATCCAAATCATTTGTTGTAAAGATTTTATTCAGGATCATTCAATTTTAGCTTCTACGTTCCATAGGCTAATATCCTTGTAGCACCTAATACATACATACCTCTTTATTACTTTATCCATTATTATGCTTTGAAGATATTGCCTTTTTGTAAAAGAACAAACAAAATTGTTGAGGATATGTGACAGCCTTTCACTGAGCAAATCTATCGGCATGATTTTTCCAACGTCATGTACTCATGTCTCTGTACCACATTCAGGTAATTCCCACAATATTCAGTCTTTTTAATAGTGGTACCTTACTTACTGGATAACAATATAGCATAAGCATAATCTTTTTATGCACAGGAAAACAAAAAAATTCATGTGACTCCCTTAGTTGTAATATTCACATTATTGCAGATATTTGGAACTGTATGCATATACAAAAGAATGCATATACAATCCCTTCCATGTACAAAGAGCTTAATTTATTCTTAAGGTTGAATTAAGGAGTGTAGTAAATTAGTGGATTTGGGGAATTCCCAGCCCATATAGGAGTTGCCCATGACCATGTAATCTTGAGTGGAGGAACCCGTCATTATGTCTTAAAGTCTTCCACCTAGCCAGAGCTTAGTTATCCAATAAGCAAGGTAAGCACCAGCTAATTTGTGCCACTTACTAATATTCCTGGAGCCCTGGTGGTGTAGTTATTACAAGTGGGGCCGCAATCCACAAGGTCCAACGTTCAAAACCACTAGCCACTCGGTGGGAGAAAAATGGGCTTTCCACTCCCATAAACAGTTAGAGTCTTGGAAACTCACAAGAGCAATTCGAGCCTGTCCTGCAGGCTTACTATAGAGCTGCTAGGAGTCAGCAACGATGGACGGGAGGGAGTTTGGTTTGGGTTTTTCACTACTGTGTTGTGAACAGTTTTACTTTTTTCCCCACCACTTCTTGGTATGGTTGGCATCTGTCGTTCTCCCCACCCCATAGCACCTTCCTACAGAGTCAAATATGCTTTTCTAAGTTATCATTCCTGACCATGATGTATTACTCAGTAAGCAAAGTAAACAGGAATTTGCTTGTGCTTATTTGCTAATCTACAGAGAATAGTGAAACATGTTTTTCACCATATCAAGATGATTCCTTCTGCCACTAATCCAGAAGCTCTGTGCAGTTTTGAAACTCATGTGAATATACACAGGAAGCATTAGAAACAGTGCTAAATCCTTACTTTCTTGCATGCAAAAAAAGAGAATAAGAAAGTAATTAATTATCTTCCCAATTATGGACTATAAATATACTCAATTTTCCCAAAGTTTAATTCACGGAATTTGTCAACACATTAAGTATACTATCAAAAGGTAATACATGATTAAATAAATATAAAGTATGTCATATGCAGCAACAATGAACTCAAACAAATTAAAGATTTTGAGTACAGCATAGGACCAGATCGTCTCAGTCTGTCATATTGAGGTCACATGAATCAGAGCCAACTTGACAGCAAATGAAGCCAATCATACTTTATTATACAGAGATACACAGCTTTTTAAATTATATAAATTCTCTAAGTTGTGTTTTTAATAAATCCATGCAGAGTTCCACAGGTAACTGTTCCCATGCACCCATTTAACATAAAGCAAAGCCTGAGCCAAAGAGTTCATTGCAAACTTTTAGAAGGTAAACTATTCACTAGCAGAAAAGAGGGTTGGGTCATAGAAGAAAGAAACCCAATCCAGGTTTTATTCATGAATAGGTTGTCACTGTGCGCAACTAGAACTCAATACCACTGGCAAGCTCTGGGGGAGGTAACGAAATATGTCCACAGTCACCCTGCACAGAGTTGATAAGCTTGGACCAGGATCCACCAGCCTCCTACCTGTACTTGACAGAAGTTCTCTGAGCTGCATAGCACCTCTTCTGTGCTCTCCTATCAAACACTGCATAGCGTTTCCTTAGCTGGAAACTGCTTGAGTGCTCGGGAATGAGGAGTGCCAGTGGGTTTGAAACAGGGGGCCAACAAGGACCTGTGCAGAGAACTGGAAATCATCCACCTTAGTTAAACTGACTGCCCACTTTACCCTCCTCTCTTCTCTACATGGGAGAAAGATGTCTTGCTTTTTAGTTGGCCAATGAGGGAAGCATAAAATGCGCCATTTTCATGAATAGGCAGGATGCTTGCAAATACTGTGCTTGTACATATCTGATCTCTCCTTCATCTCTTCTACAGATACAGCACTAGGGTGGCTTAACCGTGTTGATCTCTCTCTTGTAAAACACCCTTAAGTGAATTAACAATTACATCAGATTTTTACATGGCATCAAACCTTAGTAAATTCCCTAGATTAAGATTCCGTTTAGAGGAAGGTAATATCCCCTAAATTAATCTTTCAGATTAAGTAATTTTCTCATAAACAAATTTACCACAGCCCTGAACTTGAGTTATCAGGTACTGATCCATCTAACAATAAAAAAAGGATTTTCCTCTTTTCCTTCACTTACACAGTTTCCTCAGAAATATCATGACAATTGATGATAGACAGATGGTATCCAGGTAGTCCTTGAATTTCAAGGCAAATATTTAGTAATATAAAAACCTCTCAATAAAATAATTTTTTAAAAGAGTTCAAAAGATTCAGTCTGTGCAAGATGATTGTTTCACTAATTCTATTACTTTCACCATGGTAACAATTTGATTACTGTTACTACCTGTTTTCTGAAATACATTTCGCTTATTTTCACATTTAAGGATACTCATAGTAATGACGTGTGTGTTTGTACACACACATCCACACATGAGAGGGTTTCAAAACGGTCATGGTAAAAATGGAGTTATTTTTATGGCAATGGGCTAGCATATATACATCCTCCTTTCTGTACTAGCCTGAATATGTGTTACTATTTTTTGCTATAATTAAAATGGCTTATTAAATTATATCAAATGTACTTTACATTGTTACAACTTTAATCTATTTTATATAAATAATTGTACAAATCATTAATCAGTCCTAACACTGTATGTGCCAGCTTGTGATTCTCAAAAATCTTTCATCGCGTGCATAATTACTATATCAGTTGTTTTTCTTTAAAAAAATGAACATGGAGCTTCTGTTTCAGTAGTCACACAAGTATGACAGAAAGGATGAGGGAATGAACTATTTATACTTGGGAGTGCTTATTCTAATTGCAGTTCAACTAAGTTTGTTGTTCATTATTTCTTTTTATAAGCAAATGCCTTAAAAAGTACAACTAGAATCTTCACCATAGAAAATGAGAATAAATGCTATAATTTAAAAAGTTGGAAATTACAAAAATTCCTGAGGGTGAAGTAAGAAAACACATTTTCTGGAAATAAAATCAGCAAGAAAATGTACTTGATCTGACTGAGAAAGTATTAAAAACAGAATAGAGGGAACAAGGGAAAAGGGGTCATGAGATCTACTTAACATGATTTTATGTAGAATTTCATAATGTTTCTGTTTAGTTATTTCCCTAAAGAACTTACAAAATGATAAGATTGTGAACATTATGGAATAATGGTAGGACTAGAACACATTAATTATCAGTATTAACAGAACGAATCTGAGAAACAGGACCAGGAAAACCTACAGTACTAAATGTAAATGATGTGTGTCTGTAAAATACACTGCAGTCCTGGTGGCACTGTTGAGTAAACAATGAAGTGCTAACAACAAGGCCAGTGGTTCAAATGCACTAACCAATTTGTAGGAAAAAGATGAAGCTCCCAGCTCCCATGAAGATTTATAGCCTCAAAAACTCTCTGTGAGATTGCTAAGGGTTGGAATCTGCTCTATGGCAGTGGGGAGAATAGAGAAAGAAAAAAGCTAATAGAAAACCCATTGCATTTTTATCGTTTGACTTTTAACAAATTAAATTACTAGTCAGTTTGATAGAGATAACATTGACTAGGATGCCTGGTGTTGCAGCGGTTCAAGCCTCCATCTCTTAAATGGTAAGGGTTTGACCCCACCAGCTTCTCCTTGATCAAGGGTGGGGTAGTCAGCCTCCATAAGAATTCACAACCATGGAGACACTCCTATGAGGAAGTTCTACTCTAGCCTTATAAAGATTTCTGAGTCACAATTCACTCAACGATATCAGACTTGGTTGATTCTGTTGTTGTTTGGTTTGTTTGTTTGTTTTAACATTGATAAACATGTGTTCTTATCTGACATGGTATATACTACGACTTTTATGTTTACTGAACCAAACTATTCTGTTCTTAGAAAGTATGTCTTTGCATTAACTCTTAAATCATGAATATTTTGTAGATATTACAAGTAAAAAAATATATTTGTAAAATTTAAATAAACACTACTCTAATATATTTTGAATATATCGGAAAGTCAAGGTAAGACCAATTTTAATATGGTAACAAACAATCCCCTAATTTAAGTCATTTAACAAAACAGAGATTGATTTTTCAGTGCACTGTATTTTGTAATTTAACATCCCTATATACTTGAGTATAAGCCAACCCGAATATAATCCGAGGCATCTAATTTTACTACAAAAACTGCATTAAAAATGTGCTGAAAAACTCAGCTTATACACGAGTATATTCGGTAATACATATAAAAAATGAATGCATCGGTGGTTGCATTTTGTAAATAAATGTACAGCATTTGCTATTTGCATAAAATAATGATAAGCTTACTTTGGGTGTTGACATTGCCCCAATAGTTATCAAATCATCCAGAATGGCTTTTCATCATCCCAGGTTGAAGGGTGCTCCGTCCACCTGCTGCTGCACTATGAGCACTAGGTGCTGTCAGTGGCTAGTGCAATAAGGAGAGGAGCTTCCAAGGGTCACATGCGAGTGATCATGTGTTTTGTTTTGTTTTCTTTCTTTCTGAAATTTATACATACTTCTTCTGCTCATCATATATTTGCTGAAAGAAGTCACATGATCCTGTCTCACTAGACAAAAAGTACAAGAACATAACCTTCTCATTTATCTAGAAGAACAAGAGATTAGGTGATGCAAGCTCATTAGAAATCTCTTGCCCAAACCATGAAACTTTGAGTTAAAGATCAATGTATTGCTCTTGTTGCTTATAATTGCCATTGAGTAACCTTTGACTCATGGTGCCCTTTTGTTTAATGGAATGAAACATTGCCCAATCCCGCGCCATCTTCATGATTATTGGCATTTGACGTATTGTTTCAGCTCTGGTGTAGTGCCTTTCAATCTAGAAGGTTCATCTTCCAGCACTATATTGGGAAAAATTATGTTGTGAACCATAAGGTTTTCTTCATCGAGTATTTAAAAGTAGATGGCTGGGATTGGACACATGGGCTAATATCAGACCTATGGACTTGATCTGGATTGGACTGGGATATTTTCTGAATATACAATTACTCTTTGATATAAAGCTCTTTCTTATACATAAAAAGGTAAATCACTTACCTTTCTCTAATCTAGAAGTTCCACTGAGACCTTTCCACCCTAGATGAGTCATCACAGTGAAACTCAACTGACAGCTCTTCTCACAGCAGTACACAACACAAGCCACCTCAGTCTGAGTAGCAGACAGTATGCAGAGACACCAGTACATCTTCCATACTGCTCAGAATACAAACTTTGCATAAATAAATACCTCTGCATTTTGTGTTATTGTAAACATAACTTTACGATAAGGGATGTCCTATTCTCTAGATCTAGACAGCACACTTTAAAGAACTTTATGGAGTGGTGTTGAACAGCATAATGACAAGAACAAAAGCAAGATTAAAAACATAAATACCATAGACAAATTGCCATAAATATTTAAAAATAAAATTTAATCAAAATAATTACTATTTGAGGTATCTGTAAAAGAAAAACTCTAATTTTCACCAAATAAAATATATATATGTTTGCTGGAAGAAAATGCTAATCCAATCCATGGCTTGGATAACTTTTCTGCTCATTGCCAGCCCTTGCCATTTCTGTTGAGCTTTTTCTTTTCCTGAAGTTGTTTCCTCTACAGAAAAGACCACGCAGTTTCTGCAACTGTTCCCGCTGAATGAGAACATCATTAGACTCATGGTAACAGATGTTGCACCTGGAGCCTCATCTTTACTTTCAGGAAAATTTTTGTCAGAATGAGAAACTTGATGGAACAGCAATCATTTCAAAATTATAAATCCTCAATTCCAAATTTACAATGTCTATTGCTAGGCAGCTCACAATCACAAAAACTTGGAAACAGCCTAACTTACTTTCAATATATTAATGGTTTAAAAACTCTGGTATATGCACACAATGGAATACTACACATCCCTAAAAAATAGTCATAAAAAGATGAAACACCTCATCTCGTGACAAAAGTTGGAGGCTGTTATGCGGAGTGAAGTTAGCCAAGCACAAAAGGTCAGATACAACATGAGGCCACCGAGGTAGGCTCAAAGAGAACAGATGTCAGGGGAGAGGCACACTCTGGCGTGAGCCATACCAAACCAAGGTTTCATATGTAATCCAAAAAGATGCAGATAACATCTGTCCTGAAAAGCTTTCCCCTCAAAACCCTGCCTCCCTGTGTGCCTCTAAGGCACACAGAGGTGTAGGGGCAGAAAATGGGGGCTCCAGGCACTAAGCCCCCTAAGGGGAGGGTATTGCTTACATCTCCACAGGAAAGGGAGAACAAGAGTAGACCTCATTCTGGTGTGACAGTCCTTGAAAGTGCTGTCCCTGCTCAAAGCCACTCTTTCTCAGGGATGACTGCAGGGCTGGCCTCCGCTGGAGACACGGTGTCCTCTCCTAGAAGACAGCGATCCAGGGGACAGCCCTGAAGATACAGTTCAGGGGGAATGGCTGGTCTGATGCACCCACATGGGGGCAAACTAAGAGGGGCATGCAACAGACCAGGGCTGGGAGTGAAGCCACCAAAGTCCCTGAGGAATCCTGATTGTCGACTTCTGACTCGGGGGCAGCACTTGTCACCCCATCGGAACTGGTTGGGGATTACTCACAAGGAAGCCACACTGAAAGTCTAAAGTTGTAATGGTGCGGGATAGGTGCGCACTAGACTGTTCCATCCCTGGTTGCAGGGATATCACTGGAGGCTTTGAGGAGATGTGCCTTTTGGAGATGATTGCTGAGATCAAAAGGAAGTTTGTGTTGTTAGGTAAGCAGGAACTGGAATAGGAAACCCTGAAAGAAAAGGGGACTGGACTGATGGTTATAACATGTCCTTCCCACTATTTAATAGAGAGCTGTTCTTCATCTCTGTGTCAGGATCCCTGTTAAACTCGACACTATGTATGGGCTTTGTGTGTGTGTGTGTGTGTGTGTGTGTGTGTGTGTGTGTGTGTATCTATACAAGAGAGACAGAATAGGCAATCCCACAGAGACATGGAAGGTGAGGAGGCGTGGGGAGGTGATCAGTGAGCCCATAAGGACAGGGGCAGGGGAATAGTAGAGGTTATAACATTGATGTGGAGAAGGGTATAGCTTTTCTGATTATAGTTGATGGATAGAATTGTATCTGAGCGGAATTACTGAGAGGTGAACTATGGGTAAACATGATAGTGGGGCAGGAGGAAAGAAAAAAGAAAAGGAAGAAAGAAAAGATATAGTTTTATATATATGTATATCTGTATATGAGTAAATGTAAGTGTATTTGTCTATATATGTAAATACAATAAGGAATCAGGTGGACTTTGAGCTTCTGCTTAAATCTTACCTAAGTACAGGAATGGTTTGTTTTAGTAATGTGGTATTGTATGACACTCACCTTCCTGACATGATCACTGAAGACAGAGTGGTTGCATAAGCAAATGTAGTGAAGAAAGCTGATGGTGCCCGGCTATGAAAAGACATAGTTTCTGGGGTCTTAAAGGCTTGTAGTTACACAAGTGGCCATGTAACAGGGAAGCAACAAAACCCCCATAGAAGAAACACACCAGCCTGTGTTATCATGAGGTGTCGACCAGAATCGATATCAGAAGTTCAAAAACAAGCAACCAAATTGATGTGAAGGAGTATAAGTATAGTGGAGTCCCAAACCTACCTGTAAGTCCCTCTCAGAAGGATCACATGGAACAGATGGTAAATTCAAGAAGCAGAAAGCACCGATGAAACGCATAACCATCCTCTAGTTCTTTAATATTTCTTCCCCTTATTATTATGGTTTTTATTTATTTTATCTCATTAATCATGTTAAACTTGCATATTCTCATTTGTATAATTCAGATCATTTGATACATTAAAGCAAAGATATAAAACTTCAGAAACAGCAACAGGAGTAGCTGATAGCATTGATGAATATATAGCCCCACTCAAGGGGAGCAAACAACAGAATTTTATGTGAATGGGTGTATTGGATGATGTAAGATACAGCAATAATAATAATAATTCCTGGGGAGGGGGTGGAGGATGGAGGGGGGAAAGGTGAACTGATATCAAAGCATTCAAGAAGAAAGAAATTTTTTTAAAATTCATTATGGTAGCAATTGTACAGCAATGCTTGATGTGATTGAACTATGTAATATTATGATATCTGTAAGAGCTCACAATAAAATGATTTAAAAAATAAATAATTTAGCAACAACAAAGAAAACCTCCCTAATATCATAAAAATTGAGAATACATGCAGCCAAGAAGCTCAATAAACACCAAATAGAATAGATACAAAAATAAATAAATAACTCACTAAGATGTAGTAATCAAACTTTTCAAAATCAGAATTCTGAAAGCAGATAGAGAAAAGCTAAAAATTGCCTACAAGAGAGAACGAGTCAGACTCAGTGCTGATTAACTATTAGGCAAGAAGGCAATGACCAAATAAGAATTATATACCCAGAAAAAATTATTCCTCAAATACTACAGTGAAATCAGGTCATGCCCAGATAAACATAACTTAAAGGGAAATATAAAATGCAGACCAATTTTACAAGAAATTCTTCATACAGAAAACCAACAAGACAACCACAAATTCACATATATGACAGAACAAACCAGAAGCCAACCCAGCCATAGAAGCATTCAAAGTAAAACAAAGCTACAATGTTCACAATAGAAAGTCAGATACATTCATTGGTAAATGAAGACAGTTAAAAAATGTAAAGAGTATGTAGTTAAAGAACTTCCTAATGGAGAGGATTTGTTTCTCTAAAGGACCCAGACTAACACAGGTGGTATCTCATAACTGTTTTGATTTGCATATCCCGGATGGCTAATGACCAGGAGCATGTTCTCAGATGTCTATTAGCCATTCTGGTTTCCTCTTTTGGGCATTTTCTGTTAATATATTTTCCCATCTCCTCAGTGGGCTATTTGTTTTTGTTTTTCTTTGTTGTAAGCTTGCATGACTGTAGCTTTTAGTAATAAGTCTTTTGCCTGATATGTTGTCACTAAGTATCTTTTTCTTGTCTGGCTCTCATGACTCTCTTGATGAAGTCTTTCGATATACACAGTGTTTTATCTATAGGAGGCCCCACTTCCCCTTGGTATGTATCCATCCTTATTTTTGATAGCCCATTTATTCCCTGTGCTAAGATTCTTAGCTTTGTGCCAATTCTCTCATTGATAATTCTGATAGTTTAGAGTTTTACCTCAAAGTCTGTGATCCACCTTGAATTTGTTCTTGTATATAGATTGTAATGATGTCTGTTGGTTTTTCCTATATACCTTTTATTATGTTAAAGTAATTTACTTCCAAACCTATTTTCTAAGTGTCTTAATTAGGAATGGGTGTTGAATGTTATGAAATGTTTTTTACTGTATCTATTGATATTACCATGTTGTTTTTGTCCTTTTCCTTGTCAACATGGTGGACAATGTTGATGGCTTTTCAGATATTGAACCATTCCTGAATCCCTTAGATGAATCACACTTGATCATCATGAATTATTGTTTTTATATACTTTCTCATTCTATTGCCAAGATTTGGCTAAGGACTTTTGCATTAATAATAATTAGAGATATTGGCCTGTGGTTCTCTATTCTTGTGGGATTCTTGCCTAGTTTGGGTATCCCAGCCTCGTAGGCTCCCTGGCTCTCTTCTGGGGTGCTCTAGGGTGTGGAGCACCAAGCAGGGGCAGGAAGTGAGTTCCACAGTGTAGGCTGTGCAGACCCAGCTGGCTGGTTCCGCAGACCACTCAGAATTTCCCAGTGGGGTTGCAGCTCATGCCACAACCCTGAATCGCCCAAGTGGCATTGGTTAGTGTGGGCAGGGTATTGGCCACAAGCCTGCTATAGCTAAGTAGCATGGAAGGAGGGTCAAGCCAGAACAGAGCCCTGGGAATGTTTGGCCCAGGCACCAGGACAGAGCCCTAATGTGTCTCCAGACGGAACCAGCTTCCTTGACCCCATTCTCAGCCTCCGAATCCCCCAACTAAGAAAATAGAAAACAAAAGTGAAGCGGGAAGCCAGGTGGCATGGCAGTGCCCTTACCAGCCAAAGGGATCATAGGGGCAGAACACCTAGTCCTGTCATTATTTACCCACTTACAATGACACTGCGGTTTTATCTGCATGCACTATTGTAAATTAAGATGGAATTATAATTTTACTATTTATTTGTATTACAATTATTACCCTGATTCGGTGATATAGGGGAATTGATTTAGCCATAATATTAATACAAAGTATTTTTAAAGATTCTGTGGTCTGGTACTCGAGGTGGATGATATTATGAGTTACCACACTGGGTGATAGCACCTCTAGTGTTGTCATTGCTCATATGCCAGAGGGCTTCAAAATGTTTGTGGAAAAATTCCATCTCCTTTTTATTTTATTTTTCTATGAATTTTTTAAGCCCTTTGTATATATTTCATTGCCAGGTATGAGTAATATTTTCACATATTACTTCTGAGAAATATGTATTCCAGGTCTATAACTAGTGCATATTATCAGTGTACAGGAAAATTTATGTATATGAGAGAATTGTCATAAATTTTGTGACATGAGGAATAAGTAATATGATGTTCCATTTAGAAATATGTTAATAAAAATGATTTAAATATAGTCTCATAAAGAATGTTATTCTTTTTTATCTAAAGCAGAGATTAACTCGAGAAGAAGCATGAGGATTTGTCTACATCAGTAACTACATGTAAGTTCAAAAGACATTTAACCTCTCTTCAGCTTTAACTACTTTTTGTCCAAGTTGGGATTAAGGGTTGTTAAAATATGATCCAAATGAAGATGTTTAAAACTGCTTGTAACTGCATTTGATGCTGCAATTGTTTTATAAGAAGTCACCCTTCAGGGGACCTGACCTCCAGGGTATGTTTTCCATGCTCAAAGGAACAGGAGATAATAGAGGTTTTAATGCAGCTATTCAGCAACTAGCAGAGCATTTTAGAACTCAGAAAAATGTTCCCTTTGAGAGACATACGTTCAGGGAGCTCGCTGAAGAGCATGTTAGCTTGCTGATTCCTTGGGGAGCAGCCTGAGTCACCAGCCTTGCCACATGATTTAAGAGCATGGAAGCACACCATGTGACAGAGGCAAATGAAGAGTGGGTGCATTTTATGGGAACATTCCATATGGAGACTTGAAGTCCAGGAGTTTATTCTGTTGAGAAGTATGTGATTTCTTAGACCGCAGAGATAGTAATTCAGCAAGATATCTTTGCTTCTTAGTGTGCTATGAAAATCAGAAAGTATTAACACCAGAAGGCTCAGAAAAATTATATGAATAATTTTAGATTTTAAAACATTTAAAATTAAACTAGTTATATGAAGATACTGGCTATGTGTTATCAGGGTTTTTTTGGTACCTTGAAAGCAAGTTAACCTTTACATCTGCAATACCTATTGTCATCAGAAGATATAGGTAAATTATATTGAGCTGGAGGCAACAGAAATTCAACAGACTTTAAATCTGAAATTAGAATACCTCTTCAGAATGTAAAACCCTCATGGTTAGGATAAGCTATCTTAGATAATAGTCTCTGTTGTCTACAAACTAGCTTCAAATAAACAAGCTCTATTATGTACTGCCTATGAAAATGGCCTACAAGAGCTGTATCACTAAACCTAGGAGATCCAAAACAACACAAGCTAATAACACTTTCATTGCAAAAACCACAGTGAGCAAACAGCTCATGTTAAGGAAAAGTTATCAAGAGCTTTAACTCTTTAGGTATCTATAGTGTAATATTTCAATTAAGCTTTATGAGGCTTTAGGATTGTACCATTTTTATTTACTTTAGACAACTAGACAAGATCACAGGGTAAGAAGCCAGACATGTGGCATCCAATTGTGCTTCGTAGAAAGACCTATGGGCAAGTAATTCCTGGAGAAGAGGAAAAGCCTATCCAGAGATTAAGGAAAGAACAGAAGGCTATGACAGCAGTAACAAGAGTGCGCAGCCAAACAGGGGTACGCACAGAGCAAGCAGGCTAATAGCCTTCAGCCTCAACCCGATCATTTTCAGGGACCTCCAAGGAGATGTCGATGACCTGTACTCCTCTCTTTTCCTAATGAGGATACACATAATCACACCTCATCACTTTGAAGTATAGTATCTGGAATAGGCGGGCCCTAGGTATCAAACTCAAGAAATCAAATACACATATAAATACACACACACACACACACACACACATATCTTTGTTCAACAGGCCCCCTCCACGTAGTCTGCTAAATTTTAACTTTGTTCGTCTGTCCAGTAAGTAAATTAAAGCCATATTTCAAGAGAAAGCAAAGTGTTTGAAATTACTCTGAACCACAGTTGCAGTGTTGTTGGACGTCTCTGAGGCCGAGTGTCAAGGACCGTCAGTTACAATGGTTCAAGTTTACCTAGATTTGGGGTTGTTCTTGCTCCAGCTTCTTTCATAATTTGTTAACACCTGGCCTCCTGAACGTGTGTGAGTCAACTGCAGGCCTCGGCTAAGACGATCTGGCACTGATACAATAAACTGCAGAGAGAAAGACAGAGCTCTGTACACCCCTAAAGCGTTACAGTCTTGGAAACTCGCAAGAGCAGGTCCACACTGTCCTGGAGGGTCACTGTGAGTTGGGATCAATTTGATGGCAGTGAGTTTTTGAGCAACATCTCCAGCAGTTGGAGGAAATAAATCAAAACACATCTATAATGTAATTGAAAGTCCTGCTTCTGGACATCACAAGTTCTTATTTATATTTAAATTTTATAGAAGTATGTATAAATATTCCTGTTTGACTCCAGACATTTGACCCAGTCAGAACCGTTAATTGTGGATCACTGTAGGCATCATTTGCAACCTCTTGCACGTAGTTCTTTAGAGCACACATGAGAGAATGAGACACTGTGTGCTTTCCATAAAGAGAACACATTTCTGGATTCTGCTGTAAGGCGGAACAGCCTGTCATCTGAAGTTTAGTGCTGCTTTAAGTAGTAGATATTTCCAAATCCTTTCAGTGATTTATAAGGTGTTTCTAACAACTTAATAAAATTACTGGGGAAAAAATGATTTAGACTAAGGTTTAAAATGTGTAATCATCCCTTCCCTTGCACCCCTCCCACGCCCCTGCACCGCACAAACAAAATAATTTAATAGATTGCATAAAGACCCAGCCAGACTGCTAATGACATTTTCACAGCTTTTTATTTTCCCCGTTATTGATAAATGTGGAAGTCAATTGACTTTGGGTATTTCAATTATAAGTGAACTAGCTTATATTTATTTGAAAATGTAAAGTTTTTAGCAAAATATTTAAGATCTTTATTAAAGTATTTTTTGGCACATTTATGCCACATTTTTCTCTGTAAAGATTTCAGGGCTGGATAAAAATCAATATTTTAGATACGTTTTAAAACAGTAAATAGTGCTTTTGCCCATTGAGTTCGACTTTTATTTTAAAAGTCAATATACATGCTTTGGGGGGGAAAATGCTCTGGTTAAACAAATGTAGCATCTTGCCTAGCCATCTAGAAATGTTGGTATGTTTATTTTCCTTGATAACTAAGCTGGAAGTCTAAAGTAAAAGAAAAAGCATCCATCCTCCCAGAGATGTGGGTATAATTGGCAGTCATCTTGTATGCTATCAACTTCCCACAAGTTTCCTTTTCATTTACAAAAGTGCCCTCATTGCCTCTGGGCATATCTACAAACAGCAAACAATGACAAATAAAAGCCTGTTTTTAGCCAGAAATATTACACCAAAATTTTGCAGTTTTTCATATTTGAATTAAAATAAGTTATCTGAATTTCAGCTGTCAAAAGGAGAGGCAAGAGTTTCCTTTCATACCAAAGTATAGAGTGGAATGTGTTGAGTCCGTGTTTAGAAATTAGTTGGCATTAAAAGAATGAATGAAACAATGCATGGATGCTAATGAAAATCTAAAATGTAAGACAGTCTGTTATAACATAATGAAAGGCTAACATATCAGTGTTGGTCTGACCCAGTGAACATTTCGGCTAGCGAACTCGAGAAGGAGCAGAAGTGAAATGGATGCCAGCGGGGCTCAATGATCGTTCGCAGGAAGGACGCATTTAAAGAGGAATGAAATGATAGCATTTCCCTAGGAGTGTCAAGAGTTCTACATGCAATTGGAATAAGTAATACGTTTATTTTTCGGGAGTGAAAATAAAATCATTTTACAATTGGGAGGAGGAAAAGAATAAAAGAAGGAAGTTACAGAAACAGAGTAAGAAAGAGAAATTCTGGCTCGTGGTTTGTGAGTAAATCCTGCTCCCGAAGGCCGCAAGGCTCAACACTGCCATCCTGATGGTGAATGATCACGGAGGACCGCAGACACAGTACACAGGACACATGGACTAGGGACGTGTCTGGGAATGTAGGTCGATTCCTACTTCCTGTGTAAGGAGGTTAAAACTATCTAAATAGTGTAGATGCCAAAAGCATGTGTTTGGAGGGGAAATTCGGAAAATGTAAACAATCCTCACCTGGAAAATTGTTTACCTCTCTCATACATGATAGCTCTTTTTCCACCAGGTTTCCTCACTGTCAGCAATGAAATCCTCCATTCAATCTCCTCTTCAAATCTGGCTTGTACTTCTTCCAACTCCTTACTGATAATGTGGCAAGCAGTTTTAAATGATCTAATGCAAAATTGTATTTGCATGTGTCATGAATGATGTTGTTTGACATTTTCCTCATCCTGTTGAGTCACCTTCCTTTGGAATGAAAACAAGTATGGTTGTCTTTCAGTTGGTTGGCCAGGTAGCTGTCTTCCAAATTCTTCAAATTACACTAATGGAAACTTCCAAATGTGTGTATTCCTTGAAACACTTCAAGGGATAGTCTATTAATTCCTCAAGTGTCATTTTTCACGAAGGCCTTTAGTGGGGCTGAAATGTCTTCTTTCAATACTATTATTCTTGATCATATGCTACCTTTTGAAATGGTCGAATGCGGATCAGTTATTTTGGGTCCCACGAACTCTGTTGGTCCTCACATGTTCTATTGATGCTTCCTGGCTCAGCCAGCAGAGTCCTTCACTGTTGCAACCGAGGCTTGAACTTGTCTACATTGCAGCTTGAGATACGCTAAGTATAGTCTTCCTTTTTTGCTTTTTAAATTCCAGGTCTTTGCACAATTATTGTAATTCATTACTTTGTCTTTTTGAAATTTACCTTTTGAAATTTTCTGTTCAGCTCATTTACTTCATTATTTGTTCCATTTACTTTAGCACTCTATGTTCAAGAGTTATTCCATGTTTACTGGGCACAAGAACCAATTGTGACGATGGAGCGGGACTGGGAAGTGTTCCCTTCTGGTGTCCCTGGGGTCACTATGGGTCGGAAGTGCCTCAATGACCCCGAACAACAATCACAACAACTTGTTCCAGAGCAAGTGGCAGTGTTTCACATGACATCTTCTTTGGTCTTTTGTGTATTTCCTATCGTTTTAGTGACCATTTACTTTCTTCATTTATGATGTTCTTAATGTCATCCCCCAATTCATCTGGTCTATAGTCGTTAGTGTTCAACAAGTCAAATCTGTTGCTGAGACGGTCTCTAAATATGATATATTCAAGGTCGTACTTTGGCTATTGTGATTTAGTTTCATTTTCTACAGCTAAAACGCTAACCTGCATATGCACAATTAATGGTCTACATCAGGCCTGAGATCTTGTCTAGTCGATTTGGTTCCTGTGTGTTCCATCTGGGGAGGTCTGGGTGCACAGTCACCATTTATAATTTTGAACAGGCCTTGCCAGGAAGAAATTGTTTTTCTTGAAAAATTCTATCTCCAGATTCATTTATAGTGCCATAGCCACATTTTCCAACTATTGCCTCTTCCTCTGTTTCCATTTTTTACATTCCAATCACAAAAAAGTATTAATACATTTTGTTTGCATGTTTGATCAATTTCAGACTGAAGTTCTTAAACTTCTTCAGTTTCTTCAACACTAACTGTACTGGTAGTGTGCAAACTTGAATAATGCTTGTACTACATCGGCTTCCTTGTAGGAGTATAGATAGCTGTTAGCACAAAACATTATACTTTAAGATGGATCTTAAAATTTCATTCCTCGCATTGTAACTTATAGCTAGTCCACATCCGCTTTCTAGTGCCTATAATATTGATTTTTATATATTCCATTTCATTTTAATGGCTGACTTTTGTTTTATTATTTAAAATTTTTAATAGCTTTATTAACAAAATAATCACATATCTTATAGCTCAACAGTTGAAGCATATGAAAAATAGTTGTGCAATATAAACTACAATAAATTTTAGAATTTTTCTTCTTGATTTTATTATTATTAACCCCTCATGCCTCCCTCTACCACCTCTCCTGCCATAACCCAAGCATTAATCCAGTTACTATCTCTGTAGATTTGCCTATCTTGGATTTCATGTAAAGAGAAACATACAAAAATAGAGTAAAACAAACAAACAAAAAACAATGTCAAAAGAAAACCTAAAAATCTCAGCCATTCCATTTCATTTTGACATTTCCAATATTCCTAGTTTCATATATCTTACATTCCATGTTCTCATTACTAATGGATGCTTGCAGGTGTTTCTTCTCGTTTTGAATCATAGTCCACCAGGAAATGAAAGTCCTCAAAACCACCTCATTAAGTTCAACTCTAATTTGAGGAGGCAACTCTTCCCTTGTTGTAGTTTGAGTGATTTCCAATCTAGAAGGCTCAATTTACAACATTGTATCAGAAAATGTTCTGCTGCTAGACATCAGGTTTTTAGTGGCTAATTTTCCAGAACTGGACTGCCTCTTCCTTCTTCCAAGGATCCTTTTAATCTGGAAACTCTAGTGTAATCTACTCACCATACGTGACCCTGCTGGTACTTGAAATACCAGTGGCATAGCATTCAGTGTAAAAGCGATCTCTGTACCTACACAGTATGACAAACTGGCAGATGAGTTGGGAGATATAGATAGAGGTGTATATATCTAAATCTGTCTGCATACACATATGCATGGAGATTCAGAAAGCTAATGGATAAATGGGAATTAAAAAATTATGGAATTTCTCCATGATTTGACTATGTTTTAGTAATTGACCAGTGTTTTACTAGATGCCAAAATATTCTTTCCCAATTGATTAAAACTATTTATAATCTTAATTTGGATATAAATCTTCATATTGACTGATTTTTCAATTTTTGTATCAGGTATGTTTGTAAAAGTTTCACATTTTGGTTTAAATATTTCGTGTTTTTTTATTAGGCTGAATTAATCTTTATAAGTAATTTTCTTGGTGAAGCTTCAATTCTCATTCTCTGCTCCATCACATCCACAGTTGGACACAGGGTGTGTGCTGTCCATGTACTTGGAGAAACAGTCGGGACACCAACTGTTATGTATGAAAGTGTACATGAATAAAAAACAGTATGTTTTCACTATTTAAACATATAGATTAATGTTTGCACACCAAGAATGCAAATCGTTAATTTTTCAGTGGGTAATATTTTTTAATAAAATCTTTATCCAAGACACCATTTAAATTTTTTTTTTTACACAAGTTGCATGAAACTTCAAGTTAGCTTTTAAAGGCTTGGAAAGGGAATAGAACATTAAAAATTTAAATAATGATAAATGAATAGGAGGAAGGCAAAGAAAGAAGGTGGTAGAATATTAAGTAAATAAGAAAAATATTAAAGGAAAGTAAGGGGAAAGAGGGAAGGGAGAAAAGAGCAAGAAAAGAAAGAGAAAGAAGGAAGGGGTTAAAAAGAACTGAAATATGTACAACCTTGAAACTCAGATAACTTGACGCTACCTCAAAACAGATATGGATGCTTTAGTTCCTGGTTTATATACACATATACTCCAAAATCCAGCTGCCTCTCCTCCTCAGAAAAACCGCGGAACTTAACAATTTATATTGCAGTATTACCTAATTTAGTCTTCTATACCACTGCTGCTGTAACAAATTACCACAAATTTAGAAATATAAATGTCATCAATATTAAAATTTAAGTCTCTGTTCTATAGCCTAGAAGTCTATAATATGTATCACTTAGCTACAGTTAATGTATAGGCAGGCAGTTATATAATTTCATGTCAACTTGAAGATATATAAAAGTGTAAGGGTGGAGTCTGGCCTGTGAATCAGGCCACAGCCTGGGCATGCTTCCTTGTGGGCATGGCCTTCTCAAACGGAGGGTCTTGGGACCCTCCCCTCTCTCTGCCTCCATCCTCCTGCTGACTGACTGACCCTGCTTACCGTGAGCCCTGCGATGCAGCCACCACTGCTGGATCCACGCGACTTTGGACCTGGGGTCCTCCTGCATTTTGAGTCTTTGTACGTGGCTGGGTGAATCTGAAGAAAATCTCGGAGGAACTTGGAGACAGTATCACATTGATGGAATAGTATCAGATCTATGTACTTGAGTTGGACTGGGCTGGGATTTTTTTTTTCAATATGCAATTACTTCTTGATACAAAGCTCTCTTTTACACATATAAGAATGTCACTGGATTTGTTTCTCTAGTCGACCTGGCTTCCCCCAGAAGAGTTCATTCTTTTCTTACGGATTCTTGTAGAATCTAGTCCCTTGTCTTTCCAGCTTCTAGGGGATTCCTGCGTTCTTCATCTTCAAAACTAACAACGAGTTGAGTCCCACTTATATCTTAACAATCTGATCTTCTGGCTCCCTTTTCCATTTTGAAGAAAGTTTACGATTTATAAACTCACCCATATAATCCAGAATAAGCTCACTTTTAAAAAAGCACTTTTAATAAAAGCACTTTAAATAGCACAAGGGCAGCAGTTCAAAGCCATCAGCCACTCTGTGGAAGGAAAAGGAGGCTTTTTACTCCTATAAAGAGTTACAGTCTGGAACCCCCCAGAGCTGGTCCTCTCCCCTTGGTCACTATGAGTCGGAAAAGACAGCATGGCAGTGAGCTCTGTTTTGGAGGAGGTGCAAGGTAGATATAGAGGAAGCTGGTGTTCTTCGTGATGTGCTCTTTTTCATTAATGCTACTCATCAAGTTTTAGTCACAATAGCCCTCCCTACTGGATCAAAATACATTTTACCTTACTTTGCATCACTTAATTAGCCAAATCCTGTACTATCCTTGTTTGCTTTACTATCAGCTCCACAAGAAAAATTCACCATATATCTCAGATCACAATGTTCATGACAAAGATTGATACCTCATGAGATATAACCTTTTTTTTTTTTTTTTGCATTTCAGGATACACAAATAAACCACATTGCAAAGGATTAATTCCCATAATCAAAGGACTTAAATGGTTTTCAAAGTCAACTTCATATTAAAATTATTGTTGTTATTCTTGTATATTGTCAAGTTGATTATGGATCACAGGGTTCAATATGACAGAGAAGAACTGCCCTAGTATAATTTAGGGCCACATCACCTTTTGTGGAGTTAAAGGGCAAGTTCCAACCACGGACATTTGACCACTGTGCTACCAGAATACCTTACAGTAAAAGTACTGAGGCACTTTTAGAAATGCAAATGAGTATTTTGTGATACACTCCTGACTAGATTGCTGAAGACAAAATCGATGCAAAAGCAAATGTGGTGAAGAAAGCTGATGGTGCCCAACTATCAAGAGTTATAGCATCTGGGGTCTTAAAGGCTTGAAGATAATCAAGTGGCTATCTAGTCCAGAAGCAACAAGGCCCACATGGAAGAAGCACACCATCCTGTGTGATCATGAGGTGTTGATGGGATCAGGTATCAGGCATCGAAGACCCAGAATAAAGCATACCCAATGTGAATGAGGGGGGGCATGGAGAGGTGACCCAATGCCCATCTGTAGACAATTGGACATCCCCTCACAGAAGGGTCACAGGGAAGAGATGAGCCAGTGAGGGTGCAGTATAGCACCAATGAAACACACAACTTCTCTCTAGTTCTTTGGTGCTTCCTTCACCCCACTATCATGACCTCAGTTCTACCTTACAAATCAGATTAGAGCAGAGCATGCACACTGCTACAGAGAAGACCCCACAACACAGGAAATCCAGGATAGATAAACCCCTCAGCGCCAACAAGGAGAGAAGAGATACCAGGAGGATTAGGGGAGGGTGGGGGAGAAAGGGGGAACAATCACAAAGATCAACCTAGAAACTCCTCCCAAGGTGATGAACAGCAGAAAAATGGGTGAGGGGCGATGGAGTACAATGTAAAGATATGGGAAAAAATCATCTATAACTCATTAAGGTTTTGTGAGGGAGGGCAGGTGGGGAGGGAGGGGGAAGCAATGGGGAGCTGATATCAGGGGCTCAAGTGGGAAGAGAATGCTTTGAAAATGATGATGGCAGCATATGTGCCAATGTGCTTGACACATTGGATGAATGTATGGATTGTGATAAGAGATGTAAGAGCCCCCAATAAAAGTATTAAAAAAAAAAAGAAATGCAAATTGCAGGACCCCACTCAAGACTTACTGGCTGAAGCAGAGGGTATGATAGTAGAGCAAATGTGACTTTCAAAGCACTCAAAATATAATTCTAATATGCAGCCAGACCATTTTATACTGAAATGTATCTTATCTTTATAAATTAGCAAGCATTTTCTAACTCAAATGCATGAAAGTATAAGGGAAGAGTATTAACTCAAAACCTAGTAGACGTGTCGTAAGTGTGCACACCTGTACGATGACGTACTGGAGAAGGTTTGTCCATACTGACAGTAAGATACACGGTTAGGAGTATTATGTAAATGCTAAACAGCTTTTAATTACCATATGGCTGATTCTGATGTAGCAGTCAGGGTGAACATCACAAATGGTCATTGTAAAATGAATGTGATGTTCACATGACCTAAATTAAACCTTCTCCTGGGCAAAATAGAAGAGCTATTTAGGCTGAGTATCTAAAATAAACATGGTTGTATTGTATCTAATATACATTTTACAAAAGCAATGCGCTTCAAAACTGGATCATTTCAAATGTATTTTCACTTATGAGTCTAAACTAAGCAATTTAGAGGATTCAGAAATAATTTTGCATGACTGAATGTTATATATTTAAATTAATTTTATTAAACATAACTTTTAACATCACACGATATAAGAAGAAAATAGTGGCAGCAGTGATTATATTTCTTTTTACAGGGACAGTGATTTATTTACTGTGCCTCCTCTAGTCAGAGTCTAAATCCTACCAAACAAACTCTACTGCTTGGGTCTGGTAAAAATAAAGTTGAGGAAGATACTAATAGGATTCCCCTGTGAGTAATTGTGAACAGGATTTTCTGGAATGCCACCCTGCTGTGTATAAAATGAACCCTCTGAGAAGCAGAAGTAGTGATCTCATTTTAGCAAGAACCTGGAGTGTGCACATCGCTTGGCCTGGAGATGCCTGTTCTGTGATCCTCCTGGATCGAGAACACCGCTAACATATCACTGGAGCCGCGGCAGAACCAGGGGCTAGGGCACGGAACCAAGGGTGGACTTCACAACTCGCAAGCAACTAAAGCTGGGTGCCTTCCAGCTGAAGTTACTGCAGTGAGGGGCCGTGGGCGCTCCACTCGGAGCTTGAACTGAATGCCTGCAGGTCGAGTCGTGAAGCAGAGTCATGTGCCCCTAAATGAGCCAAAATAACCATTAGCATGTCCTCACAAACCAGTATCTTGAGCATTTCTCACTGGCATTTCAACTGGTTATAATAAATTGCCTATAATTTCCTCTGTACTTTATCGAACAAAAGTAATGTAAATATGCTGTGCTGAGACAAAACATCATTGGTAACTTAAAATATTTTTCCGAAGGCAAGGTACATTTGGCAAGGTCTATGTTGGCTGAACTAGAAACTACGATCTTGATTCTTTGAGAGACATTGATTCTTTTGAGAGACGAAAATAATATTTATTCAAATGAAATGTTCTACTCTCCCTGTGATGTTCACAAAAAAGATGACCTGGTGGCAGCGTACTTCATCGGGCTGCCATCAACAAAGTCAGCGGTTCGAAGCCACCTGCGGCTCCACAGGAAAAAAATGAGGCTTTCTTCTCTCTTAAAGAGTTAAGTCTCAGAAGCTCACCGGGGCTGTCCGACCCTGTCCTCAGAGTCTGAGTTGGCGTGATGGCGGTGAGTTTGGTTTTGAGTTTTATCACACGGGAAATTAAGGGTCGTCAGATAGCTCAAGGGATCGGATGACAAATAAAAAGGAGCAATATGGTCTTAGTTTTGCAAGGAAGCATCACCATAACTGAAGCGATTATACTGCATTGTGGGGACACTTTGAAGATATAATTTTAGTTCATCTGTTTGCTTCAACAACAGATCCTATTTGTGTTTCTGAGTTTGTTCTTGCAACAGATTCATACACAAAGGACACTAATTTGCATCTATAGACAAATAGAATGCATGGGAATACTTTATGATAAAGTCAAACTACTGCAAGGCTATATAGACACTTGACTAGTCTAGTTAAATGTTTATGTATAAATCAATATCTACTTGAATAAGAGTCTGAGCCTAAGGGGAAAAGGAGCCTAACCTGAAGATATTAGCAATCCATATATATATTGAAAACGATTTGGAAGTAAAAAAGCCCTTTAAAATATTGTAATGTAATTCAGTGGGAAAATATTCCCTTCACATCCACTGGCAAAATTCAGATTACCTCTAGATATGAAATAATTTTAATGATCTTTTTCACAATGTTGGTATTGTACATTAAAAATAAATAACAGAAATATTCTGAATTTCTAGTGATTTTGATGGAAAAAGGTTTTAAATAAGGAAGAATAAAATATTACTGTTATAGGGCTCAATAGTTTCCTCTTGTCACCAATGCAACTTTCAAACCCATGGAAATAGTCAAGTACACCATTATAATTTGTATGGCAATATAAATGTTTGAGTCTTATATCTCTTGATTAAATATGTAGAGAAAGAAAAAACTGAGCCATATTAATGAAATATATATTTAGCTTGATCACTACTTATATCTACATTTAATCTAGACTTACTTCCTTAGCTTTGAGAATTGGCGTTAATATTAGAAATTACTTTAGAGAGAATGTGTGCTCCAAATAATTGATTTCCAGAGACTAAAGCACATTTTGCACAAGATGTTTACCTGGGAGTTCTAGTACAAAAAGTTTATATCATAGGGCGTAACAGATAGAACATCACCTTGAAATGAGGCACAAGTGTAAGAATTGTCTGAGGAAGATTCTGTCTCATAGATGTGTATTTGATAGAAACAGAAGTTAAGAAAGTGGAGACCTATAGAGAAACAGGATGGCAGTATGCCGTAAGAGTCGTTCCTCTGAAGTACTGATATGGCTGCGGACAGTGACTGGAATTGGATATTTGAGTTCAGATCCCGATTTTGCCCTTAATTGCTGGGTTGTATGAAGAGTTTTGTGCTGACCTCTGTATATCCCCATGTTCTAATTATGCCCTTGTGAAATACTCTGGAGTGCTGAATGGACCTAGTAGCTTAAATCTAGACAGTGCACACAACTCTTGTGATGGAATGCCCATTTTCATGGTTCAGTAACAAAATATTTGAACTTCTACATTGCCTTCTCAATTTGAACATTTTGGTAAAGCAAGGACTGCCATGTGCCAAGGAGTTAAGAGTGGCCTCCAGCCATCCCCCTACAAGGAAATGAATGTAGTCAGTAGCCACTGTCTGAGATGAAAGCTGATACTTCCCCTATCAAACCTTCAGATGAGATTACAGTCCCTGGGTCTTTACTGCAGCTTTATGAGATAATGTGAAGCTGAAGTCCCAAGTTGTGCCCCGACTCCTGACCCACAACCACTGCAATGTAGTAAAAGGATGTTGGGTTAGCTACTACGATTTAGAGTAATTTATAACACAAAATTTGTACATAAGCAATACTTGCAATGTGTAGTACACTGTGCTTCTTAACAAATTTCTCTGCCTCTCAAAACTTTAGTGTCCAGATCTATAAAGTGACAAGAGTGGGGAGATTGTCTATGAAAAGCATATAAGCATCTGACAAGAATCCTATAAAGAGAGCGAGTTTTGAGGGATATTGAGAGATTTAACAAATAGTACACATTACCTCTGAGTTCTATAGCAATCTCTAAACAAGTCATACATTAAAACAAGTACAGAAAAAATATTACCTTAATACATATTAAAGCTAATTGGAGGGCACAGGATAGGCAGATAGACAGCAATAATGAGTCTTGCAGAAAATTCCAAACACAGTAATAGCAGCACCGATTTAATGAAGAAGAAAAAAGCCTGCTTGTATAAGATATACAACAGGGAGTAATAAGACAGTATGTATTCTATGCACATAATTCCCAATAGAATGAAGAAAGAAAGAGGCTGGAATAGACATGCTAGTTTTCTTTCTAAATTCATTCATCAGATAAAATCCTCTTTTATAAGAACAAAATCAATAATGATCCAAGGAGCAGACAATGGCTACAATAGTTACGATAATGAATATACCAAAAATAGCAAAATTAGCAGTGTAAAGATGTTGTGTTAGTAGAATAGTCTTGATGGAGCTTTGGTGGTGTAGTGGTTACTCGTTGGGCTGCAAACCACATGGTTGGCAGTTCAAAACCATCAGCAGCTCTGCAGGAGAAAGTCTGGACATTCTACTCTCGTAAACAGTTAGTCCCAGAAGCCCACAGGGGCTCACTGTGAGTCAGCCTTGACTAGATGGCAGTGAGCATTGAGAGGGAGGGTTTTAAGTATTAGTTTATGAAGCTGTCAGTACCAATGAGTATTTCAGCCTGTTATATCCAACGAGTAATAAACACGAATATCATCTCATGATTTCCCTTGTTTAATCCCATACATATTGAAAAAACTTCTGATTATAATTTGGATTCCCATGTAGATCTGCCTCCAAACAGAGAAATATAGTCAGTGTACATCAATCCACTTAACATTTATTCTAAAATATTCATTAAAATAATAAATTAATATCCTGCTTTTTATGCATGCCTAGTGAGTATCATTGAGCTAGCTTCCTCTGGCTGCACTAAGGGAATCAAACTTTGAAGATTAACAGATGCTCATTACAGAAGCCAATTTACTGTGTGGTGATAATACCAACATACTGCCCTCCTGTGGAGACCTGTCTAAGTAGCCAGTCAGATACTCTCCTGGAACGCAGTCCTTCAATTGCAATCAAAGTCGATAGCCACGTAAGTCACCCGGATTCGTATGGGAGTTATAGTCATATTTCATTTATACTTATACACTTCTTTTTTAACATATACCATTCAACTTTACTAGGCTTAGACTTTAATAGTAGTTCTAGTAAAAAATAAAAGAAATTCACAGGCAATTAATAAAACATCGACTAGAATAGAGTATAAGCTATTAAGGGAATGTGAATGGTAAAGAATTTGTTGGAGGATTGTACCAAAACAGTAATAAATACTAAAATCAGTATGAGAGTATTAGGTTGTATTATAAGTATTATATAGAGTATTGTAGAAGTCAATCAGTTGTGAACAGATGTTTAAATGGTATAATCCACCTATTAACCAAACTGATCATAGACCTTACAATTTAAATTATAAGGACCTTGAATAAAGGCCTATAAATGCATTGATTGTACTTATACTTAATATGAATTTTTATATGGAAGTTCATCACTGATGGTGATGACAGAGATGCAAACAAACTACTCAATTTAAAACAGTTGAAGAACACAGAAATGGTGTAGTAGTTATAGATAAAATACGTCAGGCTAAATAAAATGCAATAATGGACAAAGAAGGCAAGCATTTGAGTATGCAAGTTATAAACTTTTCCTCCGATAATGAAAATTTAAAAAAACCATTATCCCAAATCAATGGGAGCCTCTTGACAGCAAGCAGTGTGCTACCTTGTCCTCGAACCTCTGAGCAACCAGAGCATGGTGTCCATGATACATGGTGACAGATGCCGTGCTCCTTTAACATGAGTGTGCCATCGTCAGCTTACCTCGTTTTGCTTTTGAGCATCTTTTGCTAAGCTACTTGGGGCCATGTAAAAGGTCTAAAGTACGTGAGTAATGTTATTGATTTTTAAATATTCATTTTTTATTAAGTAGCCTATATATACACCCACATATATATCTATGTGCTTGAAACAGTTTGTGAAAAAATATGACATTCAAAGACGATGAAAATTTTCCATAAATATTTTGAAACACCCGCATATACGTGCGTGTGTGTGTGTGTGTGTGTGTATGTATGTGTGTCAAAAGTGTTGCTACTTGGCTTTCAGTACATACATGCATAAGTTTATGCCTAACAAAACATATTTGATGTGTCTTTGTGATCAGTGGATAGCTACAGACAAATCCTCTCAGTTTACACTCATCTTAGTATCATTAAGTTGCCTTCAAAGAAAAGGATTAATTAAAATATGACTTTCATGGGGATCTCCTGTTGCTATTATTGTTGTCAGGTGCCATCAAAACGGTTCCAACTCAGAGTGACCTTATGTCCAACAGAAGAAAACACCGCCCAGCCCTGTGCCCTCATCAGAATTTTAAAAGAATATGATTTGAGGATGTCAAACTGCTGCTTTCACATGGGAAAAATCAAAGTACACTGCATTCCTCAGTGATAAATTGGCTTCAGGACTGTATAGTCCTAAGGGAAGGCTATGTAGAGAAACAATAACTTCACATTATGATATTTTAGTTTAATAAAGGTTTCTGAGACTTTGCAGCAATGATTTTGGACTACCCTCATATATGTATATGCATCTGTGCAGGTATTGTACACATGTAGAAGCATTTATAGTTAGAAAAGAAGAAATAGTAATAGAGGATTAAGGGAGAATAAAAATTACTTTTTAAAAGATTGAAAATGATTATCAGAGAACTGAAAAGATTAATTCCAAAATCCATTGCTACTGATTGCAATGAATAGCATTCCCAAGGCTGTAACTCTTTAGTGAGCAGAAGGCCCATCCTTGTGCAGAGTGACTGGAGAATTCAAACTGCTGGCCTTACAGTTAGCAAGCCACCATGTGGGCCACTGTGCCCTCAAGGCTCCTTGAAAAGATTAATTAAACCAAGTCACTTCCACTGAGTCAGTGCTGACGCAGGATGACCCTGTAGAACCGACTAGAACTGCCTGAAACTAACTCTTCACAAGAGTAGAAAGCTCTGTCTCGAACTGTTTACCTTCAGTTACCAGCTAAATGTCTAACCACTACCCCACCAGCACTCCTTGAAAAGATGAATAGGTATTGGAAAATAAAGGGAATGGGGAAATGTTTAAAGCACTGAGACATTTAACCACCTTGAAATAAGGCAAAATGTCCTTCTCCACCTTATTTTTCCTACTACCTAATTAACTAGTTTGAAATATAATCTTTTACTTATTTTTTATCCTGGTAGGAAATCAAGAGGAAAATATTTGCAATGCAGTATGAAGGACTTATGTTATTTCTAACAAATTGAAATCGCTTGTTGGGGGGGAAGTGTCAATGACAAGACACATTTTATCTGGTTGAATATTGGAAAAGGTGTGGCTTCATTTTGCATCCTTTCATTATACTTATTCAAACTGTGTAATGAGCAAATCATGTGAGAAGAATGTGGCACCAGGACTGGTTGGTGGCAGACCCATTAATAATTTGTAATATGAAGATGGCACAATTTGGCTTACTGAAATTGAAGAGGAATTGAAGCACTCACTGAAATATTTTATCCTTCAATGTGGATTATAGTTCAGCATGAAGAAAACAGAAATCTTCACAACTGCAAGTCTAAACAACATGAGAAAGGAAGGAAATATTGGTCAATATATTACTTGGATCCACAATCAATGTCCCTGGAAGCAGCAGTAAAGAAATCAAAGGACATGTTTCACTGGACCAGTCTACTGCAATAGATGTCTTTTAAAGTATTAGAAAGCAAAGATGTCGCTTGAATAACTAATATGCATCTGAGCCAAACTATACTATTTTCAGTCTCCTCATATGCATGCAAATGCTGGACAATGAAGAAGGAAGACTAACGAATTAATGCATTTGAATTATGGTGTTGGGTAAATACCATTCACCAACAGAAGAATGAACAAATACATCTTAGGAAACATACAGCCAAAAAGTTCTTAGGAGAAAGGCTGCTGAGACTGCCTCACATACTTTGGACATATCCCTAAGAGGGAGCAATTCCTGGAGAAAGGTATCACGTTAGAGAAGATAGTAAGTCAGTAGAAAGAGGAAGACTCTCAATGCGATGGACTGACACGGGACTGTAACAACGAATTCAAATGTATCAATAACTGTGGGGGGGAGCATGACCAGGTAGCATTTTGTTTAGTTGTACATAGGACAATATGAGTAAAATTAACTTTGAGGAGGCTAACAATCGCAACATGGGAATTCTGTTTCTGAATAGATCTGATATACCCTGTGGCCATTATATTTCTTGTGGCATATAATGAAATACTATTTTCCAAAATGTATGATTTAATAACTTAAATGACTATATATATATATATATAAATACCTGAAATGAGACATATCTGGAATGAAGCATTCATTAAAATTCAAAGGACTAAGTTGGTTTGAGTACTAAAGAACAGACTGCACTACATCCTGATAAAATGTTTTCAAAGTGTTTCTTTAAAACTCAATAGCATCTGTTGGGTGATTATAAGGCTTCTCAGATCTTTCCTAAGACTTATAGCAGAAAAATTGCAATATATTTTATTTCTGTGGAAGATTTTGCAGTCTATATCCATAAACAAGTGTATAAAAGTTGCATTTTAATTTTCTGCCAAGATTAATTTGCATGTCCATGTTCAATGTTTCAAACAACAGAACCTGGCATATATTACTGTTATGTAAAAAATGATGTGATTGGGCAGCATCAGTAGGAACACAGAATCATCTAGAAGGCTGGGCAATGGGACTAAAAAAGTTGAGCCCAAAGGAGCACACAGAGCAAGAACCAAAGACTAGTCATCTACAGAATGAACCAGTTTGTAAACCATTGCTGCCTCTGCAAGGTACTCTGTATTGCCACTGGTATCATGGTCGTCTCTTATTCTGAATTCTGTTTGCACCAGGACTGTCATAGTTAGAACCACAGTCAGATACTACTGTAGTAAATTCTAATCTACCCCAATTCTCTGTATCACTAGCACAAGAATTGAAAGCCTGGATGGCAGCCTGTAGCTAGCTGAAATTAGTCTACTAGCCTATGTGAAAGTGCCAAGGATTAAGGAGAGTCAGTATCTCCTTCCATTCTGCAGTGTAAGTGGGGCCTTTGCTCTCAACAGACTCACAGAAAGGCATATATTATCAACTTATGAAAGGATTTCAGATGTAGACCAAAAGAAATATGCCAAGTGAATTGTGGATGTTATGTATATATATGATTACAAAGATTAGTATATAGAACATAGATAAATAAATGTTATTCTTTAACCATGACTCCTAGTGAGAATTCCTTTGAAAAAGTCTTTTCTTTTCAAGATATACATAATTGTATAATAAAGGACATAAAACATGTGTGTGTCTGCTTTGGAATTTTATATTACATTGACTTTTATGTTAATTAAAGATTTTTTCACTTCTGGGTCATTTATTGAATAAATTATAATGATCACTTTGGGCCTATAAGTCTAGGAAAACTGGAAGCTGTCAAAAATGAAATAGATTGAATTAAAATTTATATCTAAGACATGATCTGCAATAAACGGGTAGTGGCCATTTTGAGTTAGACATACATGGTCTATTATGTCGGGAATGAGAAATTCAAGAGGCATGGGGTTGCAATCATCATCAAATAAAAAATTAAGATTTATTTTACAGTAGAATGTTGTCTGTGGTAGGGTAATGTCTATATACCTACAAGGAAGGTTTGTTAATATACTATTATTCAGATTTATGTACTAATAATTAAAGACAGTGGTACAGAAATTGAAGAATTCTATCAATTTCTCCAGTTTGAAATTAATCAAACATACAATCAAGATGCATTTATAATTACTGGTGATTGGAGTACAAGAATTAGAAATAAAGAATAAGGATCCATAACTGGAAAATATAGCCTTGATGATAGAAATAAAGCTAGAGACCACAAAATAGAATTTGCAAGAGTAATGACACCTTATTGAAAACACATTGGTTTTTTTCCAACAATATACATAGGACTATGCATATGAACCTCACCAGATGTAATAACTACATTTGTGGGCAGAGATGATGGAAAAATTCAGTATCGACAGTCAAAACAAGGCCAGGGCTAAACGTGGAACAGATCATCCTTTGCTCATGGATAAGTTCAGATTGAAGATGAAGAAAATGAAAATGAATTTAGGAAAGCCAAAACGTGGCTTTAAACATATGCCACCTAAATTTAGAGACCATTTCAAGAATTCATTTGACTTATAACACACTAATGAAAAAAAACTTGACAAGGTAGTGGATGACATCAACATCATAAATGAAGTAAAAGAACATTTGAAAAAAACATGAAAAAAGAAAAAACTAAAGTAAATGTCGGCAGAGACTCAAGCTTTCCTTTCAACAGAAAGTAGCACAAATGAATGAAAGAAGTGATGAAATAAAAGAGCTGACCAAAAACTCCAAAAGACCGGTGGAGAAGATAAAGTACTAATGTGAAATATGTAAAGGCCTGAAGGTAGAAAAAGAAGAAGGAAACGCACACTCAGCATATTTGAGTCTGCAAGAACTGATGCAAAACCGAAAGATTCTCCATAAAAAAGAAATACATTTACCCATACAGGCAGCATCAAATATGATGGAGGGAATATGCAGAGTCATCATGCTCTAGTCAATGTCCAACATTGCAAGAGGTAGCACATAATCGAGAATAGATACTATTGAAGAAGTACAAGATTCTCTAAAAGATTTAGCACAAAACAAGGCTCCAAAAATTGAAGGAAAACCAGATGAAATCTTCAACAAGTTGATGAAGTCCTGGAAGTATTCATTAGTCTGTACCAGGAAATTCAGAATACAGGTACATGGCCAACAAACTGGAACAAATCCGTATTTACACCCTTCCAAAGAAAAATGACCCAGCTGAATGTAGGACTTGTCAAACAATATCATTAACACTGCACACATTTACTTATGTTTTATTAACTATCCAAAGGCACGATCAGATTCTGTAGATCATATCAAAGAATGGGAATTCCAGAACTCTTAATTGTGCTATCCAAACATGCACATGGATCAAGAGACAAGTGCTGGAATAGAACAAGAGAATAATGCTTGCTTTGGAGTCAGGAAAGGGGTGGGTCAGGGTTGAATCCTTCCATCATACTGACTCAATCTGTATGCTGGCCAAATTATACCAGAAGGTGAACAATATGAAGAAGAATTCATAATCAGCATTGGAGGAAGGCTTATTAACAACCTACCGTATGCACCTGAGGCAACCTTGCTTAATGAAAACAAGCAGGACATGACAATCAAAGACTTCAGCATTCATTATGGATTTCAACTCAATCTAAAGAAAACTAAAATCCTCAGAACTGAGCCAATTGTCAATATCATGATAAATTGAGAAAAGAGTCAAGGATTTCATCTTACATAGAGCCACAATCAACACTCACGAAAGCAGTGGCCAAAAATCAAGCGATAATTGCATTGGGAAACCCTGCTTCATATGAACCTTTTAAAGTATTAAAGACCAAAGATGTCACTTTGAATACTAAGATGCACCAGATCCAAATTATGTATTTTTCACTCGTCCCAGACAGGTAGCACCCTGGTGGAATAGAAGGTTATGGGTTAAGCTGATAGGTGCAAGGTCGGTAGTTCAGAATCACCAGTCTCCCTGTGGGCTACTATGAAGAGTTACCGGCTCGGAAACCCACAGCAGCAGTTCCAACCTGTCCTACAGAGATGCTGTGAGTTGGAGTCAGTTCCATGGTAGTGAGTTTGTTGGTTTGGGTTTTATATTTACATCTGAAAGCTGGACGTGGAATCAAGAAGCCTGCAAAATTGAGGGAGCTGAATTATGGGGTTGATGAAGAGTATTTGAAAGTACAGTGTACTATGGAAGAACAGATAGCTATCTTGGAAGAGGTAGAATGTATCTAACAAGTAAGGATGGTGAAACTTCCTTCCTTTACTTTGAACACGGTGTCAGGAAAGACCGGTCTCTGAAAAAGTACCTCCTGTTTGATAAGATAGGCCTGCAAAAAAGAGGACTGTCCTCGAGAAGATGCAAAGATAGACTCAAACAAAGCAATGACTGAGAACATGGCACAGGACCGGCATCTCATTCTGTTGTGCATCCGGCCATTATGAGCTGTAACCAAATTTCCTAACAGCTATAAGTTCATCCCATCTCCTGTGCGTTATGTGTATCTATAATTATGCAAAGCAAAACCCCTGACCCTGCAGTATGCAGTCTAACACATGACTCGGGAGGTACACGTCTCAAGATGGCTAAAAGAGGAAAACACTCATCAAATTGTTTTGAATACTTTTTTTCCCTTTAATTTTTATTTTGGGAAGAATGAAATGATTGAAGGTAAATTAAATAATCTTTGGACATCTGCATGATTTATCCAAATTATTTAAAGTAAAATTCTATCTTTGAAATTAAGTTAATGTTCAAAATACCCTCAAATTGGTTTTCTTTCCTCAGAGCATCTGCTTTCTGAGTGAGAAATGATATCAGTGCCCTGAAAAAGGGCAGATATTTGTTTTAAAATATAATGCATAATAAAAT
Source organism: Echinops telfairi (assembly GCF_000313985.2). Classification (NCBI taxonomy): domain Eukaryota; kingdom Metazoa; phylum Chordata; class Mammalia; order Afrosoricida; family Tenrecidae; genus Echinops; species Echinops telfairi. The sequence continues at coordinate 439,587 of NW_022107432.1, read as the reverse complement.
AACTACTTCAAATTAAATGTGCTATAGTATTAGTCAGTTATACAATGTTATATTGTAATAAGAGATTAACCCAGGGAATTTCTGGAGCTCAATAAATGTTTATTTCTTGCTCATGATACACACCCAGCATGGTGATTACGTAAGCTTCCTAAACTCTGTCAGGGTCAGACTAACAGAACACCACCACCTTGTGACTCCATTACCTGAAATCTGCCATCCCAAAGTTGGCTGTAGAAGGAGAAATAAAGATTGGAGCATTGTCCAGGGGTTTTTCAGAGTCTTATCCCCCAAACATGCATCACTCTCCTTCCACTTCAGTGATCAACACAATTACCTGGCTCTGCACAAAGTGTGGAAAATGCAGGCAAGAAAATAATGACCTGGGGAGTATTACGTATTGTCGCTGGTACAAAAAAAATATTTTCTATGCTAGCAACTTGATATTTGAAGCCAATAAATTATATCCTCATCTCACTTGTATGCTTTTAAGGCCCTGTGTAATATAATTACAAGGAAGAAGTCCTTGTTCTTGGCTGCCATCAGGTCCCCTCAACTCATTGCGACCCCGTGTAGTACAGAGTAGACATTTCCACAGAGTGGTTTTGGCTGTAATCTTTGAGAAAGAAGACCCCCAGGCCTTTCATCTGAGGGGGCACTAAAAAAAAAACCCAAGAACAAAAACAAAAACAAACTTACTGCCATGGTGTCAATTGTGACTGATACCGATAGGAGATATGACAAAATACCCATTTATAAACTATCAAGGGCTCATG